>NW_004955416.1:10237461-10240135 GCF_000276665.1 Chinchilla lanigera | reverse complement strand
AAAGAAAAAGAAAAAAAAAAAGTCCAAAGACAGGAGCAGGGAAAGGTGCTAATGCCTATAATCCAACACCCAGTATTTAGGGGACTGAGATAGGAGGCTTTCAAGTTCCAGGCCCCCTGGGCTATGTAGCCAGTTCAAGGCCAGCCTGGACTGCAGAGCAAGGCCAAAAGAACAGTGCCAAGGCAGGCTGATGGTGGGTCTGTTGCCTCCCCTTGCGGTGGAGAGGCCAGTGCGGGGCAGGACATAAGAGCAGTCCCCCACCTGGGCACAGTGATGGCAGGCCACATAAGTGGTACAGGAGAGGAATAAGATTCCAAAGAAAAGGAATTCATTCCCAAAAAAGGAGGATACTAGACAGATAAAACAAAAGATGTCTCTTATGTCAGGGATGGCAAGATAGCCACTTGGACTGGGATGGTGGCCGCAGAAAAGGCAAAAATGTGCACCATCAAAATACTTTTTATAGCCAGGCATAGTGGTGCACGCCTGTAATCCCAGCACTCAGGAGGCTGAGGCAGGAGGATCGTTGTGAGTTTGAGACCAGCCTGGGCTACAAAGTGAGCTCAAGGCCAACCTGAAGTGCATAGGGAGACCCTGTCTCAAAAAGACCAAAAACAAAAACAACAAAAGAAACATTTTATGGGGGCAGGGCGGGGTCCTAACTCAGTGGCAGAGCACTTACCTACCACGCCCGAGGTTTGGAGTGTGATCCTCAGCACCACATAGACACACAAAAGTGGTGATAGATGATAGATAGGTAGATAGATAGGATTAGATTCGACAGAGGGGTAATTTTTTGCCATTTTCTGAAATGATTCCGTGGAAACAGGGCCACACTCACATGTGTGTGATGTCTGCTTCCTCCTCTCCTCTGTGTCTTCATGCAGAACCTGGTCTGCTGTAGCGCAGTACCAGCTGCTGATGTAGTCTGACCTCATGGGAGGGGAAAGGGCCCTCGTGCTGGTGGCCTGAGTTCTCATCCTGCCCAGACCACCTGCAGGGCTCTCATCTGCCACGGATCCCTCTGGAAGTCTAGAGAAGCCTATGAACCCTTCTCAGAATAATGCCTTCAAATACATGTAAAATATATGTCCATCTGGGCGTGGTGGCACACAACTGTAATTCCAGCACTTGGGAGGCTGAGGCAGGATTGCCACAAATTCGAAGCCAGCCTGGACTACAAAGCGAGACCTTGTCTCAAAAAGCAATATAGCAAAATAACAAATAAGTACATACATACATACATATATAAAATATATGTCCATAAAGCATATTCCCAATTATGGAAAGGTAGAACCAACACACGTATGTCAACAAATGAATGGGCAAATGAAATGAGGCATGTAGTACAGACTGGACTATTCCTCAGCTTTGAAAAGGAAGGGTATTCCAGGGTATTGGCACTTGGACTGGGATGGTGGCCGCAGAAAAGGCAAAAATGTGCACCATCAAAATATATTTTATAGCCAGGCATGGTGGCTACAAAAGAAAAGAAAGGAAGGAAGGAAGAAGAAAGAAAGAAAGAAAAGAAGTGAAAAAGGGGAAAAAAGAAAAAGAAAAAGGAAGGCTATTCTGACACATGCGATACCATGGATAAACCTTGAAATCAATGCTAAGTGAAATAAGCCAGCCGCAAAAGTCAAAACTCTGTATGATCTATACAATTGTAATACACGAGGAAAGCCAGTGGGGGTAGCTCCGTGACAGAACGTTTGTCTAGCAATATATGTGAGCACTTGGGTTTGAACCCTAGCTATGAAGGGAAAAAAAGCAATTATAAATATATATATGGTTTCTACAGTAGTCAAATTCACAGAAACAGAAAGCGGAAGGGTAGTTGAGGTGGGTGGGGAAGGGGAAATGGACAGTGTGGTTTAATGGGCATAGACTTTCCATTTTACAAGACGAAAGGCATTTTGAGTTTGGTGCCCAAATGTGAATACATTTGAGTTTGTATTCACATTTGGGCACCAAATGTGCATTGTTCACTTAAAGATGGTTAAAACGGCTAGTTTTATGTTTTGTGCATTTTGACACAATTAAAAATTAAACATTTTAAAAATTAAAAAAATTAAATTATGCAAATATATTTATGAAAATAGCACAGTGTTCATGGTCTAGTGACATCTTTCTTTCATTTTTTTTTATTGTGATACTAGCTTCCAGTGTGCTAGGCAAATGCTTCACCAGAACATTTTTATTTTCATCTTGAGATGGTCTCACTAGGTTGCCCAGGCTGGCTGGCTTCTTTTCATTCCTCCCGCCTCAGCCTCCCAAGTAGCTGGAGATTACAGGTGCAGCACCTCACCCAGCTAACAGTGCACATTAACTACAAAGACCTGGCAGAAAGTCTGGTAGTGGTTGAGGCCAAGCATGGTGGCAAAGGTCTGTAATCCTATCACCTGGTAGGCTGAGGCAGGAGGATCGATATGAATTTGAGGCCAATCTAGGCTACATAGTGAATTCAAGGCCAGCCTGGACTACATAGTAAGACCCTGTCTCAAAACCAAACAATCAGGTTTCTAAAATTCTCTGTGTATTTGTTTGTTTTTGCAATGCTGGGGTGCCTTGTATATGCTAGCTCTACCACTGAGCTATACCTCCAGATGCGCCCTTTAATATTTTATTTTGAAACAGGGCCTTGGTAAATTTCCCAGGCTGGTCTTGAAGTTCT
>NW_004955416.1:10235436-10236681 GCF_000276665.1 Chinchilla lanigera | reverse complement strand
TTATTTATTTATTTTAAGAGACATTGAAAGGTTTTCTTTGCAGAAGGGAAAGAATTTAATCAAACAGGTCAAATGCTGCCTCATCACCTGATCCTTCAGACTTCTTTTTCTTCTCCTCTGCTGCATCCGGGGCACAGACAGCATCAGCAGCTGCGGAGCCAGGGGAGGCAGAGCCGGCCACAGCCCCACCAGCGGCGTCCCGGCCGGCGCGCCAATGCCCTGGGTGTGTACAGCACATCCTCCCTGTTTTCCCACTCAGCTCACTGATGACCTTATTAAACCGGTCATTGTCTGCCTAGATATCCATGCAGTCTAGAGTCTTCTTGATGTTCTCGGAGCTGGGGAGGGTTGCCTATGAGGGCACCAGCAAGTAGGAGCCCATGTAGCGGGTGTGGGTGGGGTGACAGACACACGCCTCCCAAGTGCAACCTCTGCAGTGTTCTGGAGCAAAAGCAGGATTGTTTTTTAGATCTTTTGAGACAGGACCTTGGTAGGCAGTTCAGGCTGTTTTGAATTCGATGTATATCCCAGGCTGGCTCAAACTTGCTGAAATCCTTCTGCCTCAGCCTCTGTAGTACTGGGATTACAGGTGTGTGCCACCATGAGTGACACTTTAAAAAAAAACAGGGTTTCACTATGTATTCCAGGCTCACCCTGAATTCACCATGCAGCCCAGGTTGCCCTCAAATGCACAGCAGTCCTACTGTCTCAGCCTCCTGAATGCTGGAATTACAGGTTTGCCCCACCCTCCTCAGCTATCCAATTTTTAAAAATAGCACTTTTGTTGAGATATAATAAGTATACAATTTACCCATCTGGAGTGTAGTCTACAATTTAATAATTTTTAGTAGGTTGGCCAATATATACAACCATCAGCACTGTGAATTTAAGAACATTTTAATTGCAGTGGTCAAATAATTTTTCTTTTCTTTTTTTGCAGTATTGGGGATTGATCCTAGGATCTTCACAATGACATATGACCCCACTCACTTTTAAATTTGAGACTGGGTCTTGTCAGTTTTCTAAATTACCCGGGCTGGGCTTGAACTTTGGATCCTCCTACCTTAGCCTCCCAGAGTGCTGGGATTATAGGTATGCACCACCATGCCTGGTAACAATTTCTTTTTTAAAACTTTTAAAAATTTTAGGGGCCAAGGATTATAGCTTAGTGGCACAGCACCTGCCTGGCAAGCTCAAGGTCCTACGTTTGATTCCCGGTACAAAAATAAAATAAAATAAAATAAA
>NW_004955416.1:10233862-10235336 GCF_000276665.1 Chinchilla lanigera | reverse complement strand
TTTTTTTTTTTTTTTTTTTTTTTTGGTACTGGGAGTTGAACTCAGGACCTTGTGCTTCCAGGAAGGCACTTGTGCTGCTGAGCTATATCTCCGGCCCTATTACACATCTTAAGGCAGCGCTCAATCCTTAATCTTCATTTTGCTGGACCTACAGACAGCATTTAACACGGTCTACTGCCTGAGTTCAACACCTCCCAAAAAAAATTGAAGAAAAAAAAAACCACAGTTAACTACTCCCTTCTCTTTGAAATGTTTTCTTTGTTTATTTTTCGGTCTGGGATGGAACCCAGGGCCTTGCATGTACTAGACATTCATTTGGGCTTTAGGACGTCATACTATCTCTGTTTACTTCTTTCCTCATCGGTTATCTCTCAACTAGTTTTACTTTTTCTTCCACCTGCCCTCTTTCTGGAGATGTAGGACCCTGGAGTCTAAACCCTTAGGCTCTTCTGTGACTTCCTGTAAATATTGCTGTAAATACTTCCTGTATTACTGTAAATACTGTAAATACTTCCTGTAAATACTGCCTCTCTGCTTACTACTACCAAGGTTACAGCCCTAACCCAGAAAACTTTCTCTGTCTCCAAGCCTACATATGATTGTGATTAAACCGTGTGGTGTCATGGGTTAGACGTAAGCTCATGTATTTGAAAGGGGATCGGATCTCGGCTGCACCATCCTTATCCATGCATTCATCCATTCATGAGTTCAGTAGCTGAATGTGCTGGTAGATGGGTCACTGGGGATGTGACGTGGAAGGGTGTATTCTTGTCCCTGGGTTTTCTTTCTCTGCTTTCTGGCTGGCTTGAGTCGTGACCCTCTGCCATCCTGTTTCTGACTTAGAGTCAGGCAACCGTGGCGTGAAACAGAAAGCCAAAATAAACCTCTTTTTTAGGTTTCAGGTGTCAGGCTTTGTGTCCCAGCAATGAGAAAATGACGACATACCAAGAGTGTTTAAATTAAAATATAGTAAAAGACACATTGCTATTAATCCTCCCTAAAATACTCCCTCTCACTTAGCGACAGTTACCCCATCATTTCTGAAGCAGTTTTGGAAGCCTTCATTTGTGAGTGTCTTTATGAGGTGCGATTAAAAAAAAATACTAGGAAGTGCTTCTGTGGAGTGCCATGCGGTGGAAAGGCAGGCTTGTGAAAACATCCGCATCCCACTTATTCACCAAATCTGGCGCCATGAGACTCTGGCTCTTCCCCAAAGTCAAAATGACCATGATAGGCTAAGTGTTTTGAATCAGTTCAGGGTACTGAGGCAGTTGCACCAGTACAACTAAGGAAGCTAGTGAAAGAGGACTTTCAGAACTGCTTCAGGAAGTGACAAGAATGATGGGATAAGTATGTTCATATTGAGGGGGAATATTTTGAGGGGATTAATGGCAATGTGTCTTTTACTGTAATACATTTTTATTTTTTATTTTTGTCTTTTTGAGATCGGGTCTCACTATGCAGTTCAGGGTAG
>NW_004955416.1:10231226-10232637 GCF_000276665.1 Chinchilla lanigera | reverse complement strand
ACTGTGTAGCACAGGTTGGCTTCAAAGTTGCAAGGATCCTCCCAAGTGCTGGGATCACAAGCATGTACCACCACACCCAGCTCCTTGTTGTCTAATCTCAACACTGCTTTAACATTGAAGTGACTTCATGCTATGGCTCTCCTCAAAACCCTTCCATCACTTTCCATTTCACAGAAAGCAAAAACAAGTCCTTACAGTGGCCAGCAGGGTCTTCTACAATCCAGTCCACCTCTGCTCTTTTATCTTCCTGATTTTCTTTTTGGCTACTCTTGCCCTCCCTCACTTTTGTCCAGTTCAACTAGCCTGGGCTTTTCCTCAAACACCGCAGGCGCACTCTGACTTGCAGAGTTTGCGCTGGGCGTTCCCTTTGCCTGGAAAACAACTCTTCCACCAGTCCAGCTTAGCCCTTCGGGACGTGCTCAACTTCATGTTCTCCAGATGGCGTTATCTGACAGCCACCCTCTCCTCCCAACTCCCAAGTGCTCTCACCAGGCTATTTTTTTCTTTTCTTCTGTGGCACTTGTCACCTTTTAACACACACCACAATGTTTTTTTTTCTCTTTTTTTCTTTCCTGTTCCTTCCTCCTTCCCCTCTCCCTTTCTCCCTCCTTTGCTTCCTTCTTCTCTTTACAGTACTAGCAACTGAGCCCAGGGGATTTCCCACTGAGCTAATCCCCAACCCTTTATTCATTTATTTTTGTTTTGTTTCTTTGTTTTTTTTTTTTTTTTTGAGACAGGGTCTCTCTATGTAGTTCAGGCTGGCCTTGAACTCACTATGGAGCCCAGGCGGCCCCAAACGCATGATACTCCTCCTGTCTCAGCCTTCCAAATGATGGGATTACAGGAGTGTGCCACCATGCCTGGCTTACATTTTTAAATTTTATTTTATTTGGTTTAATTTTTTAAATTTTTTGTTTTTTTGAGACAGGGCCTCATTATGTAGTCCAGGCTGTCCTTGAACCTAAGGCAACCCTCCTGCCTCAGCTGTGTCAGTGTTGGAATTGCAGGTGTGCACCACCACACCTGGCAGTAATAAATTTTTTAAAATGTAAATTCACCATATTTTTCAATATGTATATACCTGACCACCCCACATCTCCATGCGAACTCCAGTAGACAATGTGACATGTTCAGAATGAATTTAGCTCCTCCTGCTGTCTTCCCTCCTACAGGGAGTTCATCTGCAGTTTCAATCTTTTTATTGTTTTGACTAAAAATCCTTGCATCACCTTTGATGTCATCTTTTTCACACATCAGGAAATCCTGTTGGCTCTACCAATACACTTCTGTCTGGTCCAAGATGCCATCATCTCTAGCTTAGATGATCAAAATAGCTTCCTTGCTGGGCGTGGTGGCGCATACCTGTAATCCCAGCACTTAGGAGGCTGAGGCAGGAGGATTGCTGTGAGTT
>NW_004955416.1:10206001-10229256 GCF_000276665.1 Chinchilla lanigera | reverse complement strand
CAGAGCTATGTGGTGAGGTCTGAGCCTGGTGTCCTCAGACAGCAGTGAAGAAACCAGACCTTCAGCATGGAAAGGTTCACACTTGGTGACCTTAGCAGGGGGACAGGGAGAGGAGAGACAGAGCCAGTGGCCAGGTGCACGGGCAGGCTGGGTGTGAAGCCTCTTCTTCAAGAGTCTCTTCACTGCTCTATAGTCACTGCTAAAGGGAGGCAGTAATGCACTGATGCCATCCATCACCTTTGTTGAGAAGATTCACTGAGCCCATGGCTTACTGTGCATGGAATGGCCAGCATGGTGAAGCAGCTGCTAAATGCTTGTGCTTTCGGTAAATGTTTCCCCCAACCTCTGTGTCACACTGTTCTAGATGGAGCAGTGAGCAACACATAAAAAGTTCCCCCTTCTTATTTGGGGATTACATCATAGTAAGGAAAGCAGAGAGCAAATGCAGATTTGTAATATTCAGGCAGTGAGAAGTTCATGGAAGAAAATTAAGGCAAGAGGGAGAGCCAATATTGAGGTGCAGACGGGAGCTAATTAATAAAGGGTGGTCTATAAAGCCTCTCTCATAATGGAACATTTAAGCAAAGACCACAAGAAGGCATTAATAAGTAACCATGAGTATATATGTAAAATGTTTGTACGTTTCTATGTGGGTATACTTATGTATCAATGTACTTGCACTATAGCAATAACTAAAATAAGAAAATAGAAAGGTCTTACATTGTCCTGAAATATGTGTGTATATATATATATATATATTTAAATTTTTATTTATTTATTTATTTATTTATTTTGAGACCGGGTCTTGCTAAGTAGATCAGGCTATCCTTGCACTCACTGTATAGCTCAGGCTGGCCTCAAACTTATGGCAGTCTTCCTGCTTCAGCCTCCCAAGCGCTGGGATTATAGGTACATGCCAGCACACCCAGCTCTACAACATAATAGTTCTCATGTTTATTTCTAGTGTTTCCTTCTCCTCTAGAATGTAAGTTTTTCCAAAGCAAGAATGTCATCACTGATGTATCCCCAGTGTCTAGTACAGAGCCTGGTACAGAGTAAGTGGTCAATAATTATTAGATGAATGAATAAAAATATGGATAATATTGTTATACTTTAAAAGGCCTGAACTGCACAGTGAGACCCTGTCTCAAAAAGACAGGAAAGAAAGAAAGAAAGAAAGAAAGAAAGAAAGAAAGAAAGAAAGAAAGAAAGAAAAGGAGGAAAAGAAAGAAAAGAAAAGAAAGCCCAAGGAGAGACTAGAATAGTGAAAGTTTCAGAAGAAACCCGGTAGCTGCATTGGAGTTAAGGCCACTGCTGTTGTCAGGAACCATGCTGGGATGCTTTTTTCTAAGCAGGCTCTCCCTGTTCAATCAACAGAGGGCTTAATCTCCAATGCAACAGTGTTTATAGGTGGGGACTAGTGAGGTGACTAGCTCACAAGGGTGATGCCTTATCAACAGATTAGCCCATTGATAAGTTCATAGCTGAATAGGCTATCAGGAGGAAGAGAGTCACTGGAGGGGTGCCTTTGAGGGGAGCGTCTTCCTCCCCGGCCCCTTCCTCTCTCTGTGGCTCCCCACACTCTCTGCTTCCTGACCACCATAGGGTGAATAACTATCCTCTGTCACGCCCTTCTACCACTTTTCTGCTTCACCACAGGCTCAAAGTAATAGAGCCAAGGGACCACAGACTGACACCTCTGAAACCATAAACCAGAACAAACCTTTACCTTGATGTTCTCAGGTATTTTGGTCACAATGAGGCAAAGCTGACTAATACAAACACTACTCTAAAAAGTTACTGTAGGTGGCTGGGGATTTAGCTCAGTGGCACAGCGCCTGCCTGGCAAGCACGAGATTGTGAGTTCGATTCCCAGTACCGGAACCGCCTGCCCCCCCACCCCCCCGCAAAAAAAAGTTACTGTAGGTATTAAATAAAAAAGATCTTGACACCCAGTGGACACCAAACAAATGTTAGGTCCTGTCTTTTTGAGACAGGGTCTCGCTGTGCAGTTCAGGCCGGCCGTGAGCTCACTTTGTAGCCTAGGCTGGTCTCGAACTCGAAATGATCCTTCTTCCTCAGCCTCCGGAGTGCCGGGATTACAGGCGTGCGCCAGGACGCCGGGCCTCTCCTTGGAGTTTAAACCTAGAAAAAATTTACATAAGGCCACCGTTGTTGTCTGAGGTTAACAGCTTTATCCATTGCCACAACTGCTTATCAAATTGTCCCCAGAGAAACAGAGACACCTGATGGAAACGCGAATGCATTTTGTGGTTGGAGTTGGTGGTTTATTGCACTAATTTTAAACATCAACTTTACTGAGGCATAATTTACGTCCAATACGCATTTTGAGTGCGCTGCTTAATGAGTTTTGACAAACGTACAGGTGATCTGACTCAGAGCGGAGAGAATTAAGGTCACCAGGGAATATGCAGATCAAGAGATTGAACAGGGAGAGCCTGCGTAGAAAACAGCATCCCAGCAGGGTTCTTGAGAAGCATAACAAAAAGCAGCAAGTAGCAACACCAAGGGCGGCTGCTCACTGCCCCTGGGTCTGCACCCCTGGAAGCCCCTGTCACTTACAGGCGCCGCACGGGCGGCATGAGGGGCGGCGAGCCAGGGGCCCTGTCGCCACCGCCCGCGGTCAGGCCGGCTGCTCCGGCCTCGGTGGACGCTGGCTTTCCCGCAGCCGGCAGGTCTGCCGTTCCCGGGCCCCTGGGTCCTGGGCTCAGCCCGCCTGCCTGCCAACCAGGCTCCTCCCCGCCCTCTGTGGCTGAAGCTCCTGGGGCTGAGGGTTCAGCTTTCGCTTAGAGACGGCAGCGTTGAGTGCAAAGGTGGCTGGGGAAACTGAGGCAGGGCTGGGGCTTCTGGGAGAGGGGTCGGACGCTGGCCGCAGACTCCGTCTCCCCTGACCTTTGCAGCTCTTCCAAAAGCCAAGTGAGGCCCAGTGCTGGAAGAGAAGCCGGGGGTCCTCAGGGACGCGAGCCAGGCCCCGCCCGCGGGTGGGGGCGGGACTGAGGCGGGGCAGGGCGGGCGGGGCAGAGGCCAGTGCTGCAGGTGCTGCCCTCGGTGCCCGGAGGAGCCGGTGCTGCGGGTGCTGCCCTCGGTGCCCGGAGGAGCCGGTGCTGCCCGCGCCATGGAGCGACCCTCGGACCCCCTGCGCGGGGTGCTGCGGTTCTGCTTCGCCCCCGCTCCCCGGACCAGCCTGCTCCTGCTCCGGCTGGACGCCGCCGCGCTGCGGGCGCTGCAGGAGGGTCGGCGGGAACAGGTGCGGCGCCGCGACCCCACCTCGGCGGGAGAGGGACCTGGGAGGCTCGCGCCGCGTGCACCCGGGCACCCGCTTAGCACGCCGCTCTCTCCCGCAGGTCCGGCCGGTGATCGCCTTCCAGGGCCCCCGAGGCGTGAGTGGCGGTCGGGGTACCGGCTGGGGAAGGGGCGGGCGGGCCGGGCAGAGCCGGTTCCCGGAGCGGAAAGGAGCGGGCGAGGCGGGCGGCCCGGGGGGCTGCGGGGGAGGGGCCGCGCGGGGCCCGGGGACTCCGCCGGCTGCACCTGGCGCCGACGAGCCCCGGGGGAGTCCCTCCGGGAGGGCGGGCTGACTCCGCGGCGTCCTTCTCCTTCCACCCTAGTACCTGAGGCTCGCGGGCCCCGGCTGGTCCTGCCTCTTCTCCTTCGTAGTGTCCCAGTGTGGCCGGGAGGGGGCTGGCGGAGAGTTGGACCTCGTGTGCCAGCGCGGGGACAGGTAAGGGCCAGGCAGCAGGGAAGACAGGGTTGGTGCAAAAGTGGGGAAGGAGACTGTGAAGAAGCGCTGAAAAGCTCTCCAGCCTCCTGGGTTTTCCGCTTTCTTCCAGATCCGGGGCTGAGCGGCTGCACTGCCTGGGCCCACTCCGGGAGCGCCTCACTATTTGGGCGGCTATGGATTCCATCCCAGCCCCTTCCTCAGTCCAGGGACACAACGTGACTGAGGAAGCCCGGGATCGCGAGGCTTGGCGAAACCCGGGAGGTTATTCTGATGCAGATGCGCTGGTGTCACAGCCACGGGCTGCGCTGGAACAGGTGAGGCCAGAGACTGCAGCGAGTCGGTAAGGCGGGGCAAAGCCTGAAGTTCAGGGAGCCAAGTGCTCCTGCCACTTTTCCTGCCAGGTGTCAGATCCACGGGCAAGCAGCCAAGAACAGTCACTCCCAGGACCCTTGAGGGAGCAGCCGGCAGAGTGGGAAATGAGGTACTGGGGACAAGGCAGGGCTAACCTGGGAAGCCCCGATCTAATCTCCACCTCTTAAGGGCTGTGAATGATCTGGGTAGGGCCTGCTTCCTACCCTGATCTCCATCTCCGCCATTCCTTTTTCAAACATCCCAGGAAGCAGAACCATCTCCCAAACAGAGAGCCTGACCAGGCCCTGCCTTCCTCTGCCGGCCAGAAGCGTCTGGAGAAGGTCAGCAGTAGTGCAGAGGGTTTTTAGAGAGCACAGTCAGGCTGAGATTTGGGAGCTGATTATGTACACAGCAGGCAGTTCTGAGAGGACAGATAGGAAGCCCCTGGCTTGCTATTTATCTCACATAGATATTTTCTTCAACAGAAACGTCCAGCACCAGAAGACACTGAAAAACTAGAAGAAAAGAGGCTCAGAGTTCTGTCTCCAGCTGCAAGCCCCCTGCAAGGGCTGTCCAGTCGGGACTTACAGGACGGCTGGGAGCAAGAAGATAAAGACGAAGTCCTAGGCCCCAGGCTGGAGCACAGTCCCTCAGCTCAAGCAGGTGAGTTAATGAGAGGAGGCTAAAGATGCCTCTGAGGAAAAAAGAACTATAATCACGTATGTTTTGGTTCCTTCTAGGCTCTGAGTCCCCAAGCCCCGCAGAGGTGCCAGATTACCTCCTGTGAGTTCCCTGCATTTCCAATGTCATCAAACCTTGCACATTCACATTTACAGGAGGCCTGGAGCTTTGGGGACAATGAAACTGAAGGTTGCAACTCCCCTTTGCAGGAAATACAGGACCATCCAGAGTACAGAGCAGCAGCGGGCCTACGAACAAGACTTCGAGGCGGATTATGCCGAGTACCGCATCCTCCATGCCCGGGTTGGCGCTGCCAGCCAAAGGTTCATAGAGCTGGGAGCAGAGATCAAGAGAGCTCAGCCAGGAACTCCGGAACACAAGGTAGGGCTGGACCCAGGCTGTCGGCCTCCTTGGCCATTATCCTCCTGCTGACTACCCAGAAGTGACAAGCAAACCTGTTCTGGCAGAAAAATGAGAATCATTAGGTAGAGTGAGAAGGGGGTTACTCCTCTCATTTCTCAATGTTGAACTGAATGTACTTATTTTTTGTTTCAGGCGCTGGAAGCTAAGATAGTCCAGGAGTATAAAAAGTTCAGAAAGGTAAGATAGGTTCTGAGAATGGAAACAAGAAGGTAGAAATCTAGTGTTTGCTTTTTGATATGAATGCTTTTTCTTTTTCCCCTGCAGCGGTACCCAGGTTACAAGGAAGAAAAGCACCGCTGTGAGTACCTGCATCAGAAATTGTCCCACATAAAAGGTCTCATCCTGGAGTCTGAGGGAAAGAACTGGGGCAGCTGAGGCTGTCAAGGCCTCTTGACCCGCTGTTCAGTGAGATAGAAACAAAGCAGCTATAAAACCAGAGTGCACCTATCTGCTGTTCTTATGCTGACCCCTTGAGTCCACGGAGGCAGGCAGAGAGCTGCCCTAGGTTCTTGACGTGTGATACTGTTGCTGTATTTTCATTTTTTAGTGTGGGCACAGTGCCAGGGCTCCTCAGCTGTGCCCAGGAGATGAGGGATTATAGCAGACTTGGCTTTTTCACCATTAGTTCAGCCAGGTCATTTTTAAATTCTGGGAAATGACATCATTTCTAGGACAGGATACCTTGAGGATATCAGATGAACTAAGTGAATTTAGCCTAGTATCCTCCAAAGGCGAACAAAAAAAAGGGAACCTTTGTTAAATCAAAAGGAACTTGTAGGGGGCTGGGAATTTAGCTCAGTGGCAAAGCGCCTGCCTTGCAAGTGCAAGGTCGTGAGTTTGATTCCTGGTACCGGAAGAAAAACAAAAACAAAACACAAACAAAAGGAACTTGTAGGGGCTGGGGATTTAGCTCAGCAGCACAGCGCCTGCTTGCTAAGCGCAAGGTTGTGAGCTCGGTTCCCGGTACCGGACCCCCCCCCCCCCCCCCCCCCCCCCGCCAAAAAGAAGGAACTTGTAGCCTAGTGTGGTGGTGCACACCTATAATCCCAGCGCTTGGGAGGCTGAGGCAGGAGGATCACTTCGAGTTCGAGGCCAGCCTAGGCTACTTAGTGAGTTCAAGGCAAGCCTGCACTACAAAGTGAGACCGTCTCAAACTGCACCCCCCAAAAAAACCCCACAAACCTGTAGCATAGCTGGATACAATGGGAAAGGGCTCTGGTGTTATGTACTGTACTAAAAAGTAGATTCTTTTACAAACATAGCAAAATAAAACTGCTTTTGTATCTTTTGTACAAGTTTATTTTCCTTAAATCCTCCAAGGCTTTGGTTCTTAACCCTAGTGGCTGTACATGTGAACTATTTCTGGAGCTCTGGAAAAAATTAGATCTCCAGACTCCAGCTGGATGTCATGAATTAGTCTTCAAAATTATGGTATATACTTTTTTTTTTTTTTTTTGCATAGTACTGAGGATGAGATGCAAGGCCTCATGAATGCTAGGCAAGGGGTCTAAAGGGGTCTGACAGCTGTATTCCCAGCCCCAACATCTTTGTTTTTTTGGACATTCTTAGTATGCAGTCTAGGATGGCCTTAAGTTTGCAGTCCTGCCTCAGTGCCGCCATGCCTGGTTTACCTTACTTTTTTAAGCCATTAGTGGTGATTCTGATGTTTTATTTTTAGTTATTTAATGTAGTACTGTGCATTTTACCCAGGGCTTTTTCACTGAGCTACATGCCCTGCTTTTTGAGAGGATCTTGCAAAATTGCCAGGCTGTGTTCAAACTTGTAATCCTCTTGCCTCAGACTCCCAGGGTGCTGGGGTTACAGGTGTGTTCCACGATGCCTTGCTCCAGGCCATTTTATAATTGATGACTAGAGATTATAGTAGGAAGTAAGTTCTTTCCTGACCCTAAAGGTTTATAGAATTACATGAAATTAGGACTAACTGGAATTACTCAGTGGCTAAAACCGATAGACAGGACTTGGATTTAACCATGAAGAGGAAATGGTTTAGTTCATTTGGATAAAGGGGGATCATTCCAGTCTTATCTTTGTTCTTCACTGTTGAAGAAGTAGATGCTTCACTCAACCACACCCTAGGCTTTGGGGAGAGAGGGCTGCACCCAACCTGTCAGCAATTCCTCAAACAACTTGAATGAACCCCAAACTGATGCCACACCCATGCGGGGCATTTCTGGGCAGAGCAGTCCTTTGGAGGTGCAAATATGCAGAAGGCTTAGCTGTATGGCAAGGGTAAGCAACTTATCCTCAGGGTCTGGGTAGGGCCAGAAACAGCCCCAAAGGCCTGGCCCTTCACGTGCTCTAACCACTAGCCTAGAAGCCTGGGCAATACATGTGTAAGGATACAAAGGGATGGGAAATTCAGGATTGAGAGGTAATACAGGTCTGGACTCTGTCACTCTGTATCTTTAGCTATAAAACAGTATGGTAACTACTATGGGACCTCCCCTCCCTTTTTTTGTAGTACTGGGGTCAGCCCCAGGGCCTTTGAACAAAACTACATCCCCAGCCATGCACTATTTTTTTGAGACAGGGTCTTGTTAAGGCCCTAAGTTGCCCTGGCTGGGATCTAACTTGCAGTCCTCTTGCCTCAGCCTCCCAGAGTGCTGAACTAGGTGGTTTTTTCAATACAAATTAAAAGGCAGTCCCTAGCCATATTTTATTATTATTATTATTTTTGGTTATTTGAGATAAGGTCTCATTATATAGTGAATGGCCTTGAATTCACTTTGTAGCCCAGGCTGGCCTCAAACTCAGTGACCCTCCTGCCTCAGCCTCCTGAATGCTCGGACTACAGGCATGCGCTACCATGCCTGGCTTTCAAGCCATATTTAAATGCTCCACAGCTATATGTATCTAATGCAGATTACTGACATTTCCATCACTGCAGCTACTGGATGGTGACGGTTTGAAGACTTTGCTTTTCTATCCCATGGAAAAGACAGTTTAAAGGGGGCTCATTTATTGTCACTGTTCCAAATGTACAAAAAAAAAATTAGAAAATAACCCCCCAACTCAGTTCCCCCCACCCCCACAACACAAATAATTTTCCCAAAACCACAAACATAAACTGGTCCTGGTAACAGTGCAGCTAAGAAACAGTTTTGAGAAAATTTAACAGGATTCAGATTATATCCATTCTGTCCTCTTGGCTGAGAGGTAATAATCCCACATGGGTCCCAGTCTTCCCCACTGTTTTTTCCATCTCTGGTAGAAGAGTCCTTTGACAAAGTGGTATGTTTGGCTGTTGCTTTAGAGATCCTCTTGTGCTTTCTTCTTCTTCTTGGGTTTTTCTTCTTGAATTATGGGGGGGTTTGTAGCTTCTCGTTGTAGATAGCTAATAAAATCACTTAATTCACGGCCACCCTAGAAACAAACCAACCAAAAAAATGACTGAAGATTTTTTTTCTGGTGTGCTGTGGATTGAACTCAGAACCTCATGCATACGGGGCAGGTGCTCCACCCCTGAGCTACATCCCCTGTCCTTTTTGAGTCAGGACCTTGCTAAGTTCTCCAGGCTGGCCTTAAGCCTGCAGCTTCCTGCCACAGCCTCTCCATTAACTTGGATCACAGCATGTACTATGTCCTCTAACTGGAAAATTTAACTTTTTAAATAACCCTGGACTTTCTGTAAATGCAATTCATAACCAACGTATCTACCATTTAAACAGACCCAACTCAAGAACTGTGTGTGTGTTATTTGTGGGGTAATGGGCTAATACACTTACTTCATATTTCTTTGGACTTTGCTTCTTATTGGCTGGAGAGAAATAGATGGTAGGAAAACTGGGAAAAGAAAAAAAGAAGGGTTTATTCATTTCAGCTTCCACAGTAGCTCTGACATACAGTTCCCCAGTATGTGTTTCTAGGAATTCTCTACATTATGGCTTCCAATGAGATCAGATACCATTCTCCATCAACAACTACAATATTCCAACAAAACCCAGAATTCTGAGAGCTCACAAAACTCACAGTAGGGTCACTGCAGAATGGCTAAGAAGGATAGGTGATTTTGTCCTCAATTTCAATATGCAGATCCCCAAAACCACGTCTAATAAAGAAACGGTGGCTGACAATGAGCGGTCTCCACTGTCAGTCAGACAGCTCACTAATTATGAGCATTTCTTGTCTACTTACCCTCTAACTTCATATGGAGAAGGCACATCATTGGCTGTGGCATCCATTTTGGCTATGACAATATTAGGGTCTTTGCTGAGCTGTTAAGATAGAAAGGTGAGGCCTTTATTTGTTTTGCAATGCTGTAGACCAAACCAGGGTCTTGGTCATGCTGGGCAGGAGCTCTACCACTGAGCTACACCCTGAGCCCAGCAAAGGTCAGACCTTTAAATTCCAAGTTTTCAGCAACTGAGGTATACTTCGTCAATTCAGGACTTCAACCTGTTGACCTTCCAGCTTTCTGCTCTACTGGCTTTTATATATGAAGACTACATACAGCCATGTTCACGTTTACCTGGCCTAAATAAGACAATGTAAGGGCTAAGCCAAGTGGTTTTTGAGACGGTCTCACTAGGTAGTTCAGGCTGGCCTCGAACTCGCAACGATCCTCCCTCCCGCCTCAGCCTCCCGAGTGCTGGGATTACAGGCATGCACCACCATGCCTGGCTGAGATAAGTGTTTTAAAATGAAGGATCACACAGCACCTGCCTGGCAAGTGCAAGGTCCTGAGTTTGATTCCCGGTACCAAAAAAAAAAAGAAAAAAAAAGAAAGAAAAGATGAAGGAACATACAGATTTATAAGCCATTACCAATATTCAGAAACTTAAATATTTTTTAACCATAATCTAGATGGAGGAAAGTTCAAAGTGGGTATCGGAGGCACTGCATAGACACTAGGGGGCAGTCAAGAGAAGGTAACAGTTGAAATATTGTAAATCTACTAGTACTTAGGAACTAATTAGGGTAACTAAATTATATATAGAGTATGTATAAGAACTTCCTGTTCGGATTTGCGTGTGTGTGTGTGTGTGTGTGTGTGTGTGTGTGTGGCGGGGCGTACTGGAGACTAAACCTAGGGCCTCTACACTGGGTCACACCCCCAGGTCTAATTATTTTTTGAGACAAAGTTTCACTACGTAGCCCAGGGTAGCCTCAAACCTGTGATTCTCCTGCCTCAGCCTTCTGAGTTCTGGGATACAGGCGTGCACCACCATGCCTGTTGTTTTTTTCTTTTGGAGGCAGAGCCTTTCTAAAGTGCTCAGCCTGAGACTGAATTTGTGATCCTCCTGCCTCAGTCTCCCATCTGCCCCAGCCTGTACTGCTGGGATTACAGGTATGCACCACCCTAACCCAACTCAGATTTTATCTTGAGAACAGGGTTCACACTTACCTTCTCTCCTAGTTCTTTGTATTTGGGCTCCAGATTCTTACAGTGACCACACCAAGGAGCATAAAACTCAATCAGCACATCTTTATTTTCATTATTCACTATTTCATCAAAATTCTCTGCTACTACTACCTGGAAAAACACAGACAATTTCTAGTTTTAAGGGGAGCTGAGGAATAAATTCATAACTTGTATTTGCTTCTGAGAGCAAAGCCTTTCACATCTGATGTTATCACTGAAGGTAAGCCATGGAAACCTAATGTACATGTACAGACCGTGTTAAAGATGCGAGCACTCCCCTCCCCATGAACCAAATCATCCATGTATCTCCCACCTGTTATAGATGTCCAGTCACAGGAAATACAATGCTACCTCACTGTTCCTTAAAATAATTTCAGAGCAACACAGTGCTGCTTAGGATTTTGTCTTGCTCTACCCCGAAGGGTAATCTACTCCAATTTTACCGTCACAAATCCTATGGCCCCCAGCCACAGGATCTTGCCATAGTTCAGGCTGGCCTTGAAGTCACTATGTAGCCCGGCTGGCCTCGAACTCATGGCAATCTACCTGCCTCAGCCTCCCAAGTGCTGGGATTACAGGTATGTACCGCCACGACCGGCAATTCTATGGTTTTATACTTTTCTCCCTACCAAATATTGTAATAAGCTCTGCCAGTGTTTATGACTCAAGGAGGTGAGGACCAAAAACCAAACCAAACCAAAAAACCCCATAAGGACAGTCAACACCAACAAGGTCTTTGTTTACACCCAACATTTTTGAAATAGAGATAAGGAGTCCACTGCTGATAGGCACAGGGAGGCTGCAGGCAGCGCACCTTTACAGGCCCATCATTGCTCTCAGGGATTGGCTCAGACTTCAGGTATCTCTTCAGGTTGCCATCGAAGTAATCCTGCAGGAACCTTTCCAGAGCCTTGCCATCACGCCTGCATGGGAAAGACGGAGCTGGGTTTGGTAACTCACTCCCGACACCGGGGAGTAAAGCAATTCTCTTGAACAGTTTTTACATATTTTACCTTCAGTTTCATGGCTGGGAGAAAAAAAAAGACAGGTCTCTTTCTCTTAATATGCAGAACTACTGACTGAACATGAAACAATGCACCCCCTCCACTTGTAATGTGTTCCTTGTGTGTTAGAAAGTTTAAAAGAACCACTAGCCTTCTGCAGACTCGTTTTTCTAAGAGAACCAGGTCCTGCTGCTCTGGAGAACAGTGTATTTACAGTGTCTTACTTCACTGATTGGCTTATGAGGTAGAATTTTCTCCTGTCTTAATCTTGTAAAGTCTTGATGCTGAAGGTAAAACTATGTATGGGTCTTATCATCTTTCAGTTTCCTGTGTTTACATTAGGCCCACGTGGTACTCTCAAAGAAAAGACATTCTATACACATGGGAGGGGGTTGGTTTAAAAGTTTATCGATCTCAAAGAAGCTGTCCAATTTTTTCCATTTTTTTGTGCGGCTATTTGAGACAGGGTTTCCCTATGCAGTCAAGGCTGGCCTGGAACCCATGATTCCCCTGCCTCAGCCTCCCAGGTGCTGGGATTACGAGTGCGCATTTACTTCTACCTACTACAGCACTTCTAAGACAGTAAAAACAGCTAAGAATTCTAAGCTGCATCCTTCTGTTAGTTTTCAGAAATCATTAAGGGTGACAGCCCTTCCATTCCTGTAATTAAACAGGAAATGACAAGCTGACTAGAAGACCTATCTCCATATCCCAAAGCTGTCTAAGTTCTCAGTAGTGTAAAAGGCCTTTATTTCTCTGGAGACTCCAGTCCTGAACCCATGCTAACGAGTAACTCACGAGAACTCCTCTTGCATGACAAATTTCTCTCCTTTAGCAGTTCTGATAGCAACAACAGGAATCTCTCCAGCAGTGCTCTCCAAGCCAAAATCAGACAGTTCGTGGCTGAAGGTTTTGCGGCTAGCCACCGCAAAGTTGAGTTTGTGTCCACCATCCAGGAATTTCTTCGCCACCATCATCACTCTGTGGGGAACAAGGTATTTGTGCCAAGACCCCATCAGGGTGGTAAAGCACTTTTTTTAAAATCAAGAAGTTAGAAAGTAAAGACCTAAGTTGTATGGTCCACACAGCCCTCTGAAGTCACAGGCACAGAACACTGTATACTTCGCTCTTACTGAACTGCACTGCCAAATCGGTGGTATCTAATGAAATAGTCCCCTCCACTGAATCGTGCTGTCTTATATAGCTATAAAACTTCTCGCAAGTATAATGACCGACTTGAAGTAAAATTTACAAGGGTAAAATGTATCAGAGTCTCAATGGACAGGTGTGCACAATATTTTCAGTGACTTTACATTGAATTTTACAGTGTGCCACAAAGCAAACAAAACAAAAAACTCCCAGGAAACCACTTATGAAGGACACACCCAGTCAATTTTGGAAGCAGTTCATGTTATTTATCCTTATAGCGTCAAATGAGGTGTTGGGAGCTGATGTCTTCACACTTATCTGCCCTTACATCACGTATAGTAACAAGATGATGAAAAGAAACCGCTACTACATTGGGTAAACTTGTTTACAAAACATAAAACATGATTATTACCTGTTTCTCCAGTAGTTAGAACCTTTAGTATTCTTTTCATAGTCCACATCGTAGTAAGCTATAAGCAGGTCCTTGCCCTGTATCAAATCTTTATTGTCTTCTGTCATATGAGGACAGATACCAAAGCTGAAATAAAATAATCCATAATGAACTTTGGCAACTTATACCTCTATTATAGCATTTATAAAGGAAACACATTTTCAACATTTAGGACAAACACTGAACAGTAAGATTCCTTTGCAGGACCTTTACAGTAGGAATTCTAAGTCCCACATTAGTGCCTTCATATACACTTAAAACTATTATTGTTATTATCTGTCAAACAGACTATTTAAATCAAAACATAGAGGTAAGAAGTTATACCAAGGTGTAACTCACATGTTTTCCTGGATGAACTTTTTAATTTTGCCGCTCGTCATTTTCTGTTCTGTATATACCACTGTTTTGTCCTCAAACTTGTTGGCAAGGTGTAAAGGACGAAATAAGGTGATACCCCTTTAAAACAAGAAAGTGTCAGTAAACAGCAGAGGAACTATCTCCCCTCTTTCATTTAAAGCTCAGATTATCTACTTTTGCTATCACTAAGCACAAAGGGATTCTTCTGGGATCAGAATTGGCAACATGACCCTCTCAGCCACACTAGGGTGAGAAGCCACCTCTTCTCAGGTGTAATAACCAGATACAGGGTTTATAAACCTGTGTCAGAAACTTGAGACCTTTATTTTAATCTTAGGCCACCGCACCGTCCAATTTCAGTGAACCTGGGTCAGGCATCAATTTAATCCCCTGGGCTTCAGCCTTCCCATTAACTCAGAAGGGAAGTAAAGTAAATGACTAATTTGCAAATTTTGACAAAGAGCAGCGAACAGCTGCGGATATAGCTCAGTGGCATAAGCGTCTGGCTGGCAAGTGCAAGGTTCTGAGTTCGATTCCTCGTGCAAAAAAAAAAAAAGCAGCGAACAGAATGTAGCTGAACACAAACATACATAAGGCAGACCCTGCTCCCGCTGCAGAGTCCCTTGCCTTTGCCTTTGAAAACTCACCTCAGCCCTTTTTGTTTGTTTGGTTTTGGTTTTGCTTTAGGTTTTTGAGACAGTTCGGGCTATGTAGTTCAGGCTGGCCTTGAACTCACTATGTAACCCAGGCTGGCCTCCAATTCCTGGCGATCTTTCTGCCTCAGCCTCCTGAGTGCTGAGATTACAGGTGTGCACCACCACACCTGGCCTCACTCCCTTTCTTAAGAGACAACACCTTGACTCTTTCCACCTAAGTTTTAAGTAGGCACACAATGATATACAATATTTAGCTGAAGTTAATTTAAAATTCCTTAGTTCTAGATTACTCCATCCCAATGAATCAAATTTAAGAAATTTTCTTCCTTGGTACTACTTTGCCTCTCATATGATCCAAGCTTTCCTCCATCCACTGAGACACAGGAGAAATAGAAGTCTCTTAATTCCCAGCCTTTTGTCCTACTAAAACTGTACGTAAGGTTTGGTTCAGAGCCACAGGCTTATATTCAAGAAGACACAACTACCCGTACTGCCCACACCTTGCCTCCAGCTTCTTCAGTCATTCCTCCTCCCCAGGCCGCACTCCCACATGCAAAGCTCTCTCCGCTTTTGGCTTCATTTTAGCACTGCTAAGCCCCTTTTCATTCTTCCAACATTAATCAATATCTAACTTTATGTCTCATAAAATAGGCATTTTCATAGAACAGAGAGAAACTACACAGCAAACAGGAATCTAATATAAACAGGCACAGGGGTAGGCTTAGTGACCACGCTAGCCAGACTTTCTGGGCTCAAGTTTTCTGAATCTTCCTGTGAGAATCTAGGCAAATTACTCCTCTGTGTGCTTTTCTTTTAAAGCCTAGCCAAGTGCTCAATAAAACAACAGACATAAAAACTATCAGGTCACGCTGGAAATGGTGATGCACACTGGTTATTACAGCACTTGGGAGTGTGGACTGCTATGAGTTCGAGGCCAGTGTGGGCTATTCTGCAAGATCCTGTCTTGAACAAACATCCCCCAAAATTGCCAAACCCCAAAAACCACCAGGTCACAGATTTGTAAGAGTCTGCTTCCAGGGTCGTTAAAAGGACTGATTGGGTGTGGTGGCACGTGCCTGTAATCCCAGCACTCAGGAGGCTGAGGCAGGAGGATTGCTGCAAGGTTAAGGCCAGCCTGGGAGATCAAAGCCAGCCTGAACATAGCAAGATCCTGTCTCAAAAAACAAAACAAAATTGGCTCTGAGCTGTCTAGGAACTTAGATTAAAAATACAGGATCAAAGCCAAAGAGGACTGATTAACAGCAGTAAAGGGCACAGAGCAGACATCACACACGGTTAAATATGGACCCGTTAGCACAAGTCCTCAGCACACTTTAGTTGACATGTATGAGAGATGGCATCTCATCTTGTGGGTCAGAAACCACTTAACATGTGAAGCATCTCTAGTCAAAAACTGTTCGAAGGGCTGACTTACAGCGCTTCGTCACTGCATAGAAAGCCCTGGGTTTAACACAAGTGTGGGAAACACACGTGTGCACACACACCCCCTTTCCCAAATGCCACTGTCCAGCTATCCTCAGGTTCTTCACCACCTGGATGAATCACCAACTTCTTTTTTTACCAACTTCTTAATCTCATTATGATCACTTACCATGCCCCCCAGATTTGTTTCCCAACTGGACAATGACTACCACTGCTCCAATTACCCAGTTTTATAAGCATCTTAGATTTATTCTGGATCTTCCCTTTTCCACACAAGTTCCTCAACCCTGTTCACTTTTTTTTCATGCCCTACTCTTCCTCTTGCCATTAATACTGTCTTAGATTCTCCTATCTGCCTTGCCCTACTCCTCTTAAACCACTATTATGTAAGTACCAGTAATTTTTCTAATGAAACAAAATTAAACATGTTAGTCCACAGCTCAAAATCTTTCATTGGCTTTCAAATGGCTATTATTTGGTCTCCACTTACCTCTCTGACCTTTACTATGACCTTCTTCACAAACACTACAGGTCCCAACATGCCAAGGCTGTCTTACATCCTTGCTGCACAACCTGGAATAATTTTTGCCTGAGCCACCACACATCCTCTATTTTCCTTCCTCATCCCCCCTAAAAAAACAATATTCCTCATATACCTTGTATATATTTCTATTACAACACACATAAAACTCATTGATTTTTACAGTGTTTTCACCTACAAGTGCTCCACACAAGACAGTAGTAGAGCCAAGTGTGGTAGTGAATGCCTGTAATCCTAGCACTTCAGAGGCTGAGGCAGGAGGATTACAGCAGAGTTTGAAGCCAGGCTGGACTACATAGTGAGACCCTGTCTGAGAAAACAAAACAAAACAACACAGTAATAGTTTCTGGCACTAGCTTAATACCTAGCAAATGGTCAAACTTTTGTAAATCATGGGCACAAACCTCACCCAGTCACAAAGTGACAAGAGACGGACAAGGATATGGAACCCAGTCACTTACTCTCCATTGTCATCGTACTCCTTCACCAGAGACTCGACATTGGTGTGTGCGAACCGGTAGTTATCGCGCAAGTTGCTGGCTGCTTTTAGGAACTCCGAGTGAGCTTCACTGAACAAATCCCTGAAAAAGCCTATTTGGAAAATGTCCAACACAAAGAAGCAGCTGTAAATCTTAACAGATATTCAAGAACTTTAAATTCTGATTTTTATAGCTATTATTCTTCTCTCGATAACAAATAAGGACCTGGTCTGCTCTGACACAGTTACGTGCCATCTAAGGAAACTTAAAAAAAAAACAACAAAATAGAGCAAGGCTGGGCCCTGCTGTGAGATGCAAACAGGGACCTCATTAGAGCTGAGCAGATGTTGGCCTTACTATGTTCTTGAACCTCCAAAATTGTGAGCTAAAAAAACATTTCCTTACCAATTTCCCAGCCACAGAAAGCTGTCTAATACAACCCCAGAAAGCAAAGGTGGCTGCAAAAAAAAAAAATTTTTTTTGAGACATGGTCTCACTATGTAGTTCAGGCTGGCCTTGAACCGGCAGCGATCCTCCTGCCTCAGCCTCTTCAAGTGCTGGGATTACAGGCCTGTGCCACTACACTTGGCTCAACCCTAGTAATGGAAAAGAAAGACAGGGAGGAAGAAAGGGCCTGGACTGGCATGGTGGTAACGCCCCTGTAACCCCTACTACTAAGAAGGCTGAGGCAGGAGCACTGAGAGTTCGAGGGTAGTCTGAAGGGGGAAAAAGCTGAAGATATTCCTATCCTAGTCCTTTAACTTAAATTAAACCTTTACATTTCTAAGAACACATTCCACTGAAAATATCATCTTCCCCATATAATACTGCCCAGTTCTACCTACTGTCTTTTAAACTGACCCAAGATTCCTAAGATGCTTTTCACTTTGTGCTGTCCTCATATATGGATGATTTTGAAAACCCATTGATGCTTTTATGGCCTAAATATTTACTTACCTACCACAGAGGCATCTTTATCATTAATGAACTTCTTAAATTCTTCCTCATTTCTGAGAGGAACTGAAGCTGGTCCTGCTTGCTTCTTCAGGTGGCTGACAATTCCATCTTATGAAAGTTACAATAAGACAATTTAGTCAGTGTTTGGGAAGGAAATTTTCATGATTCAAAATTCAAAAGGTACAATAGGACACACAATGAAGTTTTCTTCCAACCTTTGTTCCTAGATGCCCATTGTCTTCCCTGTAAGGTTTCAGGTTTTTTTTTTCCCCTTTGATTTTTTTGACACAAGGTCTTGCTGTGTAATTCAGGCTGGCCTTGAACTCACAGCGGTCCTTCCTGCCCCAGCTGCCCCACTGCTGGGTTTACAGGTGTGCACCACCACACCTGGCACAGGTTCACTTTCTTCAGCATAATCTTTTCCTTATGTATATATATTGGGAACTGAACTCAGGACCTTGCGCTTGCCAGGCAGGTGCTTGTGCACTGAGCTGACTCCCTGGCCCTCAGTTTCAGTCTCCTGCATGTCCTTTGACACATACACTGATAGGCAGATTATATACTTATTCTTTCTCTCTAATGGCAATATGTACATGTGTTCTTTGTTTCTGTTGTTTAACATAGCTTACAGATAAATTACATCAATAAGTAAAGAGCTGCCTCAACCTTTTATTGTAGCTACATATTGTTTCATTGTATGGATATACCATGCTTTAGCCCACAACTAATGTGTGCTTATGATCCCTTGTTACAAACAACTCTGTGATAAAAGACCTTGTATTAATTTATTTTGCACATGATAGTACAGCTATAGATTAAGTTCCTAGAAGTGGATTCACTGGGTCAAAAGGCACATACACGTACAATATTAAAAAGATTTATATATTATTTTTATCTCTCTACTATCAAGTAAATTTCAAATTAGTAGTGATTTTTTGTTGTGCCTATGATATAAAAAGTTTAGAAAACATACATTTTGCAAGTAAACTAAATAAGGTCTTTATTCTTAAACACTGCAGTGATCTGTAGCCTTACATTTTTAAAGCTCAAAATGCAGTGCCTTGGATAGCTCCTATAACTCAGACTACAGATCAAATCACTCCTGACTGCTGGGAGTGGTGCAGACCTGTAGTCCCAAGCACTTGGGAGGCTGAGGCAGGAGGATTGCTTTGAGTTTGAGGCCAGCCTGAACCGCATAGTAAGACCCTATCTCAGAAAGGGGGGATCACATTTTCCTATTCAGATGTAATGGGCTATTTAAGTAAAAAAGTTTTAAAAATAGGACATCACATATTGAATATACGTACATCGTAGGAACACGTACAATGATGTGTCAATTTTAAAATGTACTTATTTTAAAAAATAAAGAAAAACACAAGCTGGGGGGGGGTAGCTACATGGGAAAGCACTTTCCTACTATGCTTGAGGCTCTGGGTTCAGTCCCCAGACCAGCACTGTAAGATTCTGACTCACTCTCTCCCTCTCCCCACCACCTAGCTGGGAGACCATTAACTACTCCACTTACTCTTCCAGCCCACTGAAACCACTCACACACTCAAAAGACTCACAGGCCAGAGGCAGTGCTATTCCTCCGATATTCTTTTTGTCCTTTTTGCTGTACTGAGGAACAAACTGAGAGCCTTGTACACTGTAAGACTGTACAATGTTCTGCACTAAATTGATTTTCCCTCTCTCAATTTATGCATTTTCAGGGGGAAAAACAAGTTTACTTCGGCTCCTTGTAAAGGTTTTGTACCAACTGATTAGCTGAAATCAGACATGAACTGTACAATCTTCTACATCACAAGTTATAAAGAATGCCAGAGTCTAAAGTTCTCTAGGTTTACAGGAGTGCTGAGTAACCAGTTTAAACATGAAAGCAAAAAGCATAGTTCCTAGAGGTGCACATGAACAAAATTCCTTCTGATCAAAGACTATAAACATTTGACCCATTGGTCAGAGGTTGAGAATTTCTCTAGTTTAAGATATTTAAGTTACTCAGAAGCTGAGACAGGAAGGTCACAAATTTGATGCCATCCTTAATGACTTGGCGAGACTCTGAAAGAATTACTGAGTATTTATTATGTGTGAAAACTCAAGGCACTGGGGTAGAGCTGTAAACAAGTCAAAGGAGGTTTCTGTTCTCACGGAGCTTACAATATAGAACATTTCCAAATAAATTAACGATCTAAAAAAAGCAGGGCCAGGGAGATAGCTCAGGGGCATAGCGCCTGCCTGGCAAGCACAAGGTCCTGAGTACAATTCCCGGTACAAAAAAAAAAAACAAAAACAAAAAACAAAACAGTAACAAGTGTTACGCAGAAAATTAAAAGAATGGGATAAGAAAAATGACTGGGTGGCTACCTTACATCTAGTGACCTGGGAAAATGTCTCTGAAAGAAACAGAAGCCATGATCTGAACAGCAAAAAGAAGCAAGCCATGCAAACATAAGGGAAGATCACTTCTGGCCAAGGGAAGGGCCAAAGGAACAGTCCGAGATGGCGTCAAAGTGAGGGAGGAGCCGTATTTGGAGTGCTTTATGTAGGAGTAAAATGCTGTACCTCCTAAAATAGCCAAACCTAACCTCTCTCCTCTTAGCCTGCCATTATGAAAAGATAAAATATGCCTGATTTTGCAGGGTAAGACTGTCTTTAATCATGTAAGAATACTTCTTGTTATCACCTATGACTCCTGTAAGATCTAGCACCCACTCAACTCTCTTACTTCTCACCCTTGCTCATCCTATTCTGGCATATGGTCTCTCTGACTCTCTAACACACTGGTCTCATTTACACATGACAGCCTTTTGCACCCGTTTTCCCTCTAAAAGGCTCTAGCCAAGATCTTCTCATAGCTGGGTCCTTATTAGTTTTCAGCTCAAAGGTTTCTTTCCTGACCACCCTCATTAAGTGGTTTTCCCACACAAATCAGTATATCACCCAGTTTATTTTTTTAATACTCTCATCACTGATGTATTTTATCTTTTTTTGTTTTGGTCTTTTTGAGACAGGGGTTTGCTATGTAGTCAGGCTGGCCCTGAACTCACTTCATAGCCCAGGCTGGCCTCAAACTCCCAGCGATCCTCCTGCCTCTGCTGAGATTACAGGTGTGTACCACCACATCCAGCCTTATCTACAAGTGTTTTTTGACTTAAATTGTGACAAAAATATATAATATAAAGCCAGGCCTGGTGATGCATGCCTGTAATCCCAGCACTCTTAAGAGGCTGAGACAAGAGAATCAAGGCCAAGTTCAAGGCCAACCTGGGCAATTTAGTGCTTTAGTAAGACCTTGTCTCAAAACAAAAACTCTACTAAAAGCCAAGTTCAAGCCCAGTAGAAAAACAATATATACACACGTTTATCATAAAATTCACCATCTCGGTTATTTACAAGTACATTTATAATGTTGCACAACCAATTTCAGACCTGTTTTCACCCTGCAAAACTGAAATTCTACACGACTGGGTGTAGTGGCAAATACCTATAATCCTAGCAGTTGGAAGGCTGAGGCAGGACTGCTCCAACTTC
Source organism: Chinchilla lanigera (assembly GCF_000276665.1). NCBI lineage: Eukaryota > Metazoa > Chordata > Mammalia > Rodentia > Chinchillidae > Chinchilla > Chinchilla lanigera. The sequence continues at coordinate 10,208,111 of NW_004955416.1, read as the reverse complement.
AAGGCCAAACTAGGGTATACAGTGAGTCCAAGGCCACCCTGAACTACATAGCGAGACCCTGTCTCAAAAACCCCCAAACCAAACTAAAACAAAAATACCCACAAACAAAAACTGAAATTCTATTATCAAACTCCCCTTCCGCTCCTCCAGTCCCTGATGACTCACGCTTCTGCTTTCTATGCCTTTATATTTTTTCTTTTTTCGATTTTTTTTCTGGTACTGGGAATCGAACTCATGACCTTGCACTTGCCAGGCAGGTGCTGTACTACTGAGCTAAATCCCCAGCTCCTTTCTATGCCTTTGAAAATCACTATTCTTGGTACTTCGTGTAAGTGGAATCATATGTATTCGCTTTTTGTGACTGACCTTTCCATTTAGCTCAATGTCTTCTATGTTCACCTATTTCATAGTGTGTCAGAATTCCTTCCTCTTTAAACCTGAGTAACATTCCACTGTACATGTATATCAGTTTATTAATACACCATGAATAATGGTGCTATGAATGTGAACACGCTCTAAGACCTTGCTTTCAATTCTTTTGGGTATGTACCCAGAAGTAGACTTGCTGGGTTCTATGGTAATTATACAAATTTAATGACTTAGAGTTCCATTCCTGCCATGAGATTACTGAATGAATTGGTTGCCAAATGAGGAATCATGTATGGTATGTACATTACAATATTTAGAAAAAAGAAATGGACAAAAGGAACTCCAACTTGATGGCTTTGCTTTTATTTGCATAACTTGTACATGCAGTACTGTAATGCATAACAAAATAATAAAACTACCCCAAAAAAGGGAGGACAGGCCAGGTGTGGTGGTACATGCCTGTAATCCCAGCACTTGGGAGTTGCTGAGGTAGGAGGATTACCAGCCTGGACTACATAGTGAGATCCTGTCTCAAAAACAAAAAAACCCTATAGCACTATATGGTATAAAAAAATACTTTGAGGCTTTATATAAACAAGATGGACAGGACTGTACAAAAAGAAAAACGATGGGTGGTCCCAGAGGCAGGTCTAAAGTGGAACAGTTGTTGAATAGGTCGTTATATGAGGATTACCTATATCTTTAATTTTAAGGGATCCACCACTATTTTCAATAAATAAGTTACCACTTTACATTCCCATCAATGATGTACAAAGTTTCCAATTTCACTACATCCTTGCCAACACTTGTGGGTTTTTATTTTTAATTTTGTTGTGATGTGGACTGAACTCAGAGCCTCAAGCCTGCTAAATTGATGCTCTAACCCCGAACTATAACCTGAATCTTTTTCATTTATTTTTTCTTGAATCTTTAAAAAAAATAATAGCAGTCACCTTACTGGGTGTGAGATGGCTATCCATAAATCCTCCCCACCCCGCCTCAGGGTTATTTGTATGAAAAGCACAGGAAGACACCTATCCCTTGCAGTCCAGGAGTCACACCAGACCTGCTGTCCTCCCATTGGCAGGCAAAGGCCTTTGCCGTGGAGCTTTCACGGGACTCTGGGCACCTTAGGGAGCCTGAGCGGCACCCAAGTTGGAACTGCAACCTGAGGCTGGGCCTTTGGCTGGCAGGGCCTACAAGCCCTGGCAATGTGGGTACGAATACACTTCCCTAGCCTGGGTGGGCAATGCAGACAAGTCAACTGAGCTAGTGGTCAACATCTTTAGGTTCAACTCTCTGGACTTTATGAGGACCCTGATGGCCTGAGCATGTGCACTCACGGCCTTGGTATTGTTTGCCAGCATCTTCTTCAGCCCTTTCCAGAGCTTCTGGGCAAAACATATTCCTCAGGAACCTGGGATCTACCCTTTTAAGAGAATCTTATCTTTGAAATGGGGGTTTTTTGACAGCGTCTCTGTGCCGTTCTTGGGGTGATTGTACATGGTGTGGTTGTTGGTGTTGGCCACGTCTGCACTGCTACCTGCGGCCCAGCCATGTATACATTTGTAACTTATTTGTTGCCCTTCTCCCCCTCAGAATATAAGCACCATAAAGGACTTTGCTAACCCAGTCCATAAAGGACTGGGCTCAAACCCAGGTCTTCACACATGCTAGACAACTGCTCTGCTACTGAGCTATACTCCCAGTCCCAACTGTGGCTCACTTTAGCAACTATTAC
>NW_004955416.1:10198507-10205196 GCF_000276665.1 Chinchilla lanigera | reverse complement strand
GGCTCAAACCCAGGTCTTCACACATGCTAGACAACTGCTCTGCTACTGAGCTATACTCCCAGTCCCAACTGTGGCTCACTTTAGCAACTATTACTAAAGGCATACATAGATGGGTACAGATACTTTATCTGGGGTGCGGTATCATTTGGTTTTGTAAATTATCGAGTTATTAAGGAAAGGTATCAATACTTCTACATAAAAAAACAAACAAACAAAAAAAAACTTCTACATATTTCCTGAGCTATTCTGAATCTGGGCCAAATCACAGCATAACAAATCTAGGGGACCTAAAAAGGAGGAGAAAAACAATTTCCATCTATTCAGTTACCCTGAACTAGGCAATACTATAGGCATTTGCATATATCATCTCGTTTAATCTTTACAAGGTAAGCCTTATGCACTAAGATGGGTAAATGAAGTCATAAAAAATTCATGTGTCTATAGTTACATGAGGTAGGAATTAAACTGTGATTGAATTTTTCTACCTACAGTAAGGTACTTGATACCACGATTAAAAGTAGTTTCTAAAAACAGCACTGTATATGTATGAACTATTTACCAGTCCTGTGGATTAAACCCAGGAAGTGCTGAGCTACATCACCAGCCCTTCTTATTTAGGGACAGGGTCTTGGTAAATTCCCCAGGCTCAGCCAGGCATGGTGATGCACACTTGTAATCCCAGCACTTGGGAGGCTGAGGCAGGAAGATCATTGCAAGTTTGAGACCAGTCTGGGCTACAAAGTGGGCTCAAGGCCAGCCTGAACTGCATAGCAAGACCCTGCCTCAAAAAGACAATCAATCAATCAATCAATCAATTACTTTATTTCTCAGCCTGGCCTCGACCTTGTAATCTTCCTGCCTCAGTCTCCTGAGTAGCTGGGATTACAGGTCACATGCCACCCTCCCTGGCTGACCTATTTGAGGATGGCAGAAATGTGAGCTTTTAAATTAAAACAACTGTGAATTTACTTTGGGATAATGGCAAAATTCTTGAAGCATTACTTTAATGGTAACGACAAATACCAAGTTTACAACTGGTCAGTTGTTTACTCATCAGTATCTTCCCGTCACTTTCCTACTCTCTTCACCATGAATATACGGCAGCTGCATGAACTCATTTACTTAATCATAATTTTCCTCTAGCCACTGTAACCATACTTCTACTGTCAGTATTTGTCCCTTAGTTCTTACCTTTTTGTTTGCTTTCTTTTTTTTTTAAACTCTTCCCCCCTACCCGCCCCGGTACTGGGAATCGAACTCACGACCTTGCGCTTGCCAGGCAGGTGCTGTGCCGCTGAGGTAAATCCCCAGCCCCTTGTTTGTTTGCTTTTTGAGACAGGGCTTCACTCTGTAGTCCAGGCTGGCCTTGAAATCACTATGGAGCCCAGGTTGGCCTGGAACTTGAGGCAATCTTCCTGCCTCAGCCTTCCAAGAACTTGGATTACAGGTGTATGCCACCACATCTGGGTTCTTAATTCTTACTTTCAATCTTTTAAACTATAACTACATTCAACAATCAGGTGTGGGGGCTGGGGATTTAGCTCAGTGGCAAAAGCGCCTGCCTGGCATGCGCAAGGTCGTGAGTTCGGTTCCCGGTACCGGAGAAAAACAAAACAAAACAAAACAAAACAAAACAAAAAACCAATCAGGTGTGTATTTGCCTAAAAACATTCTTCTCAACATCATAAGAACAGTGAGAATGAATTTTAATTATATGTCCTATTTAAAATACTTAATATTCTTTAATGAAAACTCCACTTGTACTCACCTTTGCTAATGGGACTACTCCTTTCAACCTAGTAGCTGCAGCTTCATACTCAGGGGCAAGCCTCTTGCAGTGTCCACACCTATATAAATATTTAAAAAGCCACATTATCTGTTTAATCATATACATTTGTTAGTTGCCTTTCCAGGAAGAATCTCAATAAAACTACTTGTGAACTAGTAGGTGCTTACAAAAGCAAAAACATCACCTAAACACATTACTACATAACCGCTAATGTAGACCACAGGTCTCAGAAGATAAAGGTCCTCTCTCAAGCCCAGGTCAACTATATAAGCACTGGCTCAGTGTAGAGCAACATCTATCTTCTTAATTAAAAGTATAATTAATAAAGTTCTGAAAGTTGTAGTCAGAAATATACCCCACACAAAACAGAGAAAGTGGTCAAGGCGTTTTGATCACTCAATTAGGCCTAAAATAGTGAACAAAACAGCAATAATCCTCTTTCTCATAGCACTTCAGAAAGAGAGGAACCTTTTCCCTTAGGAAACCAATTCTGTGGTTCTTAAAATACTGTTGACTGAGGGGCTGGGAGTGTTATTCAGTGGTAGAGCATATGCTGTGTGTCAATCCAGCATCACCACCACCACTACCACCAAAAAAAGATTAGAACCTTGTAAGGTTCCAAGGTATGATATTCACTCTTTAAGAATCAACATTAATGCAATCCCAGCACTCAGGAGGCTGAGGGAGGAGGATTGTTCCAAGTTTGAGGCCAGCCTGGTCTATGAAGTGAGCTCAAGGCCTGCCTGAACTACATAGAGAGATCCTATTTCAAAAAGACCAAAAAAAAAAGAATCAACATTACACTAGACATAGTGGCACAGGCCTACAGTCCCAGCACTTGGGAGGCTGAGGCAGGAGGATTGCCATGAGTTTGAGGTCAGACCTGGCTACACAGTGAATTCAAGGCCAGCTTTAACTGCATAGGAAGACCTCATCTCAAACAAAAAAAGGCATCAACATCAAATGCTTTTCTCTATTCTTTCAACATGATTTTCTATGACCAGAAACCCAGGTTGAGGGAGTTGAAAAAATCTTTTTTTTACGGGGGGCACTGGGAATCGAACTTGTGACCTTGTGCTTGCTAGTCAGGCACTTGAGCCGCTAAGCTACATCCCCAGCGCAGTGGAAAAAATCTTAAGAAAGTACTGATTTAATAATAATGGGTATACTAGCAGCTTCTAGAGCCTTTTCAACTGAGTTTCAACACAGCATTAGAGTGACATTTAAGATAGTAAGTCTGGCCATGAAAACTGATTAAAAACATGTAAAGTCTACTTTTCCCAGAGGGCCACCCACAGCACCTGCTCCTCTGCCCTCAAAGTCATAACAATCCCCCAGGTGCATGGTGTATGCAACAGAGGGTGTAATGAATGCTTCCTTAGGAGGGAACCAGCTGTGCATCTAAGAGAAGCCAGCAAGTTGCAGAGGGAGCCCTTTGAGAAAGCTGACTTCTGTGACCTCACTGACTGCAAAAACAGAAAGAGAAACAGAACAGAGGAAAGTTGAGCTGATACATCTCACAGCCAACAGTCTCAACTTACTTTATTAAAGTGATGAATGCATAAGTAACTTGGAAACATTTCCAAAGGAACATAAGAGCTTACAAGGTCTTCAGGAACCCCTCTCCCCCTTTTTTGGTTTTTGAGACAGGGTCTCTCTATGTAGTCCAGAGAACTTGTGGTGAGCCTCCTTGCCTCAGCCGCCCAAGTGCTGGGATTACAGGTGTGTGCTACCATGCCCTGCTCAGGAGTCTGCTTCAAAAGTTATTACAGAGTTTAAATGAAGAAACAGTGGTAGGAAAAAAAATAGTAACACTACATAGCACAGGGTCACATAAATATATATTAAAAAGATTTGATCTTGGCCTTTGAGGATTTCAGCTCCAAGGAGCAGAGGGCAGGGCACTTCAGATGGGGACACTAGCAGAGCAAAGGTAAGAGTACTCATGAAGAATGATGCTTCACAGAACAGCAAAGGATTTTTTCCTTTTGTGACTCAGCAATGCATAGGACTGACAGGAAAAGCAGAGACAAGAGCACAGCCACCTGGAAGATGATGTGTTTCAATGGCAGGTGAGGAAACTTGGACTAGAGAGGCAGACTTGAGACAGAGGGAAGATTTCTGCGGCAGTCTGTCAAGAGTAAAGCAACACACAGTCTCACTTTAGCTATCTTCAAACACAAGCAGAGGTGGGGGGGAATCACATCTAGGTGTGATGGTGCATGCTTGTGAGGCTGATGGAGGAACAGCTCAAATTCAAGCCCAGTCTGGGCAACTTAGCAAGACCCTGTTTCCAAAAACAAAACCTAAAACAAACAAACCTGTGTAAAATAGTTACTAGATCAAACCAGTGGGTATCAATCCTCATTACATATCACATATATTCATGGGGCCCTGAAACAAATGTATGTATGGCTGGTAATAAGAATCCGAGAGAAAAATAGATGTGTGTCTAGGACTGAAAGCAAATGCCACAAGAACTTCCTTATGCATGCTGCCCTAGGCACAAAGGGAGTTCCAGTAAGGCTGGAAGAGATGGCAGCACTCTTCAATCCACCAGGGATAGAAATCAGGTGGAGCTTAGGAAATCCGGGTTAGTCACACAGATTCATGGAGATTAGCCACTACCTCTTTCTTCCATCCTAGATATTATTAAAGCACAAAGCTGGGCCTGGTGGAGTATACCTGTAATCCCAACCATTCAGGAGCCTGCGGCAGGAGGATCACAAGACCAACCGGGGTAACTCAGCAAAACCCAGACTCATAATAATAGTAATAGAATTCACCTATCCTCAGGGATGGCACCTAGCGGTTGATGACGAATTCCAACCTGTATTTACCTAATAATCCTTGCTTTATGCCTGCCATGTTGCTACATACTATTATTTTATCCTGTAATTGAAAAACTGATAAGCGCCCTTTCCCTAAAAGAACACAAAGGTAGAAGGATAAACCAGTTAATTTTCCAGGGAAAGAAAAGATGAGGGAGTGGAGCACTGGGTGCTGGGGAAGAGGATCCAAGTAAAGTAATGAAAAAGTATGAATATATTCCTCCACAGCTTTTTTCTGTGTTCTACAAAAACACAGTATCAAATATCATTATAGCTACTGTTTTGGAGAGTAGCATAGTGGGCTGGAGACATGGCTGGGTCGTAAAATGCTGGCCTAGTATGTTGTCCAAGGCCCTAGATTCAATCCCCAGTGGTTGGGGTGGAGGTGGGGATTTAAAAGGTAGCAGAGAAATCTACAATCTAAGTAGATGCTGAGGACTTTCACATTGCAAAAGGGCGGAAGACTGGGGGGAGGCGCAGCAGGCCAGCAGCACCCAGGAAACGAGGGGGGGGGGGGAATAATCAAGATGTTGTATGTATATGTACCAATTCCCCAAGACAAATGTAGTTATTAAGTATCAAAAACATGTCTCAACTTAAAAATCTTTCACTGGTAAAGTGTGGAAAAAAAAAAAACCCACCTCAAAGGAGAAAAAAAAACTTGTTCAAAATAGGCCCCTTTTAGCTTGGTAGAGGTACGGAGAGGTATAATCCCAGCCCTCTGGGAGGCCGAGGCAAGTTCAACCCCAGCCTCAGTGACTTAATGAGACCACATCTCAAAATTTTAAAAATGTGCTAGAATATAGTTTAGTGTGAAGCCCCGGAGTTCAGTTCCCAATAATAACAACAAAAAGGCCCATTTTACTTTTAATAGAATTCTTCAAATGTTTCTAACATGTTAGGAGATGGCACTGCTGACCTGTGCAAAGGAAAACTAGAGTCAGAAAACACTTCCAGTTAAAATGTTAATAAATAATTGATGAATGTGAAGAATTAAGAACATTACAGCAGACCATTACAAGCAGGAGTGGACTCCCAACCTGCTTATCCAAAAAAACGTTATCTTTCTTGCCGGCGTTATGCGGCCGGAAGACTTTCTCTTCTAAACCAATTAGACGCGGACACCGCAGCAGAAATCCACCCAATTGTGATGCCTTAGTGCATGATGGGATATGTAGTTTTAAGAGAAGCATGTGCAACAATTTAAAGTAGATTAAAAAAAAATGCCTTTAACTGAAACTTCAAAAAACTTTGTTTTAAACTGATAGTCTAATGGCCCTAAATTCTCCAGCAATTCCTACTTTAAACTGCTTATGATCGCTACAGCACCACTGTGACCCCCTCAACGTTAACAGCACGATTTTTATAAATTGGGAAGAGCTGTTCTAAGAGGTGAGTCCGCTGAGCTTGAGGAGTGAAGACCTGAGTCAAAAAGCAAAAACTACACAGGCTCTTACTAATACTTTTGAATACAGTTTTTAACTAAGGGTCACTGTACCAGGAGGGGGATAATAAAGCACTGTAATTAACACGGGTCTACTCAATTATCCCTAGCATTAAAATAATTACTGGCTCTAATAATGATCTGGAAGTTAATACCACCATCACTCAGGTTGGCAGGGCTAGAAATTGTATTTTCTGCCTTCACTCCAAAACCGACTAGAGTTAGTTCCACCCTGAAGAATTCACACTGCAGTTTGGCTAAATCATGGGGGCGGGTGTTTTCCACTAACACTGGTTACTTTCTCATGGGTATCATTTTTTTTTTTTTTTTTTTTTTTTTAGGAATCCTAATTAAAAAGAGACAATTTGGACAGATTTTGATGGAATTATTCTTGCTCGCTTATTCTGATGGAGATCCTGCAGTTGCTGAGAGATAAACGGTCAGCTTCACGGAGAAGCTGCACCATGCGATAGAGAGAGCTGCCTGCCTCGGGAAAGGCACTGGTAGCCGCTCTGCAGCCTCGGCGTGACCTTGGCCAAGAAACCCAGGGCTGTGGGCAGGGACCCGGCGCCCGGGGGTGAAGATGCTCGCCGCAATCTGGAGAGCTCTTCGCCGACCCGCCTAG
>NW_004955416.1:10197323-10198352 GCF_000276665.1 Chinchilla lanigera | reverse complement strand
CGGCCGCAAGCAGGGCCGGCGGGGGCGTTCGCCGCGCAGGCCGGCCGCTCCCGCGCGTGCTCCAACCCGCCCAGCGAGGGGCCTCACCAGGGTGCGAAGAACTCGACCAGCATGAGGCCCGCGGAGCCGGTGTCGGAGACGCGGCTCTCGAAGTTGTCGTCCGTGAGCTCTATCACGTCGGAGGCAGCGGCGAGGCGGGCCGCGGCGAGAAGCAGCGCCACGCCGGGGAACAGCGCTGGGCAGCGGGAGCGCATCGCGGCGGAGCGCGGAGGGTAGGCGCGCGAGGGCTCTGCACAAGTCTGGCGGCCGACCGCGGACCGATGCCTGGGCTCTCAGGTCTGGCCCAGGCGGACCTGAAGCCGGACTTCCCAACCCCCGCAAGGCGGAACCGCCCGGAGGGCGGGACCAGTGCGCTACCTCTAATTGGCTATGCCGCCTCTGCGCCGGGCCGATGAGACCAGCGCGTAACCGTTGATTGGCTGTGCCTCGCCAGGGCCGGGCGGGCGGGACCAACGGGTAACCGCCGAGTGGCCGGGGCTCAGCGAGGCGGGGAGCGGTAGTGCGCCGGTTCTGCGTGGAGGGAGGCGGGCGCGGTGAGGCGGAGGAGAGAGCGGAAGCGAGCGCGCCGAGGTCTGGCGAGTGAGCTGGCGGCCGAGAAGAACCCGCGAGAGGAAGCGGCGCGGTGCGGCGCTCGCACTTGGGGCCAGTCTTCAGGGTCAGGCTGTGGCGTTTCGTCAGCTCTTCGGAGTTGCTTCTCTTCCTAGGGCAGCCACCAGACCCACGCCCAGGCAGCCGCGTGCCCGACGGGGCTGCGCTTTCTTTGTCCAGCTTCGTGCTGCCAGAAAGTGAAGGTCGACTAGGCAGTCTGTCTTACCGCTTTTTTTTTTAAGAAGGCGAAGCTGGGGTTTGAACTCAGGGCCCTCCAGTTCGTTACTTGCCCAGGCTTGCACATTTTTTGCTGTTGCTTGACACAGGATCTCATTATTTAAATTGATCAGGGTGGGCTTCAATTTGGGATCCCCCTGCCTC
>NW_004955416.1:10194280-10197223 GCF_000276665.1 Chinchilla lanigera | reverse complement strand
CACACACACACACACCCTTGAATCTTAGTATTTTTCCCCAACTGCTTGTAGTTGTAGATATGGGACTTCTTTAAGATCTCTTATGAGTAAAGAGCGTGGGGAGAGGGGCAAACAAAACAAAACTCCTTGTAGTCCTGGTGCAACTCTAAAAAGGAAAGGCCCCTGACCTTTTGTTTTTTTCACAGACAAGGCCACCGGTCTCCGTGCAGAGCAGGAGCACCTGACCGGAGCTGAGGCCATTCAGTCGCATTGACACTTTCTCTCTCCCACGCAGCCCGCGTTTGCAAGGCTCAAGCCAGCCTGTGCCCCTTCACTCGGGAGATAATTGGTCAGCGACCTGTTTTCTCACAGAATTAAATTTAAGTCTCCTGTCCACATCCTCCAAGGAATAGGAAGCAGAGAGACACATTTAAGGGTACAAAATTCAGGGAAGATTGGCTTGGTTGCAGGTCTGAAGGTTACACAAACTTTTTTTTTTGTCTTTTTGAGACAGGGTCTTGCTATGCAGTTCAGGCTGGCTTTGAGCTCACTTTGTAGCACAGGCTGCCCTCCAAGTCGAAAAGATCCTCCTGCCTCAGCCTCCCGAGTGCTGGGATTACGGGCATGTGCCACCACACCCTGCAAGGTTACACAAACTTGATAAATTGTTTTGGGGGTTTACAAATAAAACTTCTTTTTTTCCAGTATTGGAAATTGAATCCAGGGCCTTCAGACAGCTAACCTCCAGCCTTTCCTTCCTTCCTCCCTCCCTCATTCTTTCTCTTTTGATATTTTTTGAACAAAGTCTGGCTTTGTAGCCCAGGCTGGCCTTGAACTTGCAGTGATCCTTCTGCCTCTGCCTCCAGAGTGTGCCCAGGCCCATCCCTTTTTAAATTTTGAGATAAGGGTTCATTGAGTCTTAGTTGTACAGGCCGGGATCTTCGTTCCTCAACCTCCTAGAGTGCTGCGGTTGTGGTGGCCACCACGCCTGGCTTATAAATAAAACTCTGAATCCGGTAAGTGGAGTCCTTGTGACTGTCTTTTAGGGTACTACCCTTAACTGGGGAAAAGTCTCTACCAAACAAAGGTACTTAAAACTTTCAAGGTAGAGCTGTGAGGAACAGTGTGAGACAACATGGCTTGGAATTCGTTGTACTTCGGTGCTGGAAGAGGGTGAAAAGGCCATCTGTCTGGAGCAAAGAGAAGCGTTTTTTGTTTTTTTTTTAATAAGGCTTGAGAAAAGGCTAGGGACGTTAGGCAGGAAGAGCTTAATAAACAGTTGTTAACGTTCTCTGGCTGTCCCATGCCTCACTGGGCAAAGTCCTGGAGGCATCCAGTGTAAATATTAGGGCTGGGGATATAGTTCAGTGGCACAGCACTTGTCTGGCAAGCACAAGGTCCTGAATTCGATTCTCAGTACAAAAAAAAAAGGAAAAGGATATTTCAGTGTAAATATCAGGGTGTCTTCAGATGCCCATGATCCACTGTAGCAGAAAATGCCCCCCCATACTTCAGTTTCTGAGTTCCTGTTCCAGTTCCAGTTCCAGTTCCAGTTGCTCCCGTCTCTTAGAAACGGCTGGTCACTGTGACGCACATTGTATAAATCAATCCCCAATTGAAGAACCATTTTGCCTCTGTACTTCCTGCTTGCTTATCCCACATAAGCCCAAGACCTCCAGAGATCAGGGTCTAATATTCTGGGAATGATCCTGATCAGTGCCCACCCCTGTAAATAAATCTGCCTCCAAATCCTATGTGTCGTTTCGGTGTTTCTGCTTGCTGGTGCACCATCTTACCTCTTTTATGACATCTGTGTTTGCTTAATGCAATAGTGCTGAGCTGAGAGCAATGCCTCTGATGACAGGTTAGGTATTGGGAGAGTTATGTCCAAATTGAGCCTTACAAAAGCATGCTGCTTTTTTGTTTTGTTTGTGTTTTGAGGCAGGGTCTCATTACCTAGTTCAGGCTGGCCTTGAACTCACTATGTAGGCCAAGCTGGTATTGAACTCACAGTGATCCTCCTGCCACAGCCTCCTGTGTGCTGGGATTACAGGTGTGCACTACTGTACCTGGCTAAGCCTACTGCATTTATTTGTGCATATGGCCAGTGTTGGTGATAAACAGTACATGCACTCTCACCTGGCTAATAAAACTCCTAGTTGCTATGGGGAGGAGAAGCTGCAAGACAAGCCAGGTGGATGTCTCATGGATGTTCCTGCCTCAAACTCTATCTGCTTCTCATGGTCCCCAAAGACTGTATTTGTCCACTAACCCCAGGGCCTTTTTGTCCCTGAGACAGTCTTCCATGCCTGCCTCACCTTGATTTCCTGTGCTCAAGCAGTTGTCCTGTCTCAGCCTCTCAAGTAGGTGGAACTGTAGGCAGGCATTATCCTTTTTAAAAGTTTTATTCTAGGGCCAGGGATATAGCTTAGCAGCACTACACCTGCCTGGCAAGCGTGAAGTCCTGAGTTCAATTCCCAGTACGCCCCCTCAATTTTCTTCTAGATTTTTCCCATCAGAGGACACTTAGGTGGCACACACCTGTAATCCTAGCACTCGGGAGGCTGAGGCAGGAGATCACTGCAAGTTCGAGGCCAGCCTGGGCTACAGAGTGAGTTCAAGACCAGCCTGAACTGCATAGTGAGACCTTGTCTCAAAAAGACAAAAGAAAAAAAAAAAAGAAGACACTTAGGTTGAGAGATCAACACCAGTTGTCGGGCTTTTCCACAAAGACCTGGCATGTAGGATGTTTTGCACGTCCAGCATGGCCTTGTGGGTTTCCTGTTTCTGCAGTCACTGGCCACCTCTTTCCTTGTGGGCCAAGGGGTTAGTGACTGTGTCCTTTCATGTCACCCATTCATATTCATGGTTGCTCGTCATCTGCCAAGGGCCTATTTTTCCTTTCCTACAATTCTATTTTCTTCACACATGGCTTATTTCCTTCTTTTTTTTGTGGTACTGGGG
>NW_004955416.1:10192154-10193507 GCF_000276665.1 Chinchilla lanigera | reverse complement strand
GAGCTACTGCTTCAGCCCTGAACCTTTTAAAGATACTGGAACCTATCCATGAATGATCTGACATTTACATTTTATTTAGTATATTTAGAAAGATGACTTGTGAATTTTAATTTTTTGTTTTGAGACAGGGTCTTGCTATGCAGTTCAGGCTGGCCATGAACTCTCTATATAGCCCAGGTTGGGCTGGAGCTTGTAATGATCTTCCTGTCTCAGCCTCCTGAGTGCTGGGATCACAAGTTTGTGCCACCACAGCTGGCCTAAGTATGAATTTGAAAAGCTCACAAAGTATGTAAAGTTAGGAACAACTGAAATGGCAAGTGAGCTGGGAAAGTGAATGACTCTAAAAGTAATCATAAATTGTATCATTACATTATGAAATACATTAGAAACAGGTGGGCATTGATAGAACCAGTGAAGCTGGGCATGGTGGTATCTCAGCACTCTGGAGGCTGAGGCAGGAGGATCACCATGAGTTCAAGGCCTGTAATCCCAGCATACTGGAGGCTGAGGCAGGAGGATCATAATGGTTTGAGGCCAGCCTGGGCTACACTGTGAGTTCAAGGCCATCCTGAACTACATAGCAAAACCCTGTTTTAAGGGAAAAAAAACCTATAGAACTAATGGGCTCCTTTGGTTGTCATTTCTAATGAGCTTCTCTGAAATGAGAGTTGGAATGCTCACTTGAAAAAAAAAATGCTCACTTGTTTCATCCTCACTGTTTTGGGGAAATCCACTCGAAAATGGTACTTTAATGCCTTCAGGTCAAAGTTATTTAAATGTACTACAATTACTGATGTCATCGATCAGTATTATATATACTATACACTTTGAAATATTTTTATTTCCTCCTCATAGTGGTATAGATTTTGAACTGAGTTACTCACAATTTCCTGTTTCTTCATTTTTATTTTATTTTTGGAGTTTTTGTTTGTTTTGGAGGACAGTGTGTAGTCCAGACTGGTCTCGAACTCAGGGCAGTCCTCCCGCCTCAGCCTCCTGAGAGCTGAGGTATGCACTGCCAGGCCTGGCAATTCCCTCTTTCTAGTGTGATTGCTGAGAAATTTTTATGGCATAAAGGCAAGAGGGATTTTACAAAGGGCAGTCATCTGAGATTAACAGATTTCTTTTTGAACAAACTATTTCAAATAATAAAGACAAACATTAAGGCTTTGTTCAGGCTTAAGTTTTTTTTTTTTCCTATGTCACAGTGATGTTAATAGGTAGGGGAAAAAATTAAGCTGTTCTCTGACTCAAACCTCCTGATATTTTTGTCCTGCGATTAATACATATATATGATTATTATCACACACATATTATTACATATATATTAATTATTAATATAATTATTAATTA
>NW_004955416.1:10189976-10191414 GCF_000276665.1 Chinchilla lanigera | reverse complement strand
AAAAAAAAGACCTGAGCATGTAGCTGGTTTCATTTTCTAGTACCGACAAAAGGAAAAAAAAAATCTGCTTCCACAACTGGACATGGGTAATTCTGTTTTACACTTTAAACATGAGTTGGCTTCTTTTTATAATTGTCATATTTTGTTTCTGCATGTTGAGAAAGCCAAAAGATATCATTCATTTGCAAGCTTTTCTCTGAAAAGAACTCACTGGAACATGGAAAGTTCTTATCTCCAATAAAAGTATAACATCATTACAATTTTATTTGACACTGATGTTTAACTTTCTGGAGCCAAGTTGATGTGGCATATAATATTTTTATTTTTTTTTTGTTGTTTGTTTTTTTGTTTTTGTTTTTCTTCTGGTACCAGGAATTGAACTCATGACCTTGCGCTTGCCAGGCAGGTGCTTTTACCGCTGAGCTAAATCCCCATCCCCAGAGATTGTTTTTTTTTTTTCCGGTACTGGGAATTGAACTCATGACCTTGCGCTTGCCAGGCAGGTGCTTTGCCACTCAGCTAAATCCCCAGCTCCGCATGTAATATTTTTAATCAGATGAGAGCAGTTTATAGGATCTAAAGACCATCCTGAGATAAACTTGCAGTGTTATCTTTCTTAAGCTCTTCATGAAGTTATATTTCATTTTGATTTTTTTGGGGGGGTACCTGGAATCAAACTCAGGACCTCGTGCTTGCCAGGCAGGTGCTGTGCCACTGAGCTATATTCCCAGCCATGACATTGTATTTCAACATTAGTGTCCCTTACTTCATCATGGTTACATTAGCTAAAACATTACTAAAAACAATAATAATTTAGAGCTTAGTGTCAGAATCTACACAGCAGTTTGTGTTGTTCAGGCAAGTGAGTATGTATCAAGCGTGTGGGTCACAGAGCCTTTGAGGGATTGCAGATGGTTCTGTTTTAGAGGGAAACATAGATGAAATACTGATAGATAAACATAAAAATTAAAATAGACTGTATTTATATCTTTAAATCACAAACCTCTGCAACAGCTTGGAGAACTCCCAGAGGTTTGCAAACTTCTTTGACAATGCTTACCAGGTAAAAAAAACCTGAGACACAGAAAGGCGAAACCTCTGAGGTCATGCATCTAGCAGCTAGTGGAGCCTATTTCAAACCCAGATCGTCTGGCCATGGAATCTTAGCTTTAACTGCTACATGATACAACCTAGAATTCCAAATGCTGGTTGTTACATCAAACACATGCCTACATCTGTAACTAGAAAGAAGAAAGCTAACACATTACAAAAATGAATGTATGGGGCTGGGGATTTAGCTCAGCGGAATGGCGCCTGTCTGGCAAGCGTGAGGTCGTGAGTTCAATTCCTGGTACGGGGGGTGGGGTGGGCGGGAATATAATAGAAATGAGTGTACTTTTTGTGAAGGGTGAAATTAAAAAAAGTCTTAGTATCTGTA
>NW_004955416.1:10186874-10189261 GCF_000276665.1 Chinchilla lanigera | reverse complement strand
AAGGTAATTCTGTTCATTCCACAAAAACAGTACCTAACGGTGCTGTTGTTCAGACTCAGTATGGCATTTCTTAGGTTCTTAGGATTTTACCAATCTTAATTTCATATCATGTCACTTAGCCAAATCAATATTTTGTGGTAGTCATAAGGGGCTTGTATACAGCTAAATGCTTATTGCTCACCATGGATTGTGAGCACTGTTTGAACTCTTGAATTGCAAAGTGTGACTTTCTCACATTAGCTGCTGTCTTCAGTGGAACACGCACACAGAGTACAGTGTCCTGCTCAGTGCTGGGCTTCCCTTGCAACTGGCAAGAGGTGGTCTGATGGTCTGTGAGGTGACTGCTGTTCTGGAACAGGGAGCAGAGGTAGAGGGTGGCCCATGTGGAAACTCTCCCTTGTCAAGTAGAATCATATCTCTTTGCCTGCCTTGCTTGATCTAACTGCTCTCTTCTCTGAGCCCAAGAGAAGTTTCAACTATAGATATTCTCCATGAACTCACTACATGGATAACATGCCTGAGTAGACTGCTCTGGGTTCCTTGGTTCTATTTCTTTTACTTTTCTTTTTTTCTTTTTCAAGACAGTGTTTTGCTATGTAGGTCAGGCTGACCTTAAACTCGCTCTGTAGCCAAGGCTGGCTTTGAACTCACAGTGATCCTCTTGCCTCAGTCTCCCAAGTACTGGAATTACATCATCTCTTTATCATGCCTATATCTTGTATTCTGAATAACTACTACAAAGACAACAATACTCAATATGTTAATTATTGTACCTCTTCTACTAACCTGTTTTGAAACTCTATTTTATTGTTATTTTTATTTTTTTTCTCTTATTAAAAAAAACTCTTTTCCCCAAAGAGTAGAAGAGCTGGGGCCTCTTTCATTTGGACTTTTGTATTCAAACCATTTACTTTCTCTAAGACTTTGTGTGTGTGTGTGTGTGTGTGTGTGTGTGTGTGTGTGTGTGTGTGAGATACCAAAGATGGAATCCAGACCCTTCATACTGAGATATATTGCAATCCTTTTTTAAAAAAATTTAAAATGGAAAATCAGATCTTAGTATGTCACTACATTGCCCAGGTTGGGTTTGAACTTGTGATCTTCCTGCCTCAGCCTCCCACAGTGCTGGGATTACAGACCTGGGCTATCACACTCCATTTAAAGTCCTTACTGGTAAACTACTATACTTCATTACTCTCTCTTGGCTTCTGTGTTGTGAAAGCAAAAACTAAAAAGAAAATCATTGCTTTCCATTTCCCAGCCGCAAATGTGGTTTTCAGTTCCTTCTCATACTACAGTCCTGCTGGGTGAGGTGGTGCACGCCTGTAATCCTAGCATGTGGGAAGTTGAGGATCGCCACGCGTTCAAGGCTGGCCTGGGCCATATAGTAAGTTCAAGGCTACCCTGAGCTGCACAGTGAGACCTGGTCTCAAAAAAAAAAAAGTGAACAAGAGAGTTAAAAGAGAAACACAATGAGTTAATGAATAGTAATTGGCAAATAATAGCAGGATTCTAGAGCATTTGCTTTGTAGAACGCAATTTTTGTCAGACAAGAAGGGAAAACAAAAGTGATGGAAGTCTAAGCGACTTCCTATATAACTCAGCATACCCATGAGTCCGGCTTCTTGTTTCACATCTCTTGGAAAGCACTACATATCATGATCCTACACTTTCATTCCAGTCTCAAGACCATTGCTTTCTGGTGAATTTTGGAACTAACAGTAAACACGGGGTGGGGGACTGGGGAAATCCTTAGACCAGTGAATGGGTTAGAAGTGGCATGCAGGCATGGCTGGATACAAAGTCAATACTCAGAGTCAATAGCATTCTTGTACACAACAAATTCATTGGGAGAGACATTAGGGAAGCCACATCCTTCACAATAGCATCCAAAAATGAAATACGGGGCTGGGGATTTAGCTCAGCGGCAAAAGCGCCTGCCTGGCAAGCGTAAGGTCGTGAGTTCAGTTCCCGGTACCGGAGAAAAACCAAAAACCAAAAAAAAAAACCAAAAAAACCAAAAATGAAATACTTAGGAGTCAATCTAACCAAGAAAGTAAAGGATCTATATATTGAAAATTACAGTACTCTGAAAAAGGAGATTGAAGAGGATCTCGGAAAATGGGAAGATACTCCTTTCATGGATAGGAATAACCAACATAGGGAAAATGGCCATACTTCCAAAACTGTTACACAGATTTAATGCAATCCTGATCAAAACACTGTTAACATACCTCACAGAACTAGGGAAAATATTCCAAAAATTCATCTGGAAGCAGAAGAGACCTAGAATTGCAAAGGCAATCTTGGTCAACAAAGGCAAGGTCAGAGGCATTTTCTTTCTTTCTTTCTTTTTTTTTTTTTTTAGTACTGGGAATAGAACTCAG
>NW_004955416.1:10182669-10184807 GCF_000276665.1 Chinchilla lanigera | reverse complement strand
AGTTTGAGGCCAGCGTGGGCTACAAAGTGAGTTCAAGGCCAGTCTGAACTGCATAGCGAGACCCTGTCTCAAAAAAAAAAAAAAAAAAAAAAAAAAAAAAAGGATGAATGAGACAGTGGCAGCAAGTGTTCCTGGTCAGTTCTGTCCTCCGCTGTATTCCACAGGCCGAAGCCACAGCGTTAAGAAGGGAAACCACGAAAGCGTGGAGTAGTAGTGAGCACAGCTGTGGTTTGTAAATGATCCTTCTCCATCATTTGGCTGCCCACCTCCTTCATTTCTATTTTCCCTTTGTTCTCTTTTCACGTAACTGCTGGGCTGCGCAGCTACCAATCTGTGGCACTGAAGCCAGTTTTCAAGGGGCAGCTTCGTTTCTCTTGCCGGTTTTTCTCGTGGATATCTGGCTTCTCCCTCTCCTGGAAGAACGCCTGGCATGCCTGGTCTTGCCGCTACCTTGTTGATAAGGGTAGATAGCCTGGACATCAATTAGTGGGCAAAGGAACGTACGTGGGTGAATAAAAATAACAAAACAGAAGGAAATGAGTAGAAATGTATCTGACTTCCTTTGATCTTTTTCTCAAAAGCCGATAATTGCAGGAGTCATTGCATTAGACAATAAAGTCTAATCCTGATAAAATCAATCCCAACCACAGCTGCCAGTTCCTGAGCACTCACTAGGTGGCAGGCACAATTTTAAGTGTTTTGCATGTATGGTCATTTGTGTTCCACGGTAAATGAGATGAGATAAATACTCAATTTATCCCCTCTTATATCTCAACAAATTGAAATGAGGGTGTCAACCACTGAGGGTAGGAAGGCTAAGTAAGAACCAATCCCCTGAGAATACTACTCAAGGGATAATGCCCAGGAACCATGAAGGGGACAGGGTAGAGACAGACTATTATCCCTGGGTACTTTCAGGTATGTTGGAGCCATAATCCTGTTTTCACAGCCCTTGCTTCATGAAATCATGGAGCTGGGAGGGGTAACAGGCCATCCTGTGTGGCTCAAGATGCTGGGTATCTGAAGCATGATGAGGTGTTTCAGCTCTGTGCACAGTTCCATCAAATCCAAGTCCACGTTATTATGTTGGCCCTGGCCAGGACCTTCAAGGTAATTGACATGTGGAGCTTAAGTGTGCTGGGGTGAAGAGAGATGGGGATGTAACATTTAATATGTAAGAAGCCAGGCATGGTGGCACGCCTGTAATCCCAGCACTCGGGAGGCTGAGGCAGGAGGATTGTTGCGAGTTCGAGACCAGCCTGGAATACAAAGTGAGCTCAAGGTCAGCCTGAACTGCATAGCGAGACCCTGCCTCAAAAAGACAAACAAAACAGAACAAAACATTTAATATGTAAGAAGCGTGAGTGGGTCAAAGAAGGCAGTGAAGTTCTGTGAAATGTTACTGGTTGCGAAAGGGCTGGGGAAGAGCTGCTGTGGTGTGGAGATGCCTGGGCCAGAGACGAAGGAAGGGCTGGGCGCCGGCAGGCCAGGTGGGCTTGACTGGACTGTTGCTGGAGGTCAGCCTCTCTGCCCTCCCCGGATTTGAGGTCCTGTCCTCTAGAGGATCTGATTTCACTTCATGCTGCTGCTCATTCTTTTCCGCATTTTTGCTGTGGCTGGTGTCTCCCTCTTTGTGGATTACACCTGTTCAACTCGCCAGGACCTGGTGCACAAGGAGGCCTTCTTGTAGACAGGGCTGGGGAAGAGCCTGGGTGAGGGAAGGAACTGGGTTAGTACCTGACACTTCATCCAAAGTACAGTAATAGAAAGAACAGAGCCTAAGAGACTTGAATAGGTCACACTATTGAAAGGGAAAGAGAAAGCAAAGGAAGAGCGGGTAGTGCTGACTCTGACCTTAAGGGCAGGGTTGCTAGTTCTGGGTTTTGCAAATTTAATCATACCACAAACCACCAATAAACACAGTACACTCCAGTGAAGAAGCCCTGGTTTCTGTGACTTAGTTACCTCTTGAAAAATGGGTATCTTGTCTAGTGAAAAATGGATATCTTGTCTAGTGAAAAATGGGTATCTTGTCTACCATCTTGTCTAGTGAAACTCTGTATATCTCTAATGTTTTATTTAATAATTATTTTTTATTCTCTGAGCAATGTAGTTGAAGATAACACTATGTAATATAA
>NW_004955416.1:10179759-10181604 GCF_000276665.1 Chinchilla lanigera | reverse complement strand
TTTGGTCTTTTTGAGACAGGGTCTCGCTATGCAGTTCAGGCTGGCCTTGAGCTCACTTTGTAGCCCAGGCTGGCCTCAAACTCGCAACGATCCTCCTGCCTCAGCCTCTTGAGTGCTGGGATTACAGGCAAGCACCACCATGCTTGGCTGTGATATTTTCAGTAAATTGTATGTAGAGAATTAAGAAGAAAAGATGAATTATTTAGATACCTTCATTTTTGTGAAAAAAGCTCTAAGGGTGGTATCTAAGTTTATTTATTTAGTTTGGAGTGCTTGGGATTGAACCCTGGGCTTTGCACATACAAGAAAAATGTTCTACCACTGAACCACACCTCCAACCTTGAAAGCATTAGTTTATAAATTAATTGTATTAATTTTACAATTTGTATATTATCTTTATACATTCATTATCATTCATTATTTGAGACCATATATGTTTGTGTCATGTATCCGTCCATTTACCTATCAGTTCATACCAGTGAGCTAGAGAGAAAATGATGTTTGCTACATTTGTGAATCACCTTTTATTACATAAAATCTATAGAACAATGAAGAATGATCTTAGAAAAAAATACTAGCTGGGCATGGTGGTCCATGCCTGTAATTTCAGCACTAAGGAGGCTGAGGCAAGAAGACTGCCATGAGTTCAAGGCCAGCCTGGGCTACATAGTGAGTTCAAAGCTACCCTGCACTACATAGTGAGGCCCAGTCTCAAAAAAAAAATCTACTTGGTGACTCATTTTTAAAAAAATTAAGCCAATATTTATTGAGTACTGACTATGCCCCATGAGTAATGGAGTAGTGAGAAACATTCCTAGGTTATTCATGCTAAAGGAAAACTTAATAGAAACAACTTCAAACTGGACACCAAATCTTGGGAGGCCCTTTCTCTGCTGCTCACCATTCTGCCATCTTCCTGGAAGTCAAAAACAACTTCAAACTGAAGAATAAATAACTAAAAAAAAATTGAATATGATAAAAAATGAGCCAAAGTCCAAGCAAACTATAAAGAAATGTTCTTATATTGCTTTATTATTATTATTATGTTTTGTCTTTTTGAGACAGGGTCTCGCTATGCAGTTCAGGCTGGCCTTGAGCTCACTCTGTGGCCCAGGCTGGTCTACAGCTCACAACGATCCTCCTGCCTCAGCCTCCTGAGTGCTGGGATTATAGGAGTGTGCCACCAAGCCTGGCCCTTACATTGCTTTAAAAATGGGAACTATACCATTTTTTGAGAGGCTTAGATTTCTGATTCCTTTTCCCCACACCTTTTTTTGCAGAGGCCTGCCAAATTCCCTGATGACAATCTCTATCCTTGTTTTGGTTGCATTTTTCTTGTTGCTGAGACAAAATACCTGACACCCAAAATTAAGGGAGGAAAGGTTTATTTGGCTCACAGTTTGTGGAAGTTTCAGTCCCTACTCAGCAGGCTCCAAGGCAGAGCGGCACATGGCAATGGGCAACAGTTCATGGTGGCAGAAAACAGCAAAAGCAACAAGAGCACAAGGGGAGGAGTGGCAGCAAGCAGCCTCTTTCCCTCCCTTATAATGTATGCAAGCTACCTGCCCCAGGGCAGGTGTAACACTCACACCCATAATTTAAACATTGGACTATGAATCAGTCATAAACTCTAGAAGCCTGCCTCATGACTGCATGAGGCTCTGGGAGGACACCCAGACACAAACCATAATAATCTTCTTCATGATGGGTCCCTGGAACACACTGCTCTGGGACATGTGTAAGGTATGAAGTCAGCTCCATCAACAGCAGCGCTTGTACCATCCTCTGGGTGCTGCTTGGCTCCATCATCTTCTTTCTATGGGATTTTTTTTTTTTTTTTTTTTT
>NW_004955416.1:10157141-10179626 GCF_000276665.1 Chinchilla lanigera | reverse complement strand
TAAGTGCTGTGGGTAGGCAGACAGCAGGTGCCCCTTAGGGGGAGAAGTGGTTGGGAACAATGAATCTGACAGGTGGGGCTGGTAGATTATGGGCAGAGAAAAACTAGTGCGGAAAGAAGCCTTCGATCCTGGAATGGATATGTCACTTGATTCTCCCCATTAAGAAGGTGACTTCTGGGATATCCAGGATGAGCTGGACAAGGAGATGGCACGTCTGGCAGCTCAGCCCAAAGCTGATATCCTCAAGTGGCAGATCATCAGGAGGTCTGCTTCCCCCTTTGAAAACTAAGCTTTGTTTTTCAAGAGATTTCTGAACCTCATTCCATTTCCAATCCTTGATGCTACTCTTTTTCTTATGACAGAAGATTTGCCCGCACACTTAAGACTTCCCCAGCTCCAGTACGTTGCCTGATTCTTCATCCACTGTGAGGCCTTCCCCATCCTACTTCACCCCTCCACTACAATCTGTTCTCCCCTTTCAGTTTATTTTATTCACCGATCTGAATTCTTTTATTTTTTTTCTCATTGCAGTTTAGCTTAGTGTAGCTTTCTTCATTCTTTTTTTGTTTGTTTCTGGTTTTTGTTGATGTGTGTGTGTGTGTGGGGTAGGTGTGAGCCAGAGGTTGTCTTATGAAACACTGAGGTAGGGGCCAGGGATATAGCTCAGTGGCATAAGTGCCTGCCTGGCAAGCACAAAGTCCTGAGTTCGATTCCCGGTACCTAAAAAAAAAAAAAAAAAGAAACACTGAGGTCAAGCCATAGTGAAATCAGAGCCAGGTGAGTAATATCTATGCAAAGCACATGAAGGAGGAGAGGGCAGAGCATCAGTGGTGAAGACTGCCTTGAGAGGGCGTCTGTGTCCATCTATTTAGTATCTGTGGTAGTTACTTCAGACGTAGCTCACAAAATTATCTGTCCATGTCCTCACTCTCTGAAAACTTGGGAATGTGTCATATCTGGGAAAAAGGTCTTTGCAGATGTGATGAAGTTAAAAGCCTTGAAATGTGATCATCCTGGATTATCCAGGTGGGCCCTAACTTCCATGACCCAGGTCGTAAGCACAGAAGAGAAAGCACCGACACAGAGACAGGCAAAAGTGATGTGAAGATGGAGACTGAGACTGCAGCAGTGCACCCAGAAGCCAAGGAAAGCTGAGAAATGCTGGGCAGTGGCCAGAGGTCCAAGAAGCAAGAGGGGGTATGGTCCTGCTAACACTTTGATTTCAGATTTCTGGCCTCCAAAACTGAAGAGAATAAACTTCTGGGTTTTTTTTTTTTTTCTTAAACTGCCAGTTTGTGGTAATTTGTTATGGCACCAACAGGAAACTAATACGAACACCTTCAATGAAATGAATACTGTTCTAGGCCCTGAGTGTTTAGAGTGAATAAGAGAGCTTGCATACTAGTAGGGGTAAAGAGACAATAAGTGATGAACATGTAACTAATGTGCTAAAATATGAAAAATATTATGGAAAAATTAAAATTGGAATAGGTCACGCCAGGCATGGGGGCGCACACCTGTAATCCCAGCACTCCGGAGGCTGAGGCAGGAGATTGTTGTGAGTTCAAGGCCAGCCTGGGCTACAAAGTGAGCTCAAGGCCAGCCTGAACTGTATAGTGAGACCGTGTCTCAAAAAGACAAAAAAAATTAGAACAGGTGAAGGGAAATTGCATATAGGTTATTGCAAATGGGTTATAGGATTATAGTTGAAACAGGGTAACAGGCGTGGTGGCACACACTTGTAATCCCAGTACTAAGGAAGCTGAGGCAGGAGGATTGCCAAAAGTTTGAGGCCAACCTACGCTACACAGTGATGAGTTCAAGGCCAGTGCTGTAGTCAGGGTTCACAAGGGAATAGAGTTAATATAGGACACATAATTTATAGGAGTACTTTATGATAGTCACCCAAAGAGTCAAATGCAGAGTCAGATGGAGGAGTACAGATCTGTCCACACACTAGGTACCCAAAGAATTCAGCTGAGGGCCTGGATCCCACAGCAATGTCTTGCACAAGTCCAGCTGAAGACCTAGAGCCCATGTCAATGTCCTTTCTGAATCCAGCTGGAAGCCTAGAACCCATGACAATGTCTTGTGCAAGTCTGCATCAAGGATCTGCACTGGGAAGGCCCAAACGTCAGTGGTGAAAGCTAGAAAGTCTGCACCATTGGGATGAAGGATCTGTGCCAGCAGGCTGAGGGATCTGCACTGGAGCCAGGAAGCAATGCCCAAGGTAAGGACCAGAGATCCTTTAAAGAGAATATAAAGGAACAATCCTCAGCAACAGGGAGAACCCGAGCTCCTGAGAACAGCTGAGTTCATACTAGGAAAATCAATGTAACAAACTTCTCCAGGAGCATCAACAGCGCACTATTTTCCCCTCCAGTTCTTTTTATGCTGTTGGCAACAATCCTCAGGTGGGCCTTCCACAACCAGCACCACACTGATTCAGTTCAGCTGGGTGTTACAAGTTGCCCATTAGTTAATCCACCACAATCCACTCCTGGTCAACCTGACAACCAGACACATTTCCTTAAACCATAGTCTCCAGATACAAAGACACCCTTATAAGTATGCTGAATATGTTATAACTATCCTGACCTGGGTGTGGTGGCACATGCCTTGGGAGGCTGAGGCAGGAGGATCATTGTGAGTTCGAGACCAGCCTGGGCTACAAAGTGAGCTCAAGGCCAGCCTGAACTGCATAGTGAGACCCTGTCTCAAAAAGACAAAAAAAAAAAAAAAAAAAGTTATAACTATCCTGTGTACAAACAGAAACCAATTCCCTGGCCAGAGTAGAAGGTAAGTTTTCTTTGAGTGATGCTTGCCCTCAGCATTTCATAATTTGAACATTATAATACTAGTTTAACAATCCTTTTTTTTTTTTTTTTAGTTTAACAATCCTTAACAACCAGTATTAAATCTATCAACATTATTCTGCATTAGAAACATAGTAGGAGAAATACTACAATTACAATCCTCTCTTCTGTAGCTGACTATGGGGTTGTAGCTGGCATTTAGAACTACCTTCTTCCACTACCTATTCTGTATGCCCTTGGCTTTCAGCAAGCACCTCAACAGGTCTTGGTTCTTTCCCTGATGGAGTGACCCATGCCTTCATTACTGAAGGCTCTAGACCATTTGCCGTTCTGCCTGGATTAGGTTGTTGTAGTTTCCCATTGACTAATAACAGGGCATGGCAACACTAAATGCCCCAAGGCATCTCCTGCATTTCAAATACACTCTTTCCTTCTGGATAGACCTCAAATAATTTTTAATTGTCCTGTTGCTTGTCAACACCCATGTTGTTAGAAGCTGGGTATGGTAGTACACAGCTGTAATCCCAGCACTTGGGAGGCTGAGGCAGGAGGACCATTGCAAGTTCCAGACCAGCCTGGACTACAAAGTGAATTCAAGGCCAGCCTGAATTGCATAGCAAGACCCTGTCTCAAAAAGACAAAAACAAAAAACAAAAAACCCATCATGTTCTCTGTTCCATCCTTGGAATCCATAGCTCCACTGCGGCCTTCCATCTGGCCAAATGCTTCACATCACCTTGCTGGCTCTCCACTCTCAATTTTGAACACAGACCCAGCCAAAAGCTCTCAACAGTAACCATGCCACTGTCCCAACAGTAGACTGCATTGAACATTTTCTGCCACCCCGGAAATATCTCTAAACACAGCAAAATGCAGACCAATTTTCTGCCAAAGCACAACATATATCACCTGGGATCCATCAGCCTCACAGCAATGACCCTACTCTCCTGGCAGCAATTTTGCCTGAGACTAAGGGTGGTGGCCACACCCTCTTTGAGAGTGGTGGCAGCATAGAGAATTTGTTTCTCAGAATAGGATTCAGAGTGCTCAGTGATCTGGGCACTCGACCCCTACAGCCAAGAGAACAGGAAGCTTAGCTACTGCTCCAGCTGGCATCAGACCTTGGCATTATCCACATGGTGATGGCATTAGGTGCATGCAGAATGCAAGAGTTTTGGGGTTAGGAAGGCTTCCACCCAGATTTCAGAAGGCCTGGGAGGCCAGGCAGTGTGCCTCTGAGAGGGCAGTGTGTGGAGCTGTGAGAAGACCCCAGGAGTTTGGAAAAGCCAGGAATGTGGATTGTCTGAGGAAAACTGCAAGGAGGGAGCAGAGTGGGCCCCAGAAAGAAGCCATGGGACCTACAACTATCAGCAGTGCTGTAGGGGTGGAGCCACCCAAACCCTTTGGAGCTCACTTCTTGCCCCAGATTGCCTCAGATGCTGCACATGGAACTGCAGGACTTAATGTTTGACATGCTGGATTTTGGACTCACTTTGGTCCCATTCTTTTGTATCTCTGTAACTTTTGGGACAGAAATGCCTGTCTTGGGCCATTAAATGTTGGAAGTGTTTAACTTTGCTTTCATTTTTACAGGGGCTGACAGCTAAGAGTTTGCCTTAAATCTCAGAGACTTGGGACTTGGACTTTTCAGCACTACTGAAACTGTTAGGACTTTGGCACCTCCTAGAGATACACTACATGCTTTTTTTTTTGGTAAAGGGATATATATGAGTCTTTGGGGAGCCAGGGTTGGAATCTTATGGTTTGTGTCTAGATGTCCCCCCAAAGCCTCATGTAGTTTAAAATGGGTCTTTTTTGGAGGTAGCTGAATCTATAGGGTGTGACTGATTTGTAGTGCAATGCTGGGATTAAGTGTGTGAGTACTACATCTGCCCTAGGACAGGTAGCCTGCATACACTATGAGGGACAGAAAGAGATTTGGGATGTACTTATTGCCTACTTTAACAACTGTCAGAGAAACATGATGGGGTAAGGAGGTGCTTTTTAAAGATTGTTCATAGACTTCTGTAAAATGCAAGATAAAGTTATAAGAGTGAAAAAAAAAAAAAAGAGAAGATTTGGCCGCCAAGCCCTCTACCATGTGCCACCCTGCCTGGGAGCCAGCCAGTTATGGACTGAAACCTCTACAAACTGTGAGCTCCATAAGCCTTCCCCCATTTGACTTTGGGTATTGGGTATTTTGTCCCAGCAGTGAGAGAAAAGTAACTAAGAGAGCCAGCCTGCACTGCATAGTGAGACCTTGTCTCAAAAATATAAAATAAAATAAAATAAAATAAAACAGGGTAATCAGGGTGTCCTCATTGAAAAGGTAGTAAGTGAACAAGGATTTGAAGTTGGGGAGGGAACTTCCATGTGGTTATCGATGGGAAATGTCAGAGGCAGAGGGAAGAGCTAGTGATATAGGAAAAATGTAACTCTAGACCTGTTAGATGTCAGATGGACTGAGTTTGTGGCCTCACAACGTTCAGGAATGAAGTTGTGAGTCAAAGGAGGACATTAAGAGAGCTTTATTGGAAGTAAGGAGAAGGAGAATAACTCCTGGGTTTCCAGGAGGGGCCCTGAATGGGTGGCCATTGAGGCCCTTTGTCAGAAGTAACGTATATGGCAAAATCACAAAGTGAATACAACATGAATCAAACTACAATCAGTCTGTAGAATTCCAAGTATAGTGGCTTAGCTAATATTCATCCAACAGGGAAGCGAGTCATGTAGCGAGGATACATGGAAAGAACAAAGGGGTCCAGATGTTCTAGTCACCCGCCTGGGCATTTGATGCCTAGCTGGAGTCACTGGGTCAGGTGGTGCCAATCACAGATAATCTCAGTTTGCTGTTTATCCCGTAGGGAGGCGTGCAGGCTTAGCTACTTTGACCCCATCTTGATGGCTGGCTTTCTTCAGATTCGCCTCCAGTCGCAATTCTGATGTCTTTATTTTTTGTGCTGACTTCCTTGAGAGCCCAGTCCTGATGACTGTATACTAATGTATACTGACTGTATACTAATTTGATGACTGTATATTAATTTCTATCTAATTTAGCTGTTATAATACTAGTATAATGGTCCTAAATAGGAAGCATGCCTGCTGTGTTTGAGAAATAGCAGAGACACCATTGTGCCTGGAGCAGAAAGAGCAGGGGAATATGGGCAGGAGAAGGTGTCAGAGAGAGAGCGGGATAGAGAGCTGATTTTGTAGAACTGGAACTTGTTTGGGAGCCACTGGAGCTGGAAATTGGTCATATGTGTGAGGGCAGGACACAACCAGAGTGCTTCAAGCAGTCAAGCTACCTCAGTATTAAGAAAAACATCCTGGCTGGGCATGGTGGTGCATGCCTGTAATCCCAGCACTCGGGAGGCTGAGGCAGGAGGATCGTTGCGAGTTCGAGACCAGATCAGTAAGGAGCAATGCTGCTGTCCAGAGAGATTATGAAAACTCAGAGACCAGTATCACACCAGTGAATTAGAGAGAAAAGATGTATTTTTTGTGTTTGTTTGTCTTGAGACAGGGTCTCATCGCATAGCCGAGGCTGGCCTTGAACTGAGTGATCCTCCTTGTCACCAGGCTGAGTCTAAGAGGTTCGCAAGGCCACAATCAGGAACCTGTTCCACTCTTTTAAAATAAACTTGGAGATTCATTGCCTCCCAGTATACAAAAAGAATTTTCAGCACTTTTCAGAAAGAGGCATGATAGGGCCGGGGATTTAGCTCAGTGGCATGGTCCCTGCCTGGCAAATGCAAGGTCGTGAGTTCGACTCCCAGTGCAAAAAAAAAAAAAGAGGCATGAGTAGGGTCTATTAGGCAGAAACTGTAGGACATAGGACACACACAAAGAATGGAGTGTAGGTGCTTGGAGAAGTGAGAAACGTTGCAAGCTAGATCGGGGCACATCTCAGGGGTGTCTTTAAGATGGTGAGCTAGACTGCCCAGTTACAATACAAGCCGTGTGCATGTGTCTGAGGTTGAGAACTGCTGCCGCCAGTGTTGCTGCTTCTCGGTGAAGGAAATAGGATTTCCAGGGGCAAAGGACAGCTCTACCCTCCAAATGCAATTTACAGATGAAAAGCACATTTAGGAATTTTTTTTTTTTTGTACCGGGAATCGAACTCATGACCCCAGGCTTGCCAAGCAAGCGCTTGTTCTGCTGAGTTATATCCCCAGCTAGGAATTATTTTTGAGTGAGTTTCCTGAAAAAGGATTGTCTGGAAGCTGCAGTTCTTCTCAATTTTAAAATCTCAATTTCCTTGTCTCTTTTCTACCTACTTTTTATTTCTTCTATCGTATTTCACTCCGGCCTCGGACTCCCAAGTGCTAGGATTACAGGTGGGTGCCACCCTGCCAGGTTGAAAAGATGTATTTGGAAGGTAGAGTGAACAGGATTTCTTGATGGACTGGGTGTAGAAGGAAGAATATAATTTTTTTGTTGTCTGTTTGGGACAGGGTCTCGCTATGCAGTTCAGGCTGGCCTTGAGCTCACTCTGTAGCCCAGGTTGGCCTCGAACTCAAAAGTGATCCCCCTTCCTCAGCCTCTTGAGTGCTGGGATTACAAGCATGTACCCCCATGCCCAGCTAAGAAGAGTATAATTAAAAATGACAAAAACCAACCAAACAAACAAACAAAATTGGGCTGGGGATATAGCTCAGCAGCTCAACCTCCTGACTAGCAAGCACGAGGTCCTCAGTTTGATTTCTGGGCGTGGTGGTGCACGCTTGTAATCCCAGCACTCAGGAGGGTGAGGCAGGAGGATCATTGCAAGTTTGACACCAGCCTGGGCTACAAAGTGAGCTCAAGCCCAGCCTGAACTGCATAGCGAGACCCTGTCTCAAAAAAAAAAAAAAAAAAAAATGACATAAGGGATGAGGTTGGAAGTGCTTAATCTTAGAGTTTGGGGCTCATTGGCTCTCATACCCTTAAATTCCAGCTTTGGGAGATGGCCAGGACCAGAACTAGAATAATGAATGAACTGGCAGCAATTACTTTGTGCTTCTTACTTCTCCTGCTATGGCTTGGGGATGTGGCTCGGTGACAGAGCACTTGCCTAACATGAGTGAGGATCTGAGTTCAACTCACAGCACCACAAAAATTTTAAAAATAAGTACAGTTTTCCTGTACTTCTGCCTCCCCTTGGATGAGTGCAGCTGTGGCTCTCGTGCCCACTGTGGAAAGCAGTCTTCTGGTGATACCCCCTTCCCTCCGTCCCCGCCTTCCTCTTCCATCTCCACCTTTCTGCAAACGCCATAGATTGCTCAGCTCTTCCAGCTTCTGCAGATGTAGACTTGTAAGCTGGACAGGGAGACGCCTGTGCACCAGAATGTACTTGGGCTACTGGAAATGGATCTGGATGCAGGCATTATTTGGCCCAGAAATTCACTTTTCCCAATATTTGAGTTGTTGGAAAAGCTGCAATGTCATCTCGAGAAGTAGGAGTTTGCAGGTCTGGCTTTTGGGCAGTCGCGGGAGGAGGAGTTAATACGTGGGAGTAGCATATACAACTGGGGAGGATTCGCTATCCTAGCCCCCCAGCCTCTCAATTTCTGCCTCACACATAAAAAAGGCAGTTACGTCACGTTCCAGGCTTGTGCGTTACCTTCCTGTTAGAGAGAACATAGAAACACCGCTTCTCCAGCAGGGGGCGCCCAAATCCTACGAGGTCTGAGAGTTTGCTTCCCAGAAGCGTGTGAGATTCCAGTTGCTAGGAATTAGGATGAAGTGGACTCTTGCTGATGTGGGCAGTCCTCTCCCTCTGCACACGTTCCTTCTCTTTGAAGGTCGAATTTCAGATCTGAGGAGCAGGGCTCTGACTCCCTTTGGACAGCTTTGGGTTTTAAATAGGGGCCAAAAAGCCCCCCAAGTGCCTACTGCCACCACCCCAAAAGAGATTTCTGATGAGATCGGGTGTGATCAGGGTGGTCTGGCCACCCTGATCAGAGATTTCTGAATAATAGACTTCCTATCAGCCCTTTCTAGTGTTAGTCTAGGAGGAGAGAAATATGTGATTTAAATAATAAGTCTTGGGTCAGGGATATAGCTCAGTGGTACAGTACCTGCCTGGCAAGCAGAAGGTCCTGAGTTTGATTCTCAGCACCAAAAAAATATTTCATATAAACTGAGAACTAACTGTTTAAAATTATGCTCTCATCTGGATGATCTGGGTGTGGTGGCACATTCCTGCAATCCCAGCATTCTGGGAGGCTGAGGCAGGATCACGAGGTCAAGCTCAGCCTGGGCTATTTAATGAGAATGTGTTTCAAAACTTTAAAAGGAAATAAATAAAAAAGGACTGGGGATGTAGCTCAGGACAAAGGCCCTGGGTTTAATACACACAAATCCCTGCTTTTCACTGCTTGGTGGTTAATTTGAATTAATAAAATTTCCCCCTCAATGTAAACAAAACAAAAGACACTGTTATGGGCGAGCTCTTCTTTTTTTAACAGTTTGATATGGGTTAGCGTCTTTCTTTTTTTGTCTTTTTGAGAAGGGTCTCGATATGCAGTTCAGCCTAGGCTTGAGCTCACTTTGTAGCCCAGGCTGGTCTCCAACTCGCAATGATCCTCCTGCGTCAGCCTCCTGAGTGCTGGGATTATAGGAGTGTGCCACCACACCTGGCTTGTTCTCCCATTTTTTAAGGATCAGAAAATTGAAGCTTAAAAAAGTTTACTTAACTTAGTTACTTGCCCGTGGACACATGCCAGGTAAGAGGCAGTGCTGAGATTCTAACCCAGGTTAGAAATTGTGAGTTGAACGAAATTAAATTTAAACTCTGAAATCGCTTACTCTACTGGCTCATGAATATAAAATTCACTGTTGTAAGAGCTGTGGTTTGTCTCCCTCAAGTTCTCACGTCTTCGCTGACTCCACGTGTCCACGTCACCTCTAGGCTGCTCTCGCTCGGAGTCAGGTAGCTTTCCGAAACTTCTCAGCCTGGAGAGCTATTTCCTCACATTCGGGGAAGAGGGACCACAACTCACTTCTCGTTATTGAACGGGACTTCTGAGCCCTGGGTCAGAAGAGAAGGTCCTTGGAGTGAGGCCCCGGACTGGGAGGAGACCCGGGGCACCGGGAATGCTGTAACGCCATAGAACTCGTTCTGCAAGGCGCTCACACAGGTATATGGAGATATAAAATTCGACAAACTGTACATTTATGACTTGGACCTTAACTGTATGTCTTAATCACCTTCTTATTGCTGGGACAAAATATCCAACACCCATAATTTAAAGGAGAAGAGTTTATTTGGGCTCATGGTTTCTAGAAATTTCAGTCCATAGTCAGGGGCACCAAGACAGAAAGAGCCTGGCAAAGGGGCCTAGCTGAGGGAAGCCGTTCCTGTCCTGACAGTGAGAAGCAGAGAGGTCCGGGGGGAGTCGAGGAGGGAGAGGCGTCCTCCCAAGCCCCGCCCCAGTGACTGCCTCCTCTGGCAGGCCCGTCCTCCCCAGAGCTCGGTCTAGTGTAAACTTCTCGGTAGACTAAGCCACTGATGAGCACAGTGACCCCAGAACCCCCCCCCCACCTCCCAAAGTCCCACCACTGAACACATGAGGGCCGTATCAGATTCTACAATTCCCTAGACCTTCTCCTTAGCCGCTGTATAGAAGGCTCTTCTTGGGTCTTCCTAGTGAAACATTTGTTGGTTATATTCATAATAGTCTTGTAGAGGCTTTGGGAGGACCTTCTAGATCTAAACTGTAACACTGCACACAAGTCAAACCACATACACACACACACCCCCCTAAGCACCACTCTGCACCAAGAAGTTAGGTCATATGCTTATGCCTGAACCTTGCATAGAGGTAAGGTGGATGGAATCCCTAACTAGAGCTCTCTTCTGGGAGGCTGAGGCAGAAGGATCGCTGTGAGTTCAGGGCCAGCCTGAACTGCATAGTGAGGACCCTGTCACAAAAAAAAAAAAAAAAAAAAAAATTAAGGGCTGGTACTCCATGGAGAAGGGATGAATGGATGGTAAGGCAGCAACTATAAAATCCTCCACAGTAGTAATTACCTAAATGCATGTCTGGCAGAAAGGCCAAGAAGGGAAAATGAAAATGGACCTACAGAGTAGGCGAATCCATGGACAGAAAGCAGATTAGTGATTGCCCAGGGTTTTGCAAGGAGGGGAAAAATAGGTATGGGGTTAATAGGTATGGGGTTTCTTTTTGGAGGGATGGAAATGCTCTGGAATTAGAAAATGGTGATAGCTGCATGGCATAATGAACATACTAAAGACATTGAATTGTATATTTTACAAGTTTTTTGATTGTTGTTTATTTTTTTGAGACAGGGTCTCACTATGTAGTTCAGGGTGGCCTTGAAACTCACTTATGTAGTCCAGATTGGCCTTGAACTCATGGTGATCCTCCTGCCTCAGCCTCTTAAGTGCTGGGATTACAAGTGTGTGCCACCATGCCCAGCTAAAGTGGTGAATTTTATGTTTTATCTCAATTTTTAAAATGAAGTATGGACCAGACGTGGTGGCGCACGCCTGTAATCCCAGCACTCGGGAGGTTGAGGCAGTAGGATCGTCGTGAGTTCAAGACCAGCCTGGGCTACAAAGTGAGCTCAAGGCCAGCCTGAACTGCACAGCAAGACCCTGTCTCAAAAAGACAAAAAAAAAAAAAACAAAAAATAAAAACAAAAAAAAACCCTGAAGTATGGGGCCAGGGATATGGCTTGGCGGCACAGCACCTACCTGGTAAGTATGAGGTTGTGAGTTCGATTCCCAGTGCAAAAAACCAAAATAAAAGAAAATGAATTATGTAAGCCAGGTGTGGTGGCACTGACCTGTAATCCCAGCATTTGAGAGGCTGAGACAGAAGGCTCCCTTCAAGTTCAATGCCCGCCTGGGCAACATAGTGGATTGAAGGCCAGCCTAAGAAAAAAAAATGTAAAGATTATTTAGAATTAAGGCAGGTGTCGTGGTACACACCTGTAATCTCAGCACTGTGGAGGTTGAGACAGGAGGATTGAGAGTTCAAGGCCAATCTGGAACATAACAAGCCCATCTCTCAAAAAAACAAAAACGGTATCATAGCTTTCCATGCCAGCCCACACTGTGTTTCCCAGGCACAGTGCATACTTTTATCTTTGCTGTCACCCTCTTTTTCTATTTACTTGGCCTAAGCTTGCTCGGCCGAGCCAGTTTCTCTCCTACTCTTCACTTTTGCTTTCTTGAATAAACTTTACCCCTGCTTTTTGTTTGTTTGATTTTGAGACAGGGTCTTGCTATGTAGCTCAGGCTGAATTTGAACTCACTATGTAGCCCAGGCTGGCTTTGAACTCATGGAAATCCTCCTGCCTTAGCGTCCTGAGTGCTGGGATCACAGGCCTGTGCTACCACATTTGGGTTTTTGCTCATTTTATTCAATTTTTTGTTCAAGCCCAGAAGTAAAATAAAATAAAACAGATTATTTAAGATTGAGAACAAACATTACATTTCAAGGAAAAGAAGTTTAGTCGCTCCTCATAAAATCAGGAACAAAACAAAAATCAATATATAACCCCCCCCAAAAAATATATATAGCCCAGTATTTAAAATCCCCTGTCAGGCTGGGTGTGGTGGTGCACACCTATAATCCCAGCACTCGGGAGGCTGAGGCAGGAGGATCTTTGTGAGTTCAAGACCAGCCTGGGCTACAAAGTGAGCTGAAGTCCAGCCTAAACTGCCCTGGGTCAAAAAACAAAACAAAACAAAACAAAACAACTCAACCCTTTAAAAGGATATGGCATACATATTTAGAAAGTGCTAAACATATTTTCAGCACAACT
Organism: Chinchilla lanigera; assembly: GCF_000276665.1. Lineage (NCBI taxonomy): Eukaryota > Metazoa > Chordata > Mammalia > Rodentia > Chinchillidae > Chinchilla > Chinchilla lanigera. The sequence continues at coordinate 10,167,033 of NW_004955416.1, read as the reverse complement.
ATATACTTAGGATTAGGGCTTTTCTACTTAGTACTAATAGAAGAAAAGAGAGCTGAGACAGAAACCCAGGAAATAGGAATATTAAAGAGATCCAAAGAGGAAGTAGACAACCATGAAGCCTGAAAGGGAAGACAAAGACAGACAGACAGACAGAAAACCATTCTAGAGCTATGTCTGGAGGGCCAGTGACATAGGGGAAATGCTAGATGTCAAATACGCCAAGTTCACATCCCCTGAAGTTTAAGAATGAATTCTTTTTTTTTTGGTCTTTGTGAGACAGATTCTCACTATGCAGTTCAGGCTGGCCTTGAGCTCACTTTGTAGCCCAGGCTGGTCTCAAACTCCCAACGATCCTCCTGCCTCAGCGTCCCAAATGCTGGGATTATAGGCCTGCACCACCACGCCCAGCTCGAAGAATGAATTCTAAGGAACATTGGAGGTTAAGAGTAGGAAAATTTATTGGAGAAAAGGAATGGGGAATAGGAATAGCTCCTGAGACAGGAGGGGTCCTGAAGGGACTGCCGATGAGCCCACCTCTCAAAGGAAATGTTAATCATGAGGCGGGTACAATGTGGGTCAAAATTATGATCAATGAATAAGACTGCAAGTGTAGTCACTTAGGTAATATTGATCTAATGGTAGCCAGGGTACAAGAGTGACATCATTAACCTTGGTTGCTAATCTATAGTCTTAGTCTTGTCTTTGGTCCCAGCAGTCTTAGTCTTAGTCTTGGTGGGTGGGAGAGGGTGGCCCACCCCTCGTGAGGTAATGGGAAATCTTAAGAGGGTGACACCAATAATCCCAAGCCTCTGTTCACCCCTTAGGGACGTATGGAAAACTAGCCATTGTGACATTAATCTTCAGATGCTCCTCCAGCCAGTCCGGATGGATTCTCATCTTCTGCACGGACTCCCTCAGGGCCCAGCGCTGCCTGACTGCCTACTATATTTCTACTTAACTTAGTTGTCTAGAATACCAAGACAGAATTTCAAGACCGCAGTATTCACTGCCTTTGGCAGCCAGAGCAGTCACACCATAACAGTAACCAGAAGCGTAACATCTAGGGGCTGTGTTGGCAGCCCAGCTCCCAGCGTGGCGTGGAGGACCAGCAGAGTTGGCTTCCCTGGTAACTTGTTGGAAGCGCAGTCTCGGGCTCCACCCCCAGGCCTGTTGGGTCAGGTGATACATGGACATTAAAGGTTTAAAAGCACTGGGCTGGCTGGGGTGTGACTCACTGGTACAGTGCTGACTCAGCATGGGTGAGGCCCTGCATTCCGTCCCCAGCACCAGGGGAGGAAAGTTATAAATCTGTAGCTACTTTAGAGGCTTTTGGTGGGTTGTCCCTCCTGACTTTCTGAGGCCGACCTTGCACGGTATGTGGAAGCTCCCTATTATTCTTTAACTCTCTCCTTGATGAAAATGATGTGGCTTTAATTCTGCTGTAACAGAAGTCTATGTAACAACTATTTGTTCAATTCCTGTCCCAGATATTCCTGTGTTCTAGGCTCTTGGAACACATCCGATAGAAATCCATGCCTGTCCTAACTAGTTCCTCTTAAGATGACCAAGTAATAATTTTCTCCCCGAATAATAAATTAAAGCTTCCATGGAAATGATTTTATGTCCTCCTCTCTGTACTGCTGTGCCCTTAACCTTCCCTCCTCCCACATTTCCTCCCAGTTATTCAGCCAGCAGCCCAGAATCATGTAATAATAGCTGCAGAAAACCAAAAATTTTTTTTCCTGTGGCTCTTCTAACTTTCTTTTTTTTCTCTCTGCCCTCCGGAGAACCCTGCTGTACCTTTACTAGTGTTCTTCAGTGAGGAAGGGATTCAAGCTCTTTGCCAGAACTCTGAATGCTCTTCTAGAGCATTTTGGAAGTGAAATTAGGATTAAAATATTGTTATGAGCTGGGCATAGTGGCTCACACCTATCATCCCAGCACTCAGGAGGCTGAGGCAGGAGGATCTTTGTGAGTTCAAGTCCAGCCTGGGCTACAAAGCGAGCTCAAGGCCAGCCTGAACTGCATAGTGAGACCCTGTCTCAAAAAGACCAAAAAAGAAAAAAAAAAGGACCAGCTTGGTCAGTTTAGCAAGACTCTTTCAAAAAAAAATAAAACAAAAATGCTGTTGATGTAGCTTAGTGATCTCTGGGCTCGATTTCCAGTTCTCTAAGGAAAGAAAAATTTACTTGGAAACACAGAAGTGTTACAGAGTTCTGTCAGCTTTCTCTGCTAAAAGGATCAAAATGACGAAATTAAAGCTGTAAAATACTACCCCAAAAACCACATGTCTAAAAAAACCCACACCACGTGTCTAGCATCTACTCAATACAAAACACTGCGTTTAGTTGCTCTGTCTCCAAAGTCTCTTCTGATTGTGACGGTTGCCTCAATCTTTCTTTGTGCTTTTTTTTTTTTTTTGAGACAGGGTCTCACTACACAGTTCAGGCTGGCCTTCAACTCACAGCAGTCCTCTTGACTCAGCCTGCCAAGTGCTGGGACTTTTTTTTTTTATGCATTTAAAGAGTTCTAGTTTGATATTTTGTAGAATGTGCCTCAATTTGGCCTCATCGGATATTTTCCATGATGATATTGATGCTTTTAGAAGAATTACTACGGAATGAAGTGCTTTTTTTAGTACATCACACAGGGTGTATGTGTTGAGATGTGGTTTGTTAGTAGTGACAATAACCTTGATCCCTTAGGATGACGTATGCTGGGTTTCTCCCCTGTGAAGTTAACTATTTTCCCTTTATAATTAATAAATATTTGGGCAGAGATACTTTTGTTTCATTTTTGAGGTCTAGGCTGGCCTCTCACTTTGGTGATCCTCCTGCCTCAGCCTCCTCAGTGCTGGTATAACAGGCACATGCCACTCTGCTTAGCTGAAGAGACTTTGAGGTTATATAAGTGTAATGTTCTTAAACTTTTGCCAACTAATTTTAGCTTTCATCAGTGGCTCTTGTTTGCAGTCATTACTGCTGTGGGGTTCTATTTCTGTCATTCTTTCAACAGTTATTAATTAGAATTATTTTATACCAAAGAATTTTCCCTTCTCTGAAGCAAACATTTTTGGTCTTGGGCCAGAGATATGTGTAGAAGGCTAAACTTATTATTTAACAAAATCTTTATTTAACACGTGTTCTAATAGTTGTAGCGCAAGTCCTCATCTCTGCTCTGAAGCTTACGGTTGAGTCTAATGTGAGGTGATGCTTAGGTTCTGCACTGATGACTGGGTGGTACATTTCCCCACGAAAGTCTGCTTAGGACAAATGAGGGTACTTTACCTGACTGACTCCCTGTGCTGGACTGACAGCCGGTGGTTAACTTGTGACCCCAGCTGAACTGAGTAAGCGCAGTGCTGGTTGTGGGAGGCCCACCTGGGGATTGTTGCCAGCAGCATAAGAGGCAGAACTGGAGAGGAAGAAGAAAGGCTGTTGGGAGCTTAGTGAAGGCTGCTGGGAGCTGGTAGAAGCTGTAAGGAGCTGCTGGTTCTCTTGGAGGAGCTTGTCATCTGGCTTTCCTGATGAACTCGGCTGTTTTCATCCTCTGAGGAACTTGGGACCTCGTTGGCACTGAGAATGGCTTTGGTTCACTTTGGGGGAGCTCTGGTCCTCACTTTGAGCATCGCTTCCTGGCTCTGGAGGGGAAGATGGTGCACTGCCAGTCTCCTGGAGAAGCTTGCTGCATTGGCTTTCCTGATGGGAACTCAGCTGTCTTCACCACTGGAGGAGCTCAGGACCTCACTGTTGCTGAGGATGGCTGTGGTACCTCTTGCGGGGAGCTCTGGGTTTTACTTTGCACGTCACTTCCTGGCTGCAGTGCAGATCCCTCAGCCTGCTAGCACAGATCCTTCATCCTGCTGCCACAGACTTTCTAGATTCCACCACCGACCTTTGGGCCTTGGCAGCGTAGATCCGTGAAACAGGCCTGCATGAGATGTTGTCATGGGCTCTAGGCCTCCAGCTGGACTTGTGGGAGGCATTGTTATGAGCTCTAGGTTTTCAGCTGGACTCATGCAGGACATTATCATGGGATCCAGGCCCTCAGCTGGTCAAGATTCTTTGGTTTTTAGTGTGGGGACAGATTTCCTGCACTCTCTTGTATATGATTCTTTGGGTGACTATTATAAATAATCTTATAAAATATGTGTCCTGTATTATATTGTTCATCTTGCAAAATAACCCCAAACCAACATACTCCTTTTGTGTTTTTCTTCCTGTCTTCAATTAGCACAGACTGGACTTTTCCCCAATCCTCTGTGCCTGTCCCTCCTCATTTCTAGCCAGAGGTTTTCACTGATTCACTTTTTCCTCCCAAATTTCACGCTAATTTTTCCTGTTGGCCAACTGTAACACATAGCTGCAAAGGGAAAGGAGTTCTGGGGAGAGTGATCCTGGTTCAGTTAAAAGGACAAGATTCAAAAGTATCACAGATTTTTCTTTTTTAATTTGGAGACAAATTCTTGCAGTGTAGTTCAGGCTGGATCTGAACTCACTATGTAACCCAGGATGTCTTCAAACTCATGGCTGTCCTCCTGCCTCAGCCTCCAAAGTGTTGGGATTGTAGGTGTGTACCACCATGCCTGGCATCACAGATTTTTTTAATTGTTAGGAATTTATTTTAATCCATAAAAGTAACCATGAAATATTAGGTGGTTTGGTATATATATATTTGTTTATTTATTTGGTCTGTTTTTGTTTGTTTGTTTTTTGTTTTCTTTTTGAGAGAGGGCCTTGCTATACAATTCGGGCTGGACTTGAGCTCACTTTGTAGCCCAGGCTGGTCTTGAACTTGCAACAATCCTCCTGCCTCAGCCTCCTGAGTGCTGGGATTACAGGTGTGCGCCACCACACCTGGCTTTATTTGGTCTTTTGGGGACAGGTTCGTGGTTTGTAGTTCAGGCTGACCTTGAACTGACCATGCAGCTCAGGCATGGTCAAATTGATGGTGATCTTCCTGCCTCAGCTTCCCTGAGTGCTGGGATTACAGGCAGGTGCCACAGTGTTTTTTGTTTTTTTTTCCTGGTACCAGGAATCGACATGACCTTGCTCTTGCCAGGCAGGCGCTGTGCCACTGAGCTAAATCCCCAGCCCCAATGTGCCACAGTGTTTGACTTTGTTAAATCTAGTACCAGACCATGACTTCAGAACTGTTAATGTTGAAAGGTGCATACAAAAATATCTATTAACAAAACTGCTCAATAGTGTCAAAAAACCACACAACACTTTTTCTTTAAAGATAATATGTTCTCGTTTTGTTTTGTTTTGTTGAGACGAGGTCTTGCTGTGTAGTTCAGGCTGGACTTAAACTCACCATGTAGCCCAGACAGGCCTTGAACTCACACTGATCCTCCTGCCTCAGCTTCATGAGTGCTGGAACTACAGACATGCATCACCACACTTGGCCTACAGATAACTTTCTAAATCCACTTTGATGCACTTTTCCCTTTCTTTCAGAGAATTCGTTCTACAAATTGATGAGGTGAAAAAAATCAATTTCTTTAAAAAAAAAAAAAACCCATACCAAAGTAGAGTCTATTTAAAAAACATGCAGAAAGAAAATTTCGCATAACATGTTACTGCAGAACTAATTTAAAGGAAATACAGCTCAAGAACAGAATATACCTCTACTTCTATAAATATAGGGCTTTTCCCTACTTTCTGGAAGAAATACATTTTTTAGGGCATGGACTATAAAACACCAAACAGTGCTGGTGGGGGTGGGCCAGAGGTGTGTATGGATATGCAGAGTAGGGGACTTTTGGAGGATAATAGGTACTGCACTGAAAAGGTAACACACAGAAACACACATATTAACTTATATCATATGTATACTTTATGTTATGAAGCTTTAAGGCTTTTGTTCCTAGGTAAGCCTCAGGTCTGTCAGTCTTTATCTGGTAATATTTTAAATAAGTTTAGCTACCCTGAAAACCTATATAAATGGTCTTTCCATGGAAATATCAAAAATAACCAATAAATAAATAAATAAATTATTGAGCTCAAAAATTTTTTTTCTTAAATGAGACAGCTGAGGGTGCTTTAACCAATTATTAACACACATTAAACAGACAAACAAGGCCAGGGAGATAGCTCAGCATCATAAGCACCTGCCTGGCAAGCGCAAGGTCTTGAGTTCAGTTCCCGGTAACAAAACAACAACAACAACAAAAAACCCAGGCAAAGAGAAAAAACATCTTTAAACGTGGTGGTGCATGCCTGTAATCCCAGCATTCGGGAAGCTGAGGCAGGAGGATGGTTGTAAGTTTGAGACCAGCCTGGGCTACAAAGTGAGCTCAAGGCCAGTCTGAACTCCATATGGAGACCCTGTCTCAAAAAGACCAAAATAAATAAATAAATAAATTAACAAACCAGAATGCAATCTTAGATATATTGGCCATGTTGAACTCCAATAATCTGTTTTTTGTTCTGTTTTGTTTTGTTTTCCAGTACTGGGAATTGAACTCACAACCTTATGCTTGCCAGGCAGATGCTGTGCTGCTGAGCTAAATCCCCAGCCCCAAACTCCAATGCTCTGTTCATAATTTTTAGCTTTGTCTCTGTGAGCAGACTAGTCTGAACTTTTCCTAAATTAGCAGAGATCTCTTGTAATAATGCAACAACAAGCAGAAACACCAAAATGACACCCAGGATTTGGAGGTAGATTTATTTACTTACGTCGATGGGCACTGATCGGGATCATTTCCTGGAACATCAAACCCTGATCGCTGGTAGTCTTGGGTTTATATGCGATAAGCAAGCAGGAAGTACAGAGGAAGAATGGCTTGTTAACTGGGGATTACTTTATACATTGTGCATCACAGTGACCAGTGCTTTCTAAGAGACAGGAGCAGCTGGATCTGGAACAGGAACTATTACCTGGGCAGCTAAGAAACTGAAATATACCGGCAGAGGGGCCACTTTATGTTACAATGAAAGTCAGAAGAAAAAAAAACCTTTTACACCTGTGAAAGCAAAGACTGTTATTACGAAGGGCTTATTGGAATAGACTTGTTTCTGTTTAAACCTGTTAATAAATTCATAAAGGATCTGTAGGAATATTTTTTGTTTATCAGTGAACCTACTATCTGAGCTGTAAAAACCAATCAGTGTCCCTCCTGGAGCAGCAAAGTGACAGGAGTTAATTTCCAGTTCTGCCTAAGGGTAGAAAGGCTGATAATTCGGACCAAACCATTTACATTTATTGAGTCCAAGGGTCAAATCAAGACCAGTTTTTATGAATATGGTCCAGAGATAAATGAAGTTCAGCTTCACTCTGGAAGTGTCACAGGGAGGGGGAAATGTACCTCGACAGAACCGCCCGGGAATGCAGCAGCCACAGAGAAGCGAACTGCCCTGGAGCAGGAGAGCCAAACCACAACCATCTCGAGGGACGAGCAAGACCAAAAGCTTTTTCAGGGTAGATCTCCGGTACTTAGAAAAACATGCCATCAAAGACAAAAGCTACGCCTGATTTCAATCACATTATCAGGCAGAAAATTAAATCACTAATCAAAGAGCCTGAATGAGGGCTTTTTAACTTTCTGAGAGAGAGCAAGAGAGGACAGGTTTGAAAATGCTCCTTTAAGCTTTGTAATTTTGGGCTCATGTATGTATATGCCGGAGCCTTTGTAAAAAATACTGGTGGGGGCCGGAGATATAGTTCAGTGGCACAAACCCCTGCCTGGCAAGTGCAAGGTCCTGAGTTCAATTACTGATACAAAAAAAAAAAAAAAAATTCTGATGGGAGTTCCCTTTTTCTGATAAACTTTTCCCAGTTTATCATTACTTACTGGCTTGACTTTTGTTATCCTTAGCTTTCTCTACCTCTTTATTTTTCCATTTGTATTTTCCTTTTCTTTTCCTATTTCTATTTTCCCCTACTTTTCTTTTCTTATTTTTCCCTATTTTATTTTTCTTTTTTTATGGTGAAACAAGTCCAGTTGGCATATGGTATTATAATTTTAGAGCCCCTCCAGTCTGGCCACCTTTCTTGGTTCCTGTCCATCCGCTGGGGTCGGGGCAAGGGAGAATTTTGCAAGTGTGGTCCCAAGGTTAAAGAACACATGTGCAAGAGTTGAAGAACCACCTGCATCTTTATTGTATAATTCTTATGCAGGTTACCTCATATTTACATTCTTACATAGTGCCATAACCAGCACATGCGTCTGCTAAGTCATGGTTACAGAATTGAATCCCGCAGAGCACCTGCACTAGACTGGGGGGGTCTCATCCTCAGGTGTCCTTAGATACCCCTGAGCTTTGAAGCAGTCTGAGTGGTTCCCCATACTCCAGCCTCTCAAAGGTCAGTGGTGTATAAATGTGACATTTTATGTGTAACAGGGCACAAGTACTTGTGGTTAACCCATCAAGAATGATGTGGTTTTGCAAAACCATCTTTCATTTGAACAGTTTCATCCATAAGCAGCATCAAAGCCTGGCATGTCACATTCAAGGTTTGGGCCATATATTGAGCAGGAACTTCAACCTGGAGGGTTGTTTATGGTCCTTGCCCTTGGTCAGACGCCATTCCTAGCAGTCAATCACTGAAATGCCTGGTCAAGGCGTGTGTAAGTCATTTCCTGGTGAGAGGAGGGCCTTATGTCCTGAACCATGATACCCTACATGGTCAGCTTTTTAGCCACGCTCCCATACATATTGCCATAGGTCAGCACCCCACAAGGGACAGTGCCCTATCTGTCACGCCTGAACTGCCCAAGCCGGCAGCCCGAGCGTCAGCCCCCTCAGGATGGCCCAACTGTCTGTGCACACACATAGGGGGTCTCCTTCATGTAGCACAAGCAATCACACTGTCCACAACTCTGCCCATTGTCTTGACCTGCTGGTTCTGGTTCCAAACCAGAGTACTTCTGCACTGGGCTGGACAGCTGTCCATTGCGGGTTTGGATCCTGGCTAGACCCATCAGTATATCCAGCTTCAGCTGGAGGTCCCTTTCCCTTCTGTATAGGGGCTGGGGGTCATGTCCTGTAGTCTGTCCTCCCGGACGGGTTCCTGGGATGTGTACATCCTGGGTCCCAATATCATTGCAAGTTCAGCTGCCAACGCTTAGCCGAAAGGAGGGCCTGCTGTTGCAGGTACGTCCCCCGACGCCTGAGAATGGGAGCCTGTGCCAGCCCGCCCCTGGGATGGGCTGTTATGTCCATGCCCAGCCCTCTATCAGGTCCTTTGCTGTACTTCCACGGTCTGCTGTTCTGTGATGCTTTCACAGAGGCGCAGAGCAGCATGCACTGCTTCCAGCTGTTTCTCAGTCAGGGAATACCGCTCTCGGCTCCCTTCCACAGCTGTGCCCAAAACCCAGCAGTGAGCTTCCGCCTCCTTGCTTTTTGCCATAGGCCCCAGCCAAATCCATCGTCATCCACACTGATGGTTGGGATAAATGGCAAGGTAGGGCCGGGCATGGTGGCGCACACCTGTAATCCCAGCACTCGGGAGGCTGAGGCAGGAGGATCATCACGAGTTCGAGACCAGCCTGGGCTACAAAGTGAGCTCAAGGCCAGCCTGAACTGCATAGTGAGACCCTGTCTCAAAAAGACAATAAATGGCAGGGTAGGGTCAGCGACTTGTACAGCTTGTACACATGCAACAGCCGTCTTTAAGTCCTGAAAAGCAGCTTCTGTTGCATCTGTGTAGCCCCATGTTATGCCCCTTTTGGTCATCTGGTATAAGGGGCACAGCAGGGTAGCTAGGTGCAGTACTTCCATCAAAAACCTAGCAAGCTGGCAGCTGGGCATGGTGGCTCACTTCTGTAATCCTAGCACTCGGGAGGCTGAGGCAGGAGGATCGTTGCGAGTTTGAGACCAGCCTGGGCTACAAAGTGAGCTCAAGGCCAGCCTGAACTGCATAGCGAGACCCTGTCTCAAAAAGACAA
>NW_004955416.1:10117943-10157041 GCF_000276665.1 Chinchilla lanigera | reverse complement strand
AGTTTGAGACCAGCCTGGGCTACAAAGTGAGCTCAAGGCCAGCCTGAACTGCATAGCGAGACCCTGTCTCAAAAAGACAAAAAAAAAAAAAAAAAAAAACAAAACCAAAAAACAAAGCAACCTAGCAAGCCCACATGCACCTGTAATTGGTGTACTGTGGTGGGTCCGGTCTTACCCAACCATCTAACACCCAAGAATTTCACAGATAATCCAGTTCCCTGGACCTTGTCTTTGTCCATGGTGCACCCCTATGTCAGCAAGGCTGCCTTCAGACTGTGTATGGTGGCTTTTAAACCCGTAAGGCAATCAGAGGTTAACATAGTATCCAAAACAGTGACACAGTGTGGCTTGGCCCAGGTGCGCAGGTCCTGGGCCACCAGACCATGACACAAAGTTGGACTATGCAAATAGCCTGTGGCAACATCTGGAAGGTCCGTTGCCTGCCCTCCTGGGTGAAGGCAAATTGGGCCTGCCTGCCAGCATCGGGGTGAGACTTTACGATCATTTGCCACAATCCCTCTGGCTGCTGGACAGGCCCCACTGAAGGGCTCTGTGCAGGGAGTATCCCCCCTGCTTATTCCATTTCAAGACAGTCTGTCCCACTGCTTCATGACCTCCAGGCAGTCCATGTTTCACACACACAGCCTGCGTGGCCTGCGGAAGAGTCAGTGGTGTGTGGTGTGGAAATCCTCGGACTATGGCTTCTACCACGCAAATTCACAACCAGAATTCTCCCTGCGTGGTGTTGAGCAAACACGTCAGTATATCTACCCCCAGTATGGATTTAGCAACCAGGGAAACATAAAATTCTCAAGGGCATTGGGGCAAAGCACCTGATAGCCAAAGTCAGCTGGGCCTGCAGTGACCTCCGTACCCTTCTCAGTGTGCAGTAGGTCCTGTAAAATGGTCTGGGTTGGCCTCTCTTAGTGTTGACTTGGCTCTGGTATCCGTCAATGGTAGTCACACTGTACATTTTTTGGGACCAGTAAATAGTCAATTTCACATGTGACCTCCAGTCTCCTGGAACCCTCAAGACCCTGGGAACTGTGGCCTCCTAGTTGGGCTTCACTGGGGCTGCCCTGGCCTTCTGGCCCTGGCCCATTGGCTGGTACTGCTGCTTAGGGCATAACGGATGCCCTCCCCAGAGTCGGCAACACATCCAAAGGCTGCCTGTCTAACTTCTCTGCGGCTAGGCCGGCGGCCAGCAGGTCTGCCCAGATCTGGTGCCAACTGACCTTCAGGGGCCACACAGCCTGTCCTTGGGGGAACGGCCCCGCTTGCCCCGGGCCCCCCTTCCTTTTTGCCTTTGCCAGTACAGTTTTTACAGATTTTGCCTTACCTTGGCATTTCACTTCTGTGTCTCCCTGCCTGGCCAAGGCGTCCACATTGTGGATCGGGCGATCTGTAAAGAGGGCTGGAAGGGCTGCCACTGACCCAAATGTCCCAGGCAGTTCGCTGGCCAGGATCATGTCCTTCCTGCGTGCCACCAGCAGATCCTCATCTGGGCCGCGGCACTGCAGCGCGAGCATCGTCGCCGCATGCCTGTTTCACGTAGCGCAGTTGTCAAGTGGAATAGCTTGTGCATTAGTGACTTGCTCGGGCAGGTCACCTGGATTCTCCCAAGCCAGGCGAACTGCTGTCATCAACCAGTTTCTCACGGTCTGATCACCTGCTTCTGGGGCCGTCCCCTGCGCCTCCTGTAGAGCCGTCTCCTAGCGGGGGTGCTGGCTATGCCGGCTATTTGAGACATCTCCTGTGGGCTTCCCCGTGTGTTACCAGCCCCGCCATCCCACAGCCGTAGCAGCTGTTTTAATTGTTTTGCCAACTCCTGCAGATCTGTGGCTGTATAGGTCGTGTATGTTGTGTGCCTCCCAGTCCTCCTCCCAGGGCTGGGGGTTCCCCTGCCTCTACTTGTCTGACTTCTGGAGACATTTCCGCAGGAGGCAGGGCTTCCCATGCCTCCCAGCATGAGCTCTGCAGCAGCCAGCTGTAGTTCAAGGCCCTTTGTCTGCTGCAGCTGGTCTACCTGCCAGACAAGGCCATCCATCCGTAAATCTCTTGATTTACGCAGCGGAAGAGAGTGAAGAACAGGCAAGCCACCCGCCCTACTGTTTCATGGTGAGAGGGAGGAAATTGTCTATCACTTCCAAGGCTTGCAAGACATCCCTGGGCTCCAGATGGACTGTTTCTTAGTCCTTTGGGGGTTTCAAGCTACCAAGAAGGTGGCTACAGGTTGCCATGGTGAGGCCAGGGGTCACTTATGAGCCATTCCCCGGGGCTCTTCTTTGCCTTTGGGCGCTGTTTCCACAGCCACCATGGGACCACTCACGTCAATATCCTACAGACTATGCTAGTTGTCAGCCCATGGGTGTGGGGGGTTTCCATGAGTGAGGTCACGAGGTTAAACAGTGAGTGTATTCAAGACATCAGCAACGACTGGGTGTGGTGGCGCATGCCTCTAATCCCAGCACTTGGGAGGCTGAGGCAGGTGGATCATCGTGAGTTCGAGACCAGCCTGGGCTACAAAGTGAGTTCAAGGCCAGACTGAATTGCATAGCGAGACCCTGTCTCAAAAGGACCAAAAAAAAAAAGACATCAGCAACAACAGCAGGCAGCATGGAGCAGAGCATAGAGCGCAAGAGCCACCTGCGTCTTGTTGTATAATCTTATACAGGTTGTTATCTCATATTTACATTCTCACATGGTGCCATAACCAGCACATGCATGTGTACTGTGCTAAGTCGTGACTATCCTGCTATGTGCCTGTGCCAGATAAGTGGGACCACATCCTCAGGTATCTGCAGGTGCCCTTGAGCTTTGAAGCAGTCTGAGTGGTTCCCCACAGTCCCTAGGGGGCTGGAGGCTGATGACGGCTTTCAGAGGGAGCTGAGGGAGAAGGAGGAAGCTCTTTTAGGAGAATTTCCTTTGAGTAGATTGACTAGCAACCCTGCAAAGTGCCAGATAGCAAGGTGGGCAGCTTTTACAGGCCCTAACGACTGTCTCAATTTTTGGTTTATATGTTCCCAGTCCTCCACCTCCAGGTTGTCCTCCAGACAAAATTATGAACACAGTTGTCAAATATCTATCCAAAATTTGGGGGGTTGTGTGCGACAGGGTCTCACTATGTAGTTCAGGTGGCCTTGAACTCACTACGTAGCTCAGGCTGGCCTCAAACTTGCGGTGATCCTCCTGCCTCAGCCTCCTGAGTGCTGGAAGTACAGATGTGCACCACCACGCCCAGCCTACCAATAAGTTGAGGTTTAGGAACTTTACATTCAGATGTCTTTACAAGACATTGTAAACGTTGCTTAAATTGCCTTGCCTCTTTGAATAATGTCTGAGCATTCATTTTTTTATTCTTTTTTGGTAATATTTATTATTGCTGACAATTTCTGGGGGTAAAGAATTTTTTTTGAGACAGGGTCTCCCTATGTAGTTCAGGTGGCCTTGAACTCACTTTTTAGTCCAGGCTGGCCTGGAACTCTCAGGGATCCTCCTTCCTCAGCCTCACCAGTGCTAGGATTACAGATATGTGCCACCACACATGGTTTAAGCACTCTTTTTTTGAGACACATTCTCACTAGGTACTTTAGACTGGCCTTGAATGCACTAGGTAGCCCAGGCTGACCTCGAACTCATGGCAATCCTACTGCCTCTGCTTCCTGAGTGCTGGGATTACAGATGTGTGCCACCACGCCCAGCTAATTCTTAAGGCAATGTGTTTTGATCCTACTTGGACTTGTGGCCTTACAGACTATCTTTTAATCTCTAACCATGCCTTCTGGGAGGTTTGGGGCCTCTGGATCCCAAAGTCCTTTACCTCTGCATATCCATCCCATACATACCTCAGGCCAACGCGCCCTCACAATGCAAAGACAGAAACAAAGGCGTTCGTAAATCTTATATATTTCTGGCAGTTGAGACAATATATTTGAGTGCTGAGGTTAACTCTAGCAATGAAACCAGAGCCAGCCATTAAGCAGCCAGAATGCTGCAGTAATTGAATACACAGCCATTTCTCTTACAGCACATTTTTGGTTTTCTTCTTCTAGAAGTGTTTGGTGTCTATTTAGTTTGATTATCTATCATCTTAATGCAGCTGCATCTACACCTTCATGTCATCTGATGCTCCCTCAGTTGTCACACCTGCACTTGAAATGCCGCAGCTGATGTCGTCATGAGAGGGAGTAGCAGTGTGGCGACAGACCCACCATGCAGCACAGGGACTACGTAGAATCATTTCTACCCCGCTCTCTACTTTGGCACACAGGTTTCTCACTCACTGAGTGCTTTTCTTAGCCTGCCAGCTGCACAGATTTGTCATTTTGAGGGGTTAGAAGAGGTCTCTCTAAGTCCAGAAAATCTAGTGGCCTTGCACTTACTGTAAGTACAGGAGGTGGTGTTTTACTGCCAGAGACTTAAAAAGGTTCAACTGCATGAGATCAAGATCTGCTGGTCTTGAAATCAAACGCTGTTGCTATATCCTGCTACTGCCATCCTCTCTGGAACCCGCACTATCACACTAGCATTTGGAACTCCTTCTTGGAATCCTTGTTCCAGGTCAACATTTGGTGGTACTATCTTTAGTTTTTTTAATATTAAAAAAATTTCTTTTTGAGACAGGGTCTCTCTGGGTAGTCCAGGCTGGTCTTGAACTCATTATGTAGTCCAGGCTGGCCTTGAACTCACAGGACTCTTCCTACCTCAGCCTTCTGAATGCTGAGATTAGTGCCTGCCTGGCAAGCGCAAGGTTGTGAGTTCGATTTCCAGTACTAGAAAAAAACAAAAACAAAAACAAAAACAGGGGCTGGGGATTTAGCTCAGCGGCAAAGCGCCTGCCTGGCAAGCGCAAGGTCGTGAGTTCAGTTCCCGGTACTGGAGAAAAACCAACAAAAACAAAAACAAAACCAAAAACACCCAGGGGGCTGGGAATTTAGCTCAGTGGCACAGCACCTGCCTGAATGCTGAGATTTCAGGTATACACCATCATGCCTGGTTAAAAATTTTTTATTAATATATGTTTGTAGGGGCTGGGAATTTAGCTCAGTGGCACAGCACATGCCTGGCAAGCACAAGGTACTGAGTTTGATTCCCGGTACTGGAAGAAAACCAAAAAAAAAAAAAAAAAAAAAAAAAAAAAAAAAAAAAAAATGCAGCAATATATGTTTGTAGTACATAATGCTTACATTCTGTGTGGGGAGTTGGTACATGTACAAAATACGTCTTCATTTCTTTTTTCCATGCTCTTTCCCTTCCCTCCCTGCCCTCAATGATTCAATTGATAGTGTTCCTTTTAAAAATATCTTTATAAAAAAATTAAAAATTAAAAATAAAATAAGATAAAATGAAAATATCTTTATAGCCAGGAATGGTCACACATTCCTGTAATCCCACCCCTCTGGAGGCTAAGGCAGGAGGATTGCTGAGTTCAAGACCACCGTGGGCTACATAGTGAGATCTTGCCTCAGAAAACGAAGCAAAAACTATATTTTTATTAATACTTTTTTTTGTTTTTTTTGTTTTTTTCTGGTACCAGGAATCGAACTCATGACCTCACGCTTGCCAGGCAGGCACTGTGCTGCTGAGCTAAATCCCCAGCCCCAATTAGTACACGTTTATAGTACATAACAGTTGCATTCATTGTGGGGAACTGATATATGCATATAATACATCTGAATTATTTTTTTTTTCCATCCCCCTCCACTGCCCTTAAACAATTTTTTTTGCTCGGCATAGTGGCACACACCTTTAATCCCAGTGCTTGGGAAGCTGAGGCAGGAAGATCATTGCGAGTTTGAGACCAATCTGGGCTACAAAGTGAGCTCAAGGCCAGCCTGAACTGCATAGTGAGACCCTGTCTCAGAAAGACAAAAATTTTTTTTTGCCAGGATCAAATTTATTTATTTTATAATTCTTTATCAAGTTAATTATCATAAACCCAGATTAACAGCCAGACTAACAGTCCAAAAAAGCCCATATAAAACACATAAAACAATTATACTAAATCAAGGTATACTTTTAGATACATTGACCATGTTGGATTACAATAACTTTTTTTCCCCCTTATTGTCTGTCTTTTATTTTGTACTTTATTTATAAATTGGGTTTCTCACTGTAGAGAAATCATGTGATATTTAAGCTTTTGTGTCTAATTTTTTTCACCTAACACTGTGGTCTCAAGGTGCATACATTTTCCTACAAATAACTCAAATTTATCCCACTTTTTCACATTTTCTTTATCAATTCATCTGTTGACAGACATATAGCCTCCTTCTAAGGTTTGACTATTATGAACTGTGCTGTTATAAACATGGGCATCTATGTGTCACTGTAGTATGATGTCTTTAACTTTTTTGGAAGGATACCTGGAAGGGAAATAGCTAGAATTTCAAGTTTTAGTTTTTTTAGATATCTTCATACTGATTTCCAGAGTGGCCAGGCCAGTTTATATTCTCAGCAACAAAGGATTCTCCTTTAGCCCCGCAGCCTCTCCAGAATTTGTTATTATTTATTTACTCACTTATTTTTTTTGAGATAAGATCTCCCTGTGTAGTTCAGGCTGGCCTCGAACTCCTGGTGATTTTCCTGCCTCAGCCTCAGAGTGCTGAGGTTACAGGGAGGCACCACCACACCCAGCCTTGATTTATTTGCCGTTTTTTTTTTTTGTTGTTGTTGTTGTTTTGTTCTGTTTTGTTTTTTAAATAGGGAATCAAACCCAGGGCCTTGTGCTTGCCAGGCAGGTGGTGTGCCATGGAGCTATATCCCTGGCCCCTCCAGCCTTGATTTCTTAAAATAGCTATTCTTTCCGGACTGAGATGGAATCTCAGTGTAGCCTCAATTTGTATTTCTTGAATGACCAGCAACATTGAGCATTTTTTTGTATATTTATTGGCCATTTGTACTGCTAGGTGTGATGGCTCACACCTGTAATCCTAGCTCTTGGGAGGCTGAGGCAGGAGGATTACTGTGAGTTTGAGGCCAGCTTGGGCTACATAGTGAGTTCAAGATCAGCCTGAAATGCATAGTGAAACCCTGCCTCAAAAAAGACCAAAAAAAAAGAAAAGATAATTTAACTTCTACTGGGCATGGAGGTTCACACCTGTAACCCCAACACTCGGAAGACTGAGGCAGGAGGTTCGTAGCAAGGGAGAACAGCCTGGGCTACAAAGTGAGCTCAAGACCAGTCTGAACTGCATAGTGAGACCCTGTCTCAAAAAGACAAAAAAATTAACTTCTTCCTTTACTATCTATATCACTTTTATTTCTTTCTCTTGTCTAATTGCTCTGGCTAATGTTTCCAGAACTATATTGAACAGGAGTGGTGATAATGGACATACTTGTTTTGTTCCTGCTTTTAGAGGGAAAGCTTTCAGCTTCTGTCCACTTAAAATGTTAGCTGTCATTTTGTCACAGATGGCTTGTTTTTTTTTTAAATTTTAAAGAGTAAAAGAAGGATAACATAATAATGGGGGGGGCTCACCAAATTACAGACAAAGTGGTAGGAAATTATCAATGGTTATTATTTTACATATTGTTATATACAAGATAGTTTCTCAGGGTCACAGATGGCTTTTATCAGATTGAGATAAAGATATTTTATTTTATTTTATTTTTTGGTACTGGGAGTCGAACTCAGGACCTTACATTTGCAAGGCAGGTGCTGTACTGCTCAGCTATATCCTTGGTGAGATAAAGATACTCTATACCTATTTTCTTCATTTTTTTTTTTAAATCATGAATACAAGTTGGATTTTTTTCAGATGCTTCTTCTGTGTCTGTTGAGATGATCATATGATTTTTATCCTTGCTTCTGTTCAGTTGGTGTATTACATATATGGATTTGCATATTTTGAACCGTTCCTGCATCCTTGGAATACATCGTACTTGGGCATGATGTATGATCTTCTTGATGATTTGCTGCATTCTGTTTGTTTTTTTGTTTTGTTTTGTTTTTCTTCCGGTATCAGGAATGGAACTCACAACCTTGTGCTTGCCAGGCAGGCGCTGTGCTGCTGAGCTAAATTCCCAGCCCCGATTTGCTGCATTCTGTTTACCAGTATTTTACTGAGGATTTTTGCATCTATGTTCATTAAAGAGATTGGTCTATAGTTCTCTTTTACTGGGGGCTCCTTTTGTGGTTTTGGAATCTGTGTAATGCTTGATTCCAAGAATGACTTTGGGAGTACTGCTTTCCTTTTGATTTTGTTAAAGAGCTTGAGGAGCACTGGCACTAGATTTTCTCTAAAGTTTTTATATAATTTGGCAGCAAATCTACTGGGACCTGGGCTTTTCTTTGTTCGTAGTTTTTTATTACTCCTTCAATTTCATTGACTGATATTGGACTTTTCAGGAATTTTATCATATTGATTCAGCTTTAGTAGTTCTTTTTTGGGGGGGGGGGGCCTTGAACTTACTTTGTAGCCCAGGCTGGGCTCAAGCTTGCAGCACTCCTGCCTCAGCCTCCGAGTGGGATTACAGCTGGGATTACAGGCCTGCGCCACCATACCCGGCTCTTGGTAGTTCTTATGTGTCTAAGAATATATCCATTTCTTTTGTTTTCTTGTTTTTTTAATTGAAATAATGGAATTATGGGATTATGGGTACGTGCTATACCCAGTCTGCACTCTAGTATTGTTAACTTCACCAAAGTAGTCTGAGGGCTGGTTTTTTTGTTTTTTGTTTTTTGTTTTTGAGGGTGTTTTTAGAGAAAACCCATTATGAGTAACAATGATGCAACTCTGGTAATATCAAGCAAATCAGTTAGAGTGACAAATTGGATATTAACATACTAGAAGAACTAATTGCCAGGTGTGGTGGTGCATGCCTCTAATCCCAGCGCTTGGGAGGCTGAGGCAGGAGGATCATTGAGTTTGAGACCAGCCTGGGCTACAAAGTGAGCTCAAGGCCAGCCTGAACGGCACAGGGAGACTCTGTCTCAAAGACTCCCCACTAAAAAAAAAGAACCAATTATGTGCCCGGCATGGTGGTACATGCTTGTAATCCCAGCACTCTTGAAAGGTTGAAGCAGGAGGATTGCTGTGAGTTTCAGGCCAGCCTGGGCTACATGGCTAGTTCAAGGCCACCCTAAACTACATTACAAGACCCTGTCTCAAAGAAAAATTATGTAACACCCTTAATCCTAGGGAAGAAATCCATGACTATGGTGTAAACACGAAGACAATCCAAATATTGGCTTACAGCTAATAGGTACCAAATGCAACAGCTATATCTCTGCTAATGGTAGAAAAGAATTTAACAGTAATTTATAGAGTTAACTATCTAAAGATTAATAAAGCTTTATGGTCACACTGTTAACCACTTAACAATTTACCCAAAGTGCCACTGGAGCAGCTTGTTTGTTTACATACTATCTGCTATGGTTGATACATTGTGTCAACTTAGGGAGTCTACAGGTTTGGCTAAGTACTCAGCAGGGAGCCAGGATGCTTACTTTGTATACATCCCGAGCCTGTGGAAGAGGAGGGCATGGAGATTAGGTAAGTGCTACACACCCCTTGGGTATTTACAATGTAAGGGAGGGAAGAGGCTTCTTGCTGCCATTCCTCCCTTTTGCTCTTATATTTACTGTGTTCCCTGACCATAAATGTTTGCCCTCTGCCATGTGCCACTCTGCCTCAGAGCTAGCCAAGTATAGGCTCAAACCTCCACAAACTATAAACTAGTTCTTTTTTTTGGTACCAGGAATCGAACTCAGGACCTTAGGCTTGCCAGGCAGGCACTTGTGCCACTGAGCTAGGTCCCCAGCCCACACAAACTATAAACTAAATAAACTTTTCCTTCCTTCATTTTGGGCATTAGATATTTTGTCTCAAGAACAACAAAAAAATAACTAAAACACTATCCTAAGCATCTCTCAGGCAGGTGTCATTTCAACCAGTTGATTCTTGTATTGAATAAATTTGTTTATTTATTTTTATCTTTTTGAGATAGGGTTTTACTATGTAGTGCAAGCAGGCCTTGAACTCACTTTGTAGCCCAGGCTGGCCTTGAATTCACAGTGATCCTCCTGCCACAGCTTCCTGAGTGCTGGGATTACAGGTGTGTGCTACCATGCCCAGCTTTGAATAAATTTGGTAAATTATTGTTTTTATATGTCCTGTTCTACTATCTCATAAAAATTAATGAAAACTAAGCAATTTTTGGTCAGTCTGTGTTTAAATAATTGCACTGGTAAGTGGCTAAAGATATAGGGCTTTGGGGATAGGGGAATACAAGAGGAAAAATCTGAAACTTTAGTTTTTAAAAAAATTTTTAATTTTTTTGTCTTTTTGAGACAGGGTCTCCGTATGCAGTTCAGGCTGGCCTTGAGCTCACTGGTTTTGAACTCGCAGCTATCCTCCTGCCTCAGCCTCCTGAGTGCTGGGATTACAGGTGTGCGCCACCATGCCCAGCTAAAACTTTAAACTATATGATATGAAAAGAAGAGAGAAATGGTACAAAAGATCCTATAGGGGAATAGAAGGGTGTTTATAGTATTAAGTAAAGGTAAGAGCAAAAACTGATGGGAAATAGAAGATAAAAGAAAAAGAGGGAGGCAGAAAGAATATATGAGGAGTAAAAATAAGAGAAAAAATTAAAGGAAGAAAATTAAAAGGCAGAAGAGGAAAAAAGTAAGAAAAAGATAAGATGGGGGGGGAGGACAAAATGAAATTCCCCAAAGCCCAATAAACTGGTGAAGAAGAAAGGAGGAAAGAAGGAAAATAAAGAGCAAAACAAAACAACAGCCAGGCATGGTGGGGCACCTCTGCAATCCTAGCAGTCAGGAGGCTGAGACAGGAGAATAGCCATGAGTTAGAGACCAGCCTGGGCTACCTGAACTACATAGTGAGACCTTGTCTCAAAACAAAAAAACAAACAAAATGCTCACACTCAAAAAGAAAATTTTTTCTGTGGTTGAGAATGTGCGGTCTTCTTCTGGGATCTACAAATTTGGGGCAGTGTCCAAGTTAAGACATGTCCCTACTCACAGGGATAAAGAAGGCGGTCAGACCCCAGACCCGTGCTGGATACAGGTGCCAGCAGGCAGTCGGATTAGGGTGAAGGCATCAGTGTGGTGACTTTCAAATCCAGAGCTACTCAGGCTGAGCTTGGCCTCTGGCCGTCGGGGCAGGGCCTGTGTCATTTAGCCCCACCCCTCAGGGTGCTTCTTTCAGCCTGCTCCCTGACTGTGGTGGTCTCCTCAGGCTACTTCTTACCCAGTCACTGTCGGAGCACAGCACTGGGAGCCCTGAAGTGAAGCCCTTCTGAGGCTGCTCTGAGTCCGGGGTTTAAACATGAACCCTTCTCTGCAACGGCGTCCAACCAAGCACTCTCTCTCTCTCTCTCTGGACATATGGGAGGTGCTTGCACTGCAGTCACACACCAGCTCTTGCTTGTTAAGAGACTCCTGTGAGAGCAGAATCCTATGCTCTCCCTGCACGTCAGAGCACCTGCCAGCCTGCTCCCCCACATTTCTCTCTGAAGCCCTCAGGCACCCCCAGCCCTCACCGTGTCTTAGATTCAGTGTCCCTTTCCTATGAGCCTCTAGCCCAGCCCAGAGCCAGAGAGAAAGTGCAGATTGTCCTTTCCCTTCCCCCAACTGTGTTCCATCTCTTCAGTTTCTCCGTAGGTTTTAATTTTCCTGTCAGAGCCTTCCCGGTTCCTGCGGATCTGCTTTTCTCTTTTTTACTGCGCTCAATCGTCATTCTCCAGTGTCTGGATTCCGAATCACAGAGAAGAGTTTTTGTCACATACCGCTCTGCCATTCTCCCCAAAGTCCTCGCATTGTTTTGACCGTGAGCCTTCATTGAAAGTTTTTACTTTTTTGGCTACATGACCTCTTTTTAGGTTTTCCTTTGATGGCTTTTCTCCAATTTTCCCTTCCTTCCTTCTTTCTTTCTGTCTTTCTCTTTCTCTCTCCCTTTCTCTCTCTTTCTTTGTGTCTTTGTTTCTCTCTCTCTCTCTCTGCCTTTCTTTCTTTTCGAGACAAGGTCTTAACGTGTAGATAAGGCTGGACTTGGACTCCTGTGTTGCCCAGGCTGGTGTCAAACTCACAGCAATCCTCTTGTCTCAGCCTCCCAGTGCTGGGATTACAGGCGTATGTTACCAAGTCCCTCCACTTTCATTGCTGGCCATCTTTCCAAGCTTTGAGTGTATGGTTCTCGGTTATTTTTGCTCGTGCTCTACAACTCTCACTAGCTTTATCCATTTTATTGTTTCAAACTACCATGCAATGTATGCTAATGACCTTCAATTCCATTTTCAGCACAGACCTCTCTTTAAAACCTCAGGGAGTGCCAGGTGTGGTGGCCCACGCCTGTAGTCCCAGTGTTATGGAGAGCTAAATTAGATAGAAATAGTATAGGCAGTCAGAAAAGGTTGGGCCCTTGAAAGGTCAGTGCAACTGCCTGGTGTGGTGGCGCACCCCTGTAACCCCAGCACTCGGGAGCCTGGGGCAGGAGGATCCCTGTGAGTTCAAGACCAGCCTGGGCTACAAAGTGAGCTCAAGGCCAGCCTGAACTGCATAATGAATCCCTGTCTCAAAAAGACACATACATGTACACACACACACACACACATACAAACTTCAGGAGAACTACAGTATCCAGGTACCTACTGGACATTTCCATTTGCCCAGCTACGTTTTTAGCAAATTATCATATATAACCTTGTTTTTGTGTGTTTCTTTTTATAGATACCTATTTAATATATGTGATTTAAACTGGGCATGGTGTACATGTCTGAAATCCCAGATGTCAGGAGACAGGAGGATCGCCACAGAAAGTTTGAGGCCAGCCTGGGCTATACAGTGAGTTCAAGGCCAGCCTGGACTATACAACGAGACTCTGTCTCAAACACACACACACACACACACACACACACATACATATTTACAGTATATGTTATTTATTGACATTGAAGTCATGGCCATCAGCTCATTTGCACCTGAATGAAGTTTATTATTCTCTGTAATGTGTAACAGACTTCTTACAAGTAGGAACATCATACAGCCTTTTAGCCTTAAGGTTTTTTTTGTTTTTTTTTTTTTTGTTTTTTTTGGTTTTTCTCCGGTACTGGGAACTGAACTCACGACCTTGCGCTTGCCAGGCAGGCGCTTTTGCCGCTGAGCTAAATCCCCAGCCCCTTAGCCTTAAGTTTGAGGGCTTTTTTTTTGAGACAGGGTGTCACTATGTAGCCCAGGTTGGCCTCAAACTTGTGGTAATCCTCCTGCATCAGCCTTCTGAGTGCTGAGATTACAGGTGTGCGCCACCACACCCAGCTGAGGGCCATTTTTTTTTTTTTTTTTTTGAGACGGGGTCTTGCTCTGCAGTCCAGGCTGACCTTGAGCTCACTTTATGGTCCAGGCTGGCCTTGAACTCACAACAATCCTCCTGCCTCAGCCTCCCGAGTGCTGGAATTACAGGAGTGACCACCATGCTTGGCCAAGGGGGCCATTTTTAAACAGTGAAATTTCCAACAAAAAGAGTAAAAATCTAAAAAAATGTGACACCAGGCTGCAAAAGGACACTGATTTATAGTATGAGAGCTGAAACAAGATGGCAGAAACACTGCTTTGTTGGACCTCAACTGGGAATGTGTGTGTCAAGTGACTCAAACTTTCCAGCGTCCTGCATATGTCTGTTATTTGGCTCAAGCCCTCCAGGTGACTTTTAAAATGCTGCAGGTATTGACTTCGGGGCTTCAATAAAGTTAGTGCCTCAGCAAATTCACAGTATAGAACTTACACATGGTGAGGATCCACTCTAAATGTTGGAGGTTATTTGGAACTTCAGGCTACTTTGGTCTTATGACGCTGTCATTTCAACATGAAGTTTCCAGGTTGCCTGGACAAAGGAAAGATTGTCAGAGAGGTTCAAGGGGTTCAAGTGTGTAGTCAGTTATAATTCACTAGACACAGCCAATCCCCTGAGGTCACTTGCCTGCAAGGGACCTGGAAATTGTGGGGACTACTTAGCTAATAAGCAATAAATATCTCAGTTACAAAAGGCAAACTAAAAAAGAAAAGACAGTTGGGCGTGTTGGGTGTGCCTGTAATCCCAGCACTTGGGAGGCTGAGGCAGGAGGATCACTGGAAGTTCGAGACCAGCCTGGGCTACAGAGTGAACTCAAGGCCAGCCTGAACTGCACAGTGAGACCCTGCCTCAAAAAGGAAAAAAAAAAAAAAAAAAAAAGAGAATCGGACATTGCTAGAGGTTTTGGAAGTGAGGCTGTTTCACAGTCATCAACCCCTTTGGTTTTCATAGGACTACAGTACAACCGTTCCCAATTCTCCATCTCCATGTCTGCTTCCTTCTTGCGTCCCTTGCTCCTAGCTCAAGCCCTTCTGCCTCCCAATCCTTTATAGAAGCACGGCCTTCTCCAGAGCCAGAGGATCAGGCATGCAGTGGCTCAGGTGACAAACTTGTCAGGTTATGATACTGCTTCCTGAAGGACCACACTACAGCTTCAGTGGAACCTCAGGCTGCCTGAAGTGCCCTGTACCCACCGCCGCCTGCTGTCCCCCAGGGGACGAGAATAACCAGAACTCACTTCTAATCCCAGCGCTCCCCTGGAAACCTGGCTCTGGTCCCTCCTGCTGCTGTTGCTACTGCTGCTGCCCAGGTGAGGGGAGAGCGAGCAGGTCTGGGGTTGAAGGGGGTGTTGCTAGAAAAGACACTTAAGAAGATGGAGGCTAAGCAGCTAGAGAAAAGCTAAAGGGACAAGGAAGAGGGACAGAGACTGGTACTACTGGCTACAACAAGTGCTAAGAAAGCAGGCCAGGACTTACCACGGGCCGGTGAAGGGGCTCAGCTGAACGTGCGCTCGCCGCACCGTTAGATCCAGGCAGAGAACTGTGCTCAGAGGCAGGGCCCTCGATCCCTCCCTACCCTTTAGAGACCTCTGGGTTTCTCAGTCCCTAGGCCTTGATCTGTCCCTCCTGACGTCGTTCCTCTCCACTCTGGACCAAGCTCCCACTGTTCCTTCAGCCACTCCCAGAGTTCTGTGTCCCTGACCACCATTTCTTCTTCCTTTGAGCCTGGGAGAGCCGGGAAGGGACATGTGGAGGCGCCCACCTCTCCAGCTCCCCAGCCTCCAGCTCTCTGATTTCCTCATGACACCGAGGAGCAGTCTGGAATGGGAGCCAATGCTAGGACTCCTGGGGATGTGCTGGCACTGCCAGGACAGGAGCAGACTCCCTGGGACTTCCTGGCGTATCAGGCAGGTGTTGTGGGTGGACTCATGGAGGTGCTGGTGGTAGTCTTGGTTCCTGGGGGCGATGCAGTCCCGATAGGGCCCCAGGTACCCGGATGGGCCCTCTGATTGCGTCCTGGCTGCTGACGGCTGTTTCCTCTGCTGCTACTGCTGGGGCTGGGGGCACCGTGGGCAGCAGAGGCAGTCCAGTGTGGACCCTGTCTGGACCTGGGCCACAGGTCTCAAGGGTAAGGGAGCTACCCCTTACTTTTTGCAGGGTTTGTGGAGCCTGCTTACCCCACCAAGGGAGCTGGGCTCTGAGAAGGCTCTTTGGGGTGGTCTGCTATGTGCAGTGGGGAGACCCTATCCACATTGCCTTCCAAGAGGGGCTGCTCCGAGACACTCCTTGCAAGATGAGCTCTCTCCACTCTGAGCCAGCCAGAGCCTGATGCCAGTGGGCAATGCCAAAGGGGTGAGACATGCCAAGACTGGGGCTGGGCAGTGGCAGGACAAGAAGAGTGCTCTTTCCCTCCTAGGTAATCTTTAACAGCTGCTCTTTTTTTTTTTTTTTTTTTTTTCCTTTTTGAGACAGAGTCTCACTATGTAGTACAAGCTGGCCTTGAACTATGTAGTCCAGGCTGGTCTCGAACTCACAGCAATCCTCCTGCCTCATCCTCTTGAGTGCAGGGATTACAGGCGTGAGCCACCATGCCTGGTTTGCTCTTTTTTTTTTTTTTTTTTTTTGCTTTATTGTGATAAAATATACATGACCTAAAACTTCCCAACAGTTGCTCTTAAGGAAGTAACAAAAGACCAGCTCTGAGGCTGTGGGTTTGGGAAATCTGGAGGTGGAGAGCTGAAAGCAGCGGTCTCCAGAGCTGAGGAGAAACCAGCTGAGAGGAGTGTGGTTTAGGGCTTTTGGAGTATGGCTTCTTTTTTGTGTGTCTCATTTTTCCCATTTGTGAAATAATGTGGTAATAATAGTAGCTACTATAGTGTTGCATGGGATTAAATGAGTTAATGCCAACTGTGTAAATTAGAACAGTGCCTGGCACATGGTGTTTAATAAATGTTAGCTAATAAAAGTGGAGTATGGAAAAAACAAACAAGACTAGATTCCTCCATCCTCTCACTAATTCAGTACAACAGGGCCAGAGTGTGGACATTTTCAGCTGCCAGGCAGATTTCCTGATATGGGGCCAAACAAAAGCTGTGTTTAACCTATCTAAAACCAGATGAAGGCCGAGCATGGTTGCACACGCCTGTAATCCCAGCGCTCGAGAGGCTGAGACAAGAGGACTGCTCTGAGTTCGAGGCCAGCCTGAACTACATAGTGTGACCCTTCTCAAAAACATAAAAAACACAACAAACACAACAGATGAAAAAAGAGAGAGAGAAAGGAGAGGGTCAGGAGGATAGAGGAAATCTAGCTGGGGCTGCTCCTAGGTGGTTTTTTTGCTTTTTTTTTTTTGTCTTTTTGAGACAGGGACTCACTATGCAGTTCAGGCTGGCCTGGAGCTCACGTTGTAGCCCAGGCTGGTTTCCAACTTGCATCGAGCCTCCTGCCTCAGCCTCCCAAGTGCTGGGACTACAGGCGTGCGTCAAGATGCTGGGCTCCTAGGTGGTTTTGTGTCTGGTAGCACAGCTCTCTCTCCCCTCTCCCCGTCTCAGCATTGATACCTATAACATCTAAACTTGCAGGTGCCTCACTTTTGGAAAAGCCTATGGTTGCCACAATACTTCAGGACTCTGAGCCAGGGTCAGAATCTTCAGCTGGGGGTTTTTGTTTTTGTTTTTGTTTTTGGGTACCAGAAATCAAACTCAGGACCTTGTGCTTGCCAGGCAGGTGTTTGTGCCACTGAGCTATATCTCCAGCTCTCAGGAATCTTCAACTGGAAGAAGTGTGTAGTGCCCAGATCCAGCCTGCCCCTCCCTCCACACCAGGGACACCCAGCACACCCTTTCCTGGGACGTGCAGGCACTGAGCTTTCTGTCCGGACCCCTGCACTCCTCCACTGCCTGAGCACTGGTGTGCCCCTGCCCAGGGCCTCCCAGACAATGGCGAGCCACCTCCGCGGAGGCCCTCTGCGAGGACCACCCAGGCCCCCACCACCCTGGAGCATTGCCAGCTTCTCCATCCGCTTGCTGTGCCAGCACACCGAGCCTGCCGTCCACCCCTCCCAGCATTGCTGCATCTGCCCGACAGCTGTGTGGTACGCAGTCTCACAAGCACCAGGTGCCCAGCGCTGGCTGCAGGCTTGCCGTGACCAGTTTTCTGGTCGGTTTGTGGATGCGGTCTGTAGTAACCTCTCCTTTTCGGCCCTGGCCGGTCCCAACTGCCACGTGGGAAAACAGCTCTGTGCTGGTCACTTCCCACCCGCTACCAGCACCCGCAACCCCTCCTCTCATCCTGCCCTGGGCTGCCCCTAACACTTTCCCTCCAGAGATCTCCTGGGACTGCTTCTTAGGGAATGTGACTGTGTGGGCCGAGCTGGGGCATCTGCAGGCTGTGCCCCCAGCAACCAGGCTTGTGCCAGGCATGTGTGCTAGGCCCTGTGGGGACCGCTGCCCAGGTGGGGGCAGCTTCTGCTGATGGTCTCTGCCAGTGACACCATGGACGAGGCAGTGGTGTCCTTCTAGCCTTGGCTAACAGGCTAATGCAGGATAGGTTGTGGGAACAATGATGCTTTCTTTCTTTCTTTCTTTCTTTTGGTCTTTTTGAGACAGGGTCTCACTATGCAGTTCAGGCTGGCCTTGAGCTCACTTTGTATCTCAGGCTGGTCTTGAACTCACAAAGATCCTCCTGCCTCAGCCTCCCAAGTGCTGCGATTACAGGTGTATGCCACCAGGCCCAGCTTGATGCTTGCTTTCCAGAAGGGCTTCTGGACACACTTTGACCTTCTCTGCCCCCTCTGAGGCCATCCCCACGCTGTGTGGGCCCTGGCCCCTTCCCCTTGGGCTTACTTTCCCAGTTGCCATGGTGCCAGGCCTCTGTGCCAGCCGTTGCCCACCCCCATGCCTGTGCCTACTGACCTTCCTCTTGAGTCCAAGGGGTGGAGGGGCGAAGGCCCAGGGTGCTATGTCAGGTTCTGCTGCTCTGCAGTCTCCTAGACAACTGCCGCTTCTGTGACGCCTTCCTGCTAGACGGCCGGCACAGTGCGCTGCGGATGGTCAGGAAGAATTCAGCAGGAGCAGCCAACTCCAGCGGGCTTCCACCCCGGTCAGCCTCAGCCCTGGAGGAGCTCCTGCCCTGCTTCCGTGTGAGTGATCTCCCTGGGGAGAAGCTCCTGGGCCTTGCAGATTCTAGTGCTGTTAGAGTAGAGGGGCACCTGCATGGGCTGGGTGACAGCCGTGGCCTGAGGTCCCTGCCCACTAGGACCTCCTGCCCCCGGGTTTGCTTGTACATGTCCCCCGGAAATCTCCAGCAGCTGGTGCTTTCAGCAGAGATGGGGTCTGTGCAGGGCTTCCTGACACTCAGGCGTCGTTCCTGGGCCCAGCTGCAGGCGGGCGTGGAGGAAGAGGTGAGCCCGGTGGGCGAGGGCACCTGCAGTCTAGTGTTCAGAGGGTTTGCCTTAATGGGCGGAGGAACTCCAGAGAGGAGGTGGCAGGATACTGAATGTCTCCAGAACTCACATCCATTCCTGTGCCCCTGCCCCAGGCACCACCACCCCGGAGCAGCCCATGGTTCACCTGACAGCCCTGCTGCTCTGCAGTACCTGTGCCCACCTCCCAGGTCCTCGCTGACCCTCTCCACTCACCCTCTTTCTGGCTGTCTCGGACCCGACGCACTTCCCGCCATCCCTGTTTGTGAATGACAGCGTGTAAGCACCGCTCCCCCTGCTCCTGCAGAGTCAGACCAACCTCATCCGCTGGAGCAGCCCCTGCCAGAGCGCCTCTCTGTTAAGCCAGCCAGAGTCTCCTTGCTGCCTGTGAGCAGCTGTAGAGGGTTAGGGGACAACAGCTGGATCCAGGCAGAGTTAAGCCCCGTTGCTCTCCCCAGCCTAGCTGTCACGGGGGACCGCAGCTCAGGAATGAGTTATCTGAGGAAGCTCTGCCTGGCCCCAGAGCTGCTGTGGGCAGTGCTGCCCCAGCCTCCCACCTCCCTCTGGAGAACTTTCTGCAGCTCAGCCCCCGGGGCTGCTGGCTGGGCCTCCACTTCTTGCAGGAGCGGTCAGAGCCCCAGTTCAGAGCCGCGCTTTCTGCCCTACAGGGAACCAGTGCATCCCTGCTCAGGCGGGTCTGCCCTGCTTGCTCCCTGGCGTCCACCCCCTGGAGCCCCAGGCAAGACGATGGCATTTAGGGATACCTACCGTCAGGCCCTGCTTCTGCTGAGTGAGCGCTAGAGGTGAACCCCGTGATGAGGTCGCCCTCATTCAGCTTTAGGTCAAGCGGGACCCTGAGTCAGATTGGTCACTGGGGGTGTTTCAGAGGAAGCCGGAGGTTTTGGAGGCCCTAGGACTTGGTTAGCACTTGGCTGCTGGGACCTGAGAGCTGTTGCTTCCTGTCTCCTCCCATCATGGGCTTTCCTGGCTCTTCCCTGGGGGCGGGTGTGAGTCGCAGAAGCCTCCCAACGCCTTCCCCCAGGTTTACCTCCTCTCCTCCTGGTCCTGCATCTCCCTCTCCTGCCTCTCAGCGACCCGCACCCCTGCAGCTGTGCTGCGCTGTGACTGTTTTCTGTCCCCCACTTTGCCCCTCCTCGCCAGGCCTCTTGTCTCTCCTGCTCCTCAGCTGTCCCTGCGTGAGATCCGTTCCTTGCACCTCCGCTGCCCAGCCTCAGCCCCCAGACACCCCAGCCGTCCCTAGGCGAGCTCTGGTTGGGACCTGCCGCTGGCTGCCTGGCCCACCGGCTGTTGCGGCTCTCAGACTGCCGGACCATGCAGCGCTGCTGCGGACCTTCCAGGCGTGGGAGGACAAGGTGGGGTGAGGCCACTGGGAATATGGGCGCTGGGTGGGAGGAGGGCATCTTCTTTGTGGCCAGGAAGGCTCCCCCACCCACCCTGCCTTACACATCCCCCTGCAGTGGGTCTGAAAGCCCAGCGGAGCTCTGGGGCCACCTAGATGTTAGCAGCTCTCCTTCCCCAGAAGGGTGGGAGAAGCCTTCCAGGCCAGCCACCCCACTTCCACACCAAAGACCAAGGTTCATCGGTGTCCAAGGAGCAGCCACTTGGCCACAGTGACTTCAGTGTGAGGGCACTTAGGTGTCCGCTGCTGTGTGGCGAAGGCCATTCCACCCGTCCTGCTCCCCCGGCTCCCTTCCTCTGAAGGCCGAGAGCACAGACCCTCACCCGTCACTATACTGCAGCAGCCCAGGCCCTCCGCCGGGCCCGACCGTCTGCTTCCCCTTCTCCCCCTGAAGCTGTGACAGCCGGACACTGGGCACCAGGTAACTATCTCGCTCCGTCCCTCAGAACTCTCTGTCTCTCTCAGTTCACTTCCTTTGTTCATCTCTTGCCCTTTCAGTGCCTTCTCCCTAGGATCCCTCATGATCTCTCTCCCCTTCCCTTCCTTCCCTGCTTTTCTCTTCTCTTCCTTTCTTTTTCTGTCTCTCTCTGTGTCTCTGTCTCTCTCTGTCTCAGAGAGATGACAAGGCATTTGGGAGAGCGAGGACTGGTGGGACATGGGGTGGAAGGCAGGACTGAGTCCAAAGCACCTTAGGTCCTTGGGCAGTATCTCTTCTATCCAAGGTTTTTTTGTTGTTGTTGTTGTTTGTTTGTTTGTTTTTTGGTACTGGGAATCAAACTCAGGACCTTGAGCTAGCCAGGCAGGCGCTGTGCTGCTGAGCTATATATCCCCAGCCCATGTAGCTCTACTGTCTTTCTCTTTAAGGCACAGTTTCTCTGGAAGAGCCATCATGGTGGTGCACGTCTGTAGTCCCAGCATTTTGGAGGCTGAGGCAGGAGCATGGCTGTGAGTTCAGGGCCCACCTGGGCTAAATAGTGAGTTCATGATAAACTACACACATACTGTCTCAAAAAAATAAAAACAATTTCTCTAGAAGAAGATGCAGCCCAGTGTGGTGGCGCATGCCTGTGATCCCAGCACTTGGGAGGCTGAGACAGGAGGATCACTGTGAATTTGAGGCCAGACTGGGCTACAAAATGAGTTCAAGGCCAGCCTGAACTGCAGAGTGAGACCTTCTCAAAAAGACAAAAAAAAAAACAAAACAAAACAAAACCCTGACCACCAACCTGACCCTTGAGAATCTGCAGTGAGTAACTTGTGTTGAACAGTCAGGTTTAGTTTTACCTTTTTTGTTTGTTTTGTGGTGCTGGGGATTGAACCAGAGCCTCAGGAATTCTCAGCAAGTGTTCTACCATGAGCTACAGCCCCAACCTCCGACTCACGCTGTTTGGATGCTCACCAGATGCCAGGATAGTCTCAGTCTCATCCTTGTCGTTCTGGCTCCCCTTGCCTGGCCCTTCTGCTCTGCAGCAGTGCCACACCTGTCCTGACTAGAACTGAGACTCAAGAGCTGGTGCAGGTTCCAGCTCTGTCACCCACCTGCGCCCTGGAGCAAGTCATTTAACCGCTCTATGCTTATTTTCTCTTCTGTAGAATGAGAATTAAAATGATACCTACCTCAGAGGTCATTATTATAAAGATTAAATGAGATAAAGGATGTAAGATATTTAACACAAACTGGGCCCTGTGGCACACACTTATAATCCCAGCTACTCAGGAAGCTGAGGCAGGAGGATCACAAGTTCAAGGCCACCCTGGGCAACACAGCAGGATCATGTCTCAAAATACTGTAAAAGGTGGGAAAAAAAAGGGAGGGGGCTGGGATGTATCTCACTTGCCTAGCATTCTCAAGACCCTGTGTTCAGTCCCCAGCAGTGAAAAGTTAAAAAAAAAATAACATAGTGCCTTCCTTTATGTAAATTCCCTGGTGACATATGCTGTTACTAGTTTAATTCACTGAGCCATTGGCCAAGCAAGAATAAACATGAAGGGCCAGAGATATAGCTCAGCGGCATAAGTGCCTACCTGGCAAGTGCAAGATCCTGAGTTCGATTCCCGGTACCAAAAAAAAAAAAAACAAAAAAAACTATGAATAATTAGGTATCATCTGCCCTGCACTCACTATAAAAGAACCAGGGGCTTCAGGACCTGAAGACTTGGCTCTACTCTCAGTTTACCACACTTCTAGGAGACTGCTGGGAGCATCACTCGACCTCTATAAGTCTCTGTTTTCTTCTCTGATAAACAGGGATGATGTTATGGGAAGCGAAGGAAATGTCTATGTGTAAACATTTCCCCAAGTATAAATGACCATAAATGAATACCTTGTGTTGGGAGTGCTGATACCAGGAGCAGACAGGCTGTGGCATGTGCTGAAGAGCACCTACCCACTCCCAGGGCTCGGGGCAGCCTGGCAGGGGCATGTCCTGCGGCGTCTGCAGCAGAGCAGCTCCATGGCAGACGTCCCTGAGGGGGTGCGCATGCTGCATTGATGGCCCACTGGGTTGTAAGGGAGCCAGGAGGAGAACGTGGGTGGGAGTGGGAGCAGGTCGGCTGGGCTGGGGCTTTGGCTACAGTCCTGCCCAGCTTCTGCTCAGCTCTGTCCTCACCCACAGACGGCCACATGTGAGTTGAATACAGTAAAGGATGACAATACCAAAGCTGGAGTTGAGCACCTGGGGCCGGAACTGAGTGGGCTCAACCCTGAGCTACTCAGGACTGAGTTGAATGCTAGAGACACTGATCTTCATTAAGCTCAATTTGGAGCAGATTTGCCCCAGATGAGGCAGTTCTCTGTCTGGTTGTTTCTGGATATCGTTTCTAGCCCAAAGCGGGGGCTTCTATTCAGCTGGCCCCAGAAACGGCCTGGAACGGGGGCAACACTGTGTTGTAGCCTGCACAGCCATCTTTATATAACCTAGGCCAGGGGCTGAGGATATAGCTCAGTGGTACAGCACCTGCCCGGCAAGTGCAAGGTCCTGAGTTCGATTCCTGGCACCAACACCCCCCAACCCCACAAAAACCCCACAAACAAATAACCTAGGCCACATTCATAGAGTATGAAATGAGGAAAGCAATGGTACAGTTCTTCCCGGAGGACCGCAGTCTGCTTAGTGTGTTCAAAGAGTGACTAGAGAGAAAATTATGACGAAAATGTGAAAGATGCATTCAAATGCCGGTAGAGATATCAAGTAGACAGTATATGGGCATATTTCTGAATGGTTCCACTGCCCATGACTAGGATTAATGAATTAAAATCAGATTTTTGCATCATATAAAGAAAATGGAAACCGGGCATGGTGGCACATGCCTATAATCCCAGCCAGCACCTGGGAGGCGGAGGCAGGAGGATCGTTGTGTGCTCGAGTCCAGCCTGGGCTACAAAGTGAGCTGTAGTACTGCCTGAACTACATAGTGAGACACTGTCTCAAAAATACAAACAAACAAACAAACAAAAAAGATAAAAGAAAATGGAGAGAAAGAGTTCCTGATCACTGGAACATCCAAGCCTAAGCTAGATGGCCCCATGGCCAGAATGTTGTAGAGCAGATTAATGTACGGGCTGCGGGGAGAGAAGATCTAAGGCTTCTCCATCCCAGAGATTCTGGTTTATGGGTGTCTCACTTATGTGCTTCTTTCCCCATTTTTGCCACATCCACCCCATTGCCCACTGAACTGTAAGTCAAGTAGGAAAAGGCGGGGCTGCCGTCTTCTTCCTGTCATGACGGTAAATGCAGCTGACTCCGTCCTTAGTTTTTATGGGCCTTTACACAGAGTTTGGCCCTTATACAACTTGACCCGATTCCAGAATTGGCAACTGTGTAGAGACTACATTGTGTCACTTTTGATTTGTGGGAAGAAAGACTTTTTTTCTAATGCCATTCAAATCTATTTAATATCTTGCTTCTCTGACATATTTTTAGTATATCAAAAATTGGAGAGATTTTTATTTCATAGTGAGTCAGCAAGGCATTCTGTTCTTTAAAATATTTCATTTTCTCACAGAAACAGTTTTTAGTGTTTAACAAATTTGTAAACAAAAAAGCTACCATTTCAAAATAAAAATAAAGTCTCGGCTCATATAGATATTTATAGTGGTTACATTTATCTAAGTAACATACATATGTTTAGTTGTAAGATGAAAAATAAGTTTTCTGTGACAAATATGCTTTTTTTAAATATCAAGAACCTTATAAGAATAAAGAAGATGCATGTGGTGGTGTACACCTTTAATCCCAGCACTCAGGAGGCTGAGCCAGGATTGCTTGAGCTCAAGGCCAGCCTGGGCTACATAGCAAGTTCGAGGCCAGTCTGAACTACATAGCCAGGCCCTATCTCAAAAATAAGCAAACACCCAACAAACAAGCAAACAAAAAGGATAAAGATTAGTCAAGATTGGTGTAGGAGCCAGGTGTCTTAGCACAAACATGGAATCCCAGCACTTAGGACTGTGGCAGGAGGGTCACTGCAAGTTCGAGGCCAGCCTGGGCTACACAGGGAGTTCAAGGCCAGCATAAAGTACATGGCAAGACCCTGTCTCAAAAACTAAAACCAAACAACAAAAAGATCCTTATAGAGTTCATACAGAGTCCTAAGAGTAATCTAGTCATCACCAAGTTTCTCTTAAACTTTCACTTTAGATGCTGTCATTTGTGGCATAATAAAGCAGGCAGTCCTTCATGTGCTGGGAACTCTGGAGGCCTCAGCTGCTGCCATACCAGCTGGGCTTGTAAACAAAGGCCAACCGTTTAAAGAATGTTTGTTTGTTTGTTTTTCTTAACAAAAGAAGACAATTTATTTGAAGGTGGGGAAATGGGGGCAAGAGATGGCAGACAGCTACTCTGGACAAGTAGAAGCATTTGAAGGTGAAATATTCTTGGATTCCATATCCACAGCTCCTTTGATTGAGGTCCTTCTCATGGAGGCTCCTGGAATCTGGTGGCCTCCTTGGCTGTTTTTTTTTACCTTAACCTTGGATTTTTTTCTTTCCTTTTATTTATTTATTTATTTATTTAGTCTTTTTTTTGAGACAGGGTCTTGCTATGCAGTTCAAGTTGACCTTCAGTCTCGAACTCGCTATGACCCTCCTGCCTCAGCCTCTATCCCTCCTGCCTCAGCCTCTTGAGTGCTTGAATTACAGGCATATACCACTATGCCCAGCAAGTAAAAAACTTTAAAGAATGTTTTAAGTGAACAACTTACAAACCCCAGGATGGAAAAACTCTTAAGAATGCTTAACTGTGAGCGCTTACAACCATTACATCTGTGACTGAAGAATGTTTATACCGTTCTTCTAAAATGAGATCTAGCCAAGCGTGGTAGCCATACCTGTAATACCAATAGGAAGGCTGAGGCAGGAGGATCACCACAAGTTTGAGGCCAGCCTGGCTTACATAGTGAGTTTAAGGCCAGCCTTGAATACATAGTGAGATCCTGTCTTAAAATACAAAGAAACAGATATCTCAAAACAGTACAGTCCAAAATAAAAGGTTTTGGGGGCTGGGGATTTAGCTCAGCGGCAAAGCGCCTGCCTGGCAAGCGCAAGGTCGTGAGTTCGGCTCCCGGTACCGGAGAAAAATCAAAAAAACCAAAACAAAACCCAAAAAACAAAATAAAAGGTTTTGGACCAAGAATATAGCTCAGTGGCACAAGTGCCTGCTTGGCAAGCACAAGGTCCTGCAGAACTTCTTCCCCAGTTTGGGTGTATGTCAAGCATTTACTTAACTTTCCCACTTGAAACTATGAAACAATAGCCTGGACACCATGTTTCACTATCTCAGTGAATATTCAGCATTATAGTGGCTATGGCTTAGGATACAGCATCACCAATGCTGCCCAAAGCCAACATATTCTGAAATTTTTTGCTTTTGTTTTTTGCTAGCATCTCACCATGTAGTTCAAGCAGGCCTTGAACTCATCATATGTAGCCCAGGCTGGGCTCATACTTGCAGTGATCCTCCTGCCTCAGCCTCTCAAGTACTGGGACTACAGTTGTGGGCCACCAGTCCTGGCCTGAAATTAAGTCTTTTTTTACACCAAGTCTGTGGTTATCCACAGTCTCTGGCTAGTGTACATCTGAGCTAGAATTCCTAGGTTTGGGGAGAAGCAGTGCCGCTAGCATTGTCTGCTCTGCTTTTTCTGTTCCGCAATTCATGCCTAGAAGCTTTTGCGTTCCTTTCTGTTTTGTCAGTTTGCTTGTCCTGGTGGCGGTTTGGGCCTGCTGCCCTGGGGGAGAGGCTGCCTGCGGGGCTGCTTTCTGCTTTACCTACACCTAATCAAAGGTGTAGTCACGTTGGTGGGTCAGGGTCTTG
The DNA here is from genome assembly GCF_000276665.1 of Chinchilla lanigera. NCBI lineage: Eukaryota > Metazoa > Chordata > Mammalia > Rodentia > Chinchillidae > Chinchilla > Chinchilla lanigera. Next base: position 10,130,576 of record NW_004955416.1, on the reverse strand, counting down.
AAAAGGATGCGGAATTGCTGCTTCAGGGATGAGGGGTTTGGGGCGTCCGTCCTTAGAGTGGAGCGCTAGCACATGGCACATTCTCTAGGAAAGCCCTTCCACAGAACTTCCACAGGAGTGGACAGCTCTCTTTTCACGGATCTTGTCATAATTTTGCTTTTTCTTGGCAGCCTTTGGTCCTTGCCATGCCAGGCTGGTTCTATTAAAATACATGAGAACATATTCGAATGACTCCATATCATGTTGGTGACTCTGCTCAGTATCGAGATGTGCGCTGATGCTAGCTCATGGGGCATTGCTAGTGAGGTCCTTGTCTTCTCTGGTGTGTACTGCCTTGTTCTGTTGTCGCTGTAATTCTTGGCCAAGCCAAAATCAGTAAGGGGTAACTTATTACGTGAACACTCAATACGCGTTAGGAAGTTATCTTGCTTAATGTCTCTGGGTGTAAAATTCTTCATACGTACATTTTCAGTTCTCTAATCATCTGGTCAGCTAACATACTTTTCTGCTGGGTGTAGGGGCACATGCTCATAATCCCAGGACTCAGGAGGCTGAGGCAGGAGGATCGCTGTGAGTCTGAGGCCAGCCTGGGCTACATAGTGAGTTTAAAGACAGCCGGAACTACATACATAGCAAGATTCTGTCTCAAACAACCCCTCCCGCCAAAACAGTTCTCACTGTAAATCTTCTTGAAGAGAAACTGAAGAGGTCTTCAAGGGTGGGTCCCAGAAGTTCCATGACTAGCATGTGATAGCCCTTCTCCAGACCACACCACCCTGTGCAGGAGATGCCAGCCCCCACTTGAGTCTCAGAGTTTACAGAAGGGCTGTCTGGCCCTCTGAGAGGCCAGCTTCACTGCCACTCGCTCCCCATTGGTGATGTTAAATGCCTGGTAGATGTCCCCAAAGGAGCCATCATTGCTGGGCATCCTGAGAGGAAGATGGAGCTTGGGCTAAACCGGGTCCCCTGTGGTGTCCCCTCAGCATAGCCTAAGGAGGCGCAGGAACCAGAAGTGAGGCCTTCCCAAGCTACAGGCTGAGAGTCTGCCAGGGAAGCCTGACCACTGCCACCGCTCAGTCAGGTTGTTCTCGGCCAGGCAGCCTCTCTTGCTGTGACTTAGGTCAGGCTGTTTGTTTCCTTGCTGGCTATGGGTGCCGAGAGCCGGGGTGGCTGGTTGCCTTGTCTCTCTGACACCGTGGTCTTGTTCCTTGCCTCTGGCCAACTCAGAATCTCCGAGATAATTTAGAATCCTGATGGCCTGAATGAGGTGAAAGATCCTGGACCATGTGTCAGAAAACCCAAGTTCCTCATTTGTGAAAGAGGGATAAGAAGTTTTTAATAATACTTAGGCTCATGAGGAGTGACTCCCAACCTGTTAGATATCAGCTGTGCTGAGCTCGTGTCTCTGGATACTGAAGGATGGACTTGAGGACAAAAGAGGTTAAGAGCAGGAAAGGTTTATTGAGAGAAATCTCCTGAGAGACAGGAGGGATCCTGAAAGTGGGTTGCCACTGACACCCTTTGTCCAAGGGTATTTTATGCAGCAAGATCACAACTTGGATAACTATGGGTCAAATTACCTGTAGGATTACAAGTATAGCTGTTTAGCTATATTGATCTAATAGGGAAACGAGGCACGTAGCAAGAATATATGGATGACCTGCATCATTAATCTTATCTATAACTTCTAATGTAGGAAGAACAAAGGCATTGCTAGAAAGGAATGGGGGCATAGGTCAGGGTTCTGGTCACCCACCTGTAAGTCTGATGCACTACCAGGGCTCACTGGATCGGATGGTGCTGGTCACAGTATAATCTCAAGCTGTGTTTATCTCTAAGGAGGCTGATAGGCATCACGTCTCCACCTTGAGGACTAGCCCTCCTCCAAATTTGCCTTCAGTCACAATTTTGGTGTGTCTTATCTTCTGTACTGACTTCCTCAGGGGCCTGATCCCGCTCTATTAACTTCTATCTAACTTAGAAGTCTAGCCGGGCGTGATGACGCATGCCTGTAATCCCAGCTCTCGGGAGGCTGAGGCAGGAAGACCACTGCGAGTTCGAGACCAGCCTGGGCTACAAAGTGAGCTCAAGGCCAGCCTGAACTGCATAGAGAGACCCTGTCTCACAAAGACAAAAAAAAAGAAGTCTATAATATGAACATTGGGGGCTTTTGAGTTCATTAGATGAGATAGGATTCTTATTTCTTTTTGGGAAGACTTGAAGTATATCACTCTTTTTGTTCTTTCCCTTCAAGCAAATGGTGATAATTAGTTCAGGACTGTTTATTTAATATCAGCTCCAGTCCAGGGTTATAGGACTTGGTCTGGTATTACATCTTGTCTGGGGTGAGGTCCTGAGGTTCCTTTTCAATGGTTCAGTTCTAACTGAGTGGCCCTGTTGTCCAGCTGCTAAAATAGGAGGCCTGTTGGTGGACAGACTGACCATGCATTATGTTGATAGCGGAGCCCGTGTAAAGAGCTTCAGAGTAGCTGCTGGCACTCCATGAGGTAACCCTGGCCAAGAGGGCACCATAAAACCTGGTGAGAGTCCACCCTACCCGACTCAGATCTGCTGCCCCGGGCAGAGCTTGCCTCTCAGTGTTCTCTGCCGGTCTTCCTGGCCCAACCCCCTTCTTGCTGCCAAAGGTTCCTATCTAGATCCGCCTTTGGATTCTGTTCCTTGATAATCTACTTTATGACTCTTATCTGTACCACTCGAAGTCCAAGAAATCCATTGGATTCCACTTCTCCATCTTCTGCTCCTCTCAGGGGTCGTTTACTGTTTTAGAACGTGGACAGAGGCAGTGAACATCATGGGTTGTTAACTAAGGAGCAGGAGGGAGGGGAAGTCATGGGGCTCGGTGTCTTGGTACTGAGTCAGATGGGCACTATCCAAGGCCCGATGCCCCGTCCAGGCTCCAAACGAGACCCTGATCTCAGAGAAAATGCTGGACACAATGGGCCCCTTGGTCAGAGTGCTGGGTATAGAAAGCACACGACAGATTCCCTGTCAATCCTGCTGTCTGTCTCAGTCAGCTGTAGGGCTTCTGCCTAAGAGAGACCTTTGCCACAGAGGTGGGATGGCTGCTCTTGCAGGAGCCTGCTCTGGGGTATGGACCTTTGGGAACTGCAGATTCTAACTTATCCTGCACCCAGCAGCTTAACCATCATCATCAGGGGCAGCCCATCCCAGATGCTTAATGTCTCCTGGACCCCTGAGTCCCACTTGTACCACATCCTCTTCCTTGAAGTTCTCTCAGCTTCCCAGCACAGGATTTTCTCCCTGTCCTTTAGGAAACCAGAGTTGTGGGGCTCGAATGAAGTAGAGCAAGCTGGACGCCCAGGGTTCACGCTGGATTCCGAGGCTGCTTCCTTGCTCTCCAGAGCGAAGCAAAGAACAGGAAGGGAGTAAATGCATAGAGGGGAGTAGTGAGCTGCTTCGGGGGTCTCAGGCCCACAAGGACAGAGGAAGCTCAGTTTGGATATGGGGAAGACTACTAAACACTGGCAGGGTTTGGAATTGTGTTGCCTGAAGCTGGCCCTGACCCAGACTAGGTCTCCTCCCTACCCTCCCTTTACTTTCTTACGTAGGAGAGACCCCAAAGCATCTTCTAGAAAATCAGCAAAACTGGGAGCAGAGCAGAGTAGGACAGCTGTGTGGATGTGGGGGTGGTGGGAAGAGCCTGCTCCCAAGAAAGCACTGCTGGAGGGGCCTGCTGCTGACAGTTTCCCAGGTGAGGCTACCCAAGTACTCCTATGCCCAGCAGGGTGTAGAGAGAGTACCAAACAATGTAGTCAGAAGTCTGGACTCTCTGGACTTTTATAAGTTTTTTGCTGTCTGGACTTCCAGGACGATCTTTGAGGTATCTTCTAGTTCTAGAGTTCTGTAATCCCGAGAGTTTATAATCCACTAAGGTTTTTATCTAGAACTGCATTTTCCTTTTATCTTGCCAGCAGACTCAGGTCTAGCTTGGCTAAGCATGGAACCCTCGGCTGGGACAATCCCTAGAAAGAGGAAGATACTATGAGGCTTGAGATTGAGCTCTAATTCAGCCCTGCCAGGAAACACTGGGCCACCTCAGTCTCCCATCTAGGAAATGAAGGTCTTTTCTTCCCCAGTCACTTATTTTTCTAACACCCTCTGGGCCCTTAAATCTGACCTTTGATCTGTGATGCTTATACTGGCCCATCACAGTTGGGGAGGTCATTCTAGCTACTGATGTCTCTCTGGACCTATCTTAATACCACGCAAACCCCTAGACCTGCCTTCTCCCTGCATAGCCTACACCAACTTATGCAGACAGACAAGGGATCCATGGCTGCCTGTGGTTCCTCCAGCCCAAGTCCTGGATCTCCCGCAAATAGTGGGAGGCGGTCCTTGAAGTCTGGGAGCTGCACCTCTGTGATCGTGTGAGGTTAGAGATGGAGAGGTCACTAGAGGGTAGAGGAGGAAACATGAAGACACGGGTTTGGCATCATGTGAGACCCAAGAGAAGGGAGAGTTGGGCGAGAGATAGGGAAACAGGAGATAAGAGGGTTTGGATCACAAGTAGGATGAGGAGGGGGAATAAAGCAGTGGTTACCAAATTTTACTGTGTGTCAAATCATGTGAGGAGTAGGTCTTTAAAATGCTGTTGCTGAGGTAGCATGCTAGTTGATTAATCTCTGGGGCTGGGGGTCTCGGCATCCGCATTTTAACAAGCACCTCAGTTAGTCCGGTGCACACGGAAGTTTAGAACCCACAGACCAGTGCTTGCTCTTCTGATTGTTACTCTAGGGTCTTTCAATAACCTCTCTGTCATAGAAACTATTATCTAATACTCATTTTACCATCGAGAAAATTAAAGAAAGGAGAAGTGCTGGGTGTGGTGGCCCACGCACTCCAAAGGCTGAGGCAGGAGGATCACCGTGAGTTTGAGGTCAACCTGGGCTACATAGTGAACTCAAGGCCAGCTTGAATTACAAAGTGAGATCCTGTCTCAAAAAAACAAAATAAACAAACATACAAAAAAGGGAGGTGTTGCCAGGTGTGGTGGTGCACACCTGTAATCCCAGCATTTGGGAGGCTGAGGCAGGAGGATCGTTGAAGTTTGAGACCAGCCTGGGCTACAAAGTGAGCTCAAGGCCAACCTGAGCTGCATATCGAGACCCTGTCTCAAAAAGACAAAAAAAACAAAAAGGAAAAAAAACAAACAAACAGGGGGTGGGCAAGTAATTTGTCCAGAGTCCCACAGCTAACATCAGAGGCAAAACTGAGCTCAGCATTCTGACTTCTAGTCCGATACTTTTCCCAGGGGCCAGGGAGACAGCTCAACGGCACAGTGCCTGCCTGCTTTCCCATTCACATTGCTCCTCGCTCTCCCAGTTGTGCCCCCAACTCCATCCTGAGCAGACCCTGCAGCTGGGTCAGCTCTTAATAGTTCTAGGAGAGCGAGAGCAGCAGGAGCCGGTCCAGGTGGACTGCGGAGGGCTGGGTACCCTGGGCTGGAGCTCTGTCTCGGTACCACCTACTCCCCTCCCTCTCTGCTGCTTCCCAAACATCCATCCCACAGACCACTCTTCTAGCTGATCCAAGGCCCAAGCAATCTTTCCCTGTGACATTCCCTGTTCATTCTATCTTTCCGTCATAACTCAGGCTAGTGACCTTGGGTCACTAGTGTGCTTTGTTCACTGAGGCCCTGAACCTTGTACAGTAATATTTTCTTCAGGAGCTTTTCTCTGAGGCCTCTTCTTTTTCCATGCCACCCCCCTCGCAAAGGGGTATGGAGGTGTCCTTATCCTTCAGGATTATTGGATCTTCTAATCCTAATGAAAAATATAATCCACTACTACCTCCCATTCCCCTAGTAACTTCCCTACCCATTAATTCCCCACGACTTCTCCCCGTATCCTCTGCCCCTGCTTCTCCACCCCACCCCAGCTCCACGTTGTGGTCTTTACTTTCTGAGGGCAGAATGGTTGGCGTGTGAACCACTTGGGCTTTTCCCACCTGACAGCCCTGGGTTGCACGCTCTGTGGGCTGCAGCCAGAGGAGCTACAGCACAGCAGCAGCTAAGAGTTGAGGTCACCTGTGGAGAGGTTGTGGGTGGTGGGGCCGAGGGAAAGGAGGGCTCTCTGGGGAGGGTGGGGTCATGAAATTGTCGCATGGAGGGAAGAAGCACTTTGAAGTCATTTCCTCCCCTGTGTCATGACCACAGTGCTCTATCACGAAAGCTGAATTCTTCTCCCTTTCTTCCTACTCGTCCATAGCCAAGCAGCTCTCTTCATGGTCAGCCTGTGTCCTCAGTGCTGAGGGATGGCTGCAGGCTCTGGCCCACTTCCTTGTGTTGCCTGGTAGCTTTGACTGAGATCTTCACTGAAATTGGTACAATAGCAGGTGGGGAGGCTGGGTCGCTGCAGGTGCTAGTTGCTAGGGTTTGGATTCCATAACCTAGGTGGACTGGGCAGAGGACTGTCCTGGATTTCTGAAGGTGGAAGTCTAAGGAAATATTACGTAAGGGGCTAGAGACACATTAGGGAAGGTCTGTGGTAGGATACTTTGGGAGCATGGAGGAGACATAGATTTGAAGAGGAGCTGGGCCAGTCTATGACACTTAGATGCATCTTCCTTCATCAGCTGGAAGGCAGATCTAGGCCCTGACTTTTTTTCTGTTTGTTTCTCTTTTTGAGACAGGGTTTCACTCTGCAGGGTCCAGGCTGGCCTTGCTCTCACTCTGGAGCCCAGGCTGGCCTTGAACTTGCAGTGATCCTCCTGCCTCAGCCTGGGAGTATAGGCATGTGCTGCCATGCCTGGCAGATCTGACCTCTCTTAACCATTTTTGTCATCCTGGCCCCTAAATCTGTAGGCTTTGATGGACTGGGGTCTGGGGAGACCACAAGAGAGCCAGGGGGCTACTGGATGCACCGACTGCTGTCTCTACCTCCAGGTGGTGTTCAGCCCCGCCCAGCTACGCATGGTCTCACCAGTGTTCGGCCTGTGCCCGTCACCTCTGAGTAAGTGACTCCTGAGCAGTGACAAGCTGTTGCATGGGCCCTGCGTGAGGGGAGAGTCCAGAACATCAGAGTTCCCAACGGCACAGCTTGACCCTGTCTCCTGACCCAGAATCAAAGCCCTAATTTGGTGCTGTCCGGCCCTTCGAACCCCGCCCCGGAGGAAAATCCCTCAAGTGAAGGGGCCTACAGGTAGAGAGCTGGTTTCCAAGTATCAGTGGATCCTGGGGAGCAAAACTGTGATGTTTCTTCTAGTTGTTGCCTCATTGTAGGTAAAAACTCAGCCTGAGACTTCTAGAAAACCGGCCACAACTGTCCTGAGCCCTAGCACTGACCATCAGCTTTCCTGACCACATGCCGTGAGCCTGTCTTTATAGTTAAGGGAAACGGCTGTGGAGAGAAACCTGACATCATAGTGAATAAAGTGCATCCTAATTATTCCCAGGAAGCTGGCGAAGAACATGGGTAAATGCTAATGCTTTCCACCCACCTGAGAAGCAGTTTTCCTGGCATGCTGGATCTAGAGTCTTCTTGCATCATAAAACACCCCACTGCTTCTTTTCATTTCCTGGGGGCTGCTCCTCTTCACCCCACCAATAGAAATAACACAGACAGCGGGAGCATGGCAAGGAGTCTTTACTGGGATGGAGGTCGGGGGGCAGGCCCAGGGCAAGCGGGATCATCTACCACTAAATGGGCAGAAGTCCTGGGGATCCCGATGCATCTGCCACAGATGGGGAGTTAATGTTTGTTGTGGATTAGCGGTGCAGGGATGCGGATGTCCTGGCCTCTCTCCAGACGCCGCTCACAGTCAATCAGATAGTTCACTCCATCGATGACCAGCTGTACGAGCTCCACCTGAAGGACACTAACCCTTGATCTCTGCTCCCCACAGTCTGCGTTTCTTTCTTTAGCACTGACTGATGCTCCTGCTCTGGACATTCATTTTCAGTTGCCTCCCCACCCAGCCTGAATTTCACTGCAGATTCTATTACATCCTTGCGGCTCACTGCTATCACGTCTCAGCTCCTGCAGGCCTACATCCCTCTCCACACCCTCATCCTTAGCACCTCACCTCTGACTTGCCCAGCCGATCCAAGTTGGAGATGTCAAAGATGCTGCCCGTGGCAGCAGTGTCTACTCCTCCGGTACCTCGCTTCTGCAGTCTCAGGTTCTCCAGGATCTTTGGGAATCGGCTGTCCTAGAAACCAGGATGGCAGGCAGGGTCAAGCGAGACAGAGACTTTCCTACCTGCTCAAATAATGTCTGGCCCCTTTCAAAGTGCTCTCTCCCTCTCCCTCCCCATTCATACACGGGCACCACTCTCTAACCCCAGAGTTCCCTTACTTTGCTCAGCAGGGGTAGTTTGATGTGCACTCCGGCGCGAAGTCCAGTCCCCAGGTTAGACGGACAGGTCAAGATGTATCCCAAGCGCTCATTCCACATGAACTCCCAGCCACGCTCCTGGATCAGCCGCTCCACCTGAGTCCACAAAGGTTATTAGTGAAAAATCAAGGATATGTGGACCCCTCCTTAGTTAGACCCACAGGAACTCTAGAAATAGGCCTAGAACTGGAAACCTGAGTGTGAATAATTGACACTGCTTCCTTTCCTTTCCCTTTCCCTTTCCCTTTCCCTTTCCCTTTCCCTTTCCCTTTCCCTTCCCCTTTCCCCTTTCCCCTTTCCCCTTTCCTTTCCTTTCCTTCAGTGGGAATAGTTTGCTATGGTCATGCATGCAAAGAAACTTGAGGGAGTGCTGCGTACAGAATGATCTAGGGAACTGACAGAGGGGTACGCTGAGCAGAGAAAAGATTATTCAGTGAGTTCTGTATGCACTGATTATCTCTGCTTTGCCAATTAGCAGAGGGTCCTTGCAGGCAGAAAATAAGTGTGTAAGCCTTGCAACAGGAAGAGGCAAAAGAGCCTGCTGTGAGCTGAGGAAGAACGTGAGAAAGCACAGAAATGTGAAAACAGCAGAAAAGCCAGATGCCAAGGTGTGTGCGAGAGAGCAAGAAGGGCACGGGGCGTGGGTTCCCGTTTCATTTAACCGCCCCATCAGGAAGATGACTAAAGCTGAAGAGATGGAGCACTCTGCCAGGGCACTGGGCACAGAGACCACCACCCAACATAAGCAAAGGAGCCCTGCTCATAGTTCAGAAAGAGCCATGGCATAGGGGGTTGTTACATGCTCAGCATCGGAGACTTTTTTTTTGGAGACAGGATCTTTCTGTGTAGCCCAGGCTGGCCTTGAACTCACAGTGATCGTCCTGCCTCAGCCTCCTGAGTGGAGTGCTGGGAATACAGGCACCCCGTGCCCAGCCAACTGAGACTTTCTGTGATCAGTTACCTGCATTATTTCACTTAATCCCCCCAATGACCTAAAACATAAGAATCTTATTATCTCAGATTTACAGATGAGGAAACTGAGGTATATAATTTAAAGAACACTTCCCTATTCACTCATAGCCAGAACGTTATCCATTACTTGCCAAAAATAGTACAAAGTTCTTGGCTGGAACCTAAAAGAGCTTGCTTTCTTTGCAAGTCCAAAATAGAACTGTATGTATGAGAACATGCAGTGCAGTAAGAACTGGGTTTATGGCAGTCTCTCATGTAAAAGTGACTCTGGACATGCGGTCCACACAGGATTACGGAAGCAGTTGAACCCCTCACTGAGAACCACACACCCTGAACTTGAGCCATTCTATCCTCCACCTCCCCGCTCTCTCTGCCACTCTCAGTTTAAAGCCTGGACAAAAAGCTTCAGCAGGAAACGACAGCATCGAGTCCAGGCGTACCTTGGCTCAGGACTGGGGGATGATTTTAGAAACAGGATCACATCAATCTCTCACCTCGGACATCAATACAGGCTCAAATGCTCTCTTTGTCTGCACAGCCCCTTGCATCCCGGGAAAGTGATTCACATCTCTGCTGTTCCTTCTCTGCATTATCTGACAACTGTTTACTTCCTTAGATTCCATTCTTTCTCTCTTCCTGTTCTTAGGGTGACCCGGTGTCCTGGTTTCCCAGAACACTCCTAGTTTGTACCTATTTTCCTGGAGTAATTAACAGTGACCCTTTTCCTACCAGAAAACTCGGGGATTGGTCAATGAATGACATAATCAGTGTGCCCAGGCTGCCCTTTGATTTTCTGTACTCCTCCCACCTGGCTCCCTACACACCCCTCTCCCACCTCTTTGAGGCCCCGGCAGAATCTTTCAAACACTCTCTTCATGTTGCCACCCTTCTCCATGGAGATGACCCTCGTGTGGTCCTCCTCGTTCACCCAGATCAAGAAGCTCTTCTCATTGTTGTGCCTGAGCAGAGGAGATAAAGGGATCAAGAGGGAAGAAAGATAAGAATGGGGAGAGAGAGAGGAAAAAAAAATCATTTTTTGTGGCATGGAGGATAAAAGAGGTGAGGAGCAGCTTCGTACCAGATCCCACGAGCATCTGGCCAGTCTCGAGCCATTCCTGCTGCAGTCAGCAGCGGGGACACGGGCTTATCAAACAGGAAGTGGTCCTGGGGAAAGCAAAGCAGCTGGGTTTAAGAACCATCATGGTGGCCCCAGCCTCTCTTCCCAGCCTCCTCTCTGGCCCTGCCCCCCGCTGCCTCTCCAGGACCCTCACATCAATAAGCTGCTGCTGTTCAGCCTCCGTCATCTCACTGAGCCTGTAGTAACGTCCAACCAGGTCACCCTTCAGGCCACTCAGCGCGTCCACCACGACACGTTCCACTTCTCGCCGCTCGGCCCGGGAGCACGCTGGAGGCAGACTCAGTCCTCGGATACTTCGGCCAGTTCTGACTCTTGAGGACAATACATACCGCTCATCAAAGTAACCAGAACGGATCTGAGCGATGAGGAAAATGAATGCAAGTCACAGAAACACAGCGGGGAAAGGAGAGATCGTAGGGATGAGAGGGCTCCGTGCTGGAACCAGCGGCCCGCTGGGCAAGCACTCAACTGAAAGGGCACTGGGACCCCTCCCCACACGTCCCACGCTACAGCACGGTCATTTCCTTCCACCCTGTCATCTCCATCTCTGTCATTCCTTAAGACAGGATTCTTCTCCCACTTCAGGATTAAACATTCAGCAGAAAAATGACCAAGAACCAGGAAATAAGGTGCAGGCAGGCATTGGAAATGCAGAATGGAGTCCACCAGGCAACACAACCTAGAAGCAGGATATGGAGCCCACCTTACTAGCATCCAGGTCTGTGGTGTGCTTCATGGTCCGGGGGTCATATCCATTGTGTCGCTCTTGAATCACAGGGTCGAATAGCTCAGCAAATACCTGAAAGGGAGTTAAGAGACAGGGAGAGGTGATTACAGAGAAGAAATCTTCCTGACACTTCAATTATGGATTGGTTTCACTGGGTCAGAAAAATCGCATGTGGATGGTCTAGTCTTGAGGGAGTATAAGGGGGTCTTTCAGGAGAAGGAACAGGGATTACTGGGAAGGCGACTTGGGTCAGTAGGGAAAGTCTGGGTGCCCCTACCTCATAGGTCTCCTCATCTCCAGCCACCATGCCCACAGTCTTGATGAAGGGGTGCCCGGGGTTGTCCACTCCAGTCTGGATGCACTGATCTAGCGTCCAACCGGTAGGTGTGGTCTTGTCGCAGAGCCGTGCATAGACTGCTGGGGTCAGGTGACTGGCCATGCAGTTGTTGTGCTTTCGGAGGTCCGGGTACTCAGCGCTGGGGAGGGGGGTGCCCAGTAACCATAGAGAGCGGGCACTGAGACGGAGACCCAGTGTGGCCAGCTGGGAGCCGTCCAATTAGCCCGTGTCTGATTTTGCTCCTCGGGAGGAGGGGGAATTAGAGGTAGGCTTAGCCTTGCTAATCTCTTTAGGGACTTTCAGGGTCCGCTCTTTCTCAGCAGTTCTAGCTGCCTGTGGCTGGCTGACTCAGTTCTCCCAGACACGCACAGTTCTTTCCTCCCATAAACACGTTAGGGAGGGGGGAGGGGACAGGCTAAGAATTCAGGAAATAGAGGAGAACAGCAGGGAAAAGAGCTGGAGGGCAAAAGGAGCCCCTGGCTTTCGGATTACGGATTTGAGAAGTGGGTGCGACTACAATTCCTAGGGTCAGCGGTGGTCTTGGTGACGGTGGGCTGCGGATGCCCAGAAAGGCTCTTACTTGAGGGGCCTGGGCCCGTTCCCACCCTCCCGAAGTCTCCAGGACCCCCGTAATAAGAGCCCTTGTCCGTGGCACAGGTGCCCCTCTCTGCCCCCCTCGTTCCCATCATACCACCCCGCTGCACCCCTGCCCGGGGCTGATACCTTGGAGGATATAGTCTCCGGCGCTGGCGCTGCTGGCGAGCGGCCCGCACAGGTTCCGGGCGGAGCAGAAACCCAGCGACTAGGGACCCAGCGCCGGCCACAGCCAGGAGCCTGAGCCCCTGGCGGGCGGATGGCAGACGGGAGAAGACACCAGCCATGGCTTTCCGGAGCAGGACCTGGCGACAGACGGTTTCGGGAGGGAGGATGCAGTCGGGTCGGCGGAGGGCCGGAGCCGAGCCAAGGCTGAAGCCAAAATGGGGATCCGGATGGAGCTGAGGCCGGAGCGGGCGCCGGTGCCGGCGGTGAGGGGTGCAGGGGTGCAGGCGAGGCGCGGCGCGCTGGCGGCGGCGGGAGGAGGCCG
>NW_004955416.1:10116606-10117822 GCF_000276665.1 Chinchilla lanigera | reverse complement strand
GGCTCCGGCCGGGTGCCCGGGAGGGCCGGGGCTCACTCCCGCGCCGGGGGTGCAGGACCACCCGGGCCGGGGCTGCCTGCATTTCAGCACCGAGTAGAGGACAGCACCACGGGACCGGAGAACCCGAACGCCTCCCACCAGCCCCCTCGTTTTAATCCGAAACCTGAACCTTCTACTTTGGGAGCGTGCAGGGTGTCGCTGCTCAGTCTCTCTGCTTGCGACCTCTGCATCTCCCCGGGGGAGGAGGCCGCGGGGGAACCGCGGAATAAACACAGAAACCAGAGGAAGATGCGGAGAAAGCCCGGGGCTGGAGACAGACACTGGGAAAGCCACGTCTGGCTCAAGGTGACCTTTTCCTAAGAACCAGGAAGAACACCAAGGCCCCTCCCAGCCACACTTGTGCTTTCCTAACAAGGTTGAGAAAGATTCCCTGAGAGCAACCAGGAAATACCAACTCCTACCCCACCTCTGCTGTGTCCCGGTCCCCACGGCCCTGCTGCTCCCTACCTCCATTCTCGCGGTCCCCTGCCCACTGCCCGCGGTGCCGACCCACGTCTCCCTATCCCCCACTTCACCTTTGATGCTTTTCTTTCTCTTTTCCAGCTCAGCCCTCTGGGCCACCCCTGGACGCCCTCAAGCAGTCGGTGCAAACTCGCCTACCTGTTGGTTGCCCTGGGTGTGGGGCTGGGGTTGAGCAGGGAACTGCTAGCTTCCTCCTTTGCTTCCTTCTCTTCGGTCTCTAGCGCACTCCTGGGCTGGCGGGGAATATAAAGGGAGGAGAAGGGTGTGGTGAGATGACTGGGCGTGGAAAGGAACAGGCAGATACAGGTCTCCAGGCCCCACCTGTGTTTCCTCTCCTGGCCCCCTAACGCCGTGTAATCCAGAGTGCGAAGTGAGTGCTGCCCACCCCGCGGCAGGTCATCAGGGGATCTCCGCCTTCTTCCTGGTCCCCCTCCCCCCACAAAGTATGTACTGTACACTTTCAGATCTGAGAGGGCTTTGTTTCCACAGTGTGACTTGGGTGTGACTTGTCCTGGCAGGAGAGACAATGAATGGATGTTTGTTATGATAATTAACTCGATAAAGACTTTAAGTATATAAATAAATCTAACTAATGCCGGCAAAAAAAAAAAAAAAAAAGCATCTCCCAGGGTGGGGAGATGCTTCAGTGTGGAGAGTGAATTAAGGTGGTGTAGACACACCGTTTAGTCCCCTC
>NW_004955416.1:10114397-10116503 GCF_000276665.1 Chinchilla lanigera | reverse complement strand
AGTCAGTGTTTGGGGCAGAGAAATCGCCTTCATATTGTTCTCCGGCCTCACTGAAGACTCCTCAGCTCACCTATACCTTCATTCCCGTTATTGTTCCCAGGCCTCCCACCCCCATGCCTTTTTTCCCTACCTTCCTTGTTTGTGGGTACTGTTAGATGCTATCCACCTCTCTTTTAGGTCCATCACCTAACTCTTTCTCCCAGTAAGATGGCAAATATCAGAGAACAGGTCAAGTTTTGCATTTGGAGTGTGGTTTACTCTGGGAGGGATGGAAAATGTTACCTGTGCTGCAGGTACTTATTACCTAGGCTAAGGAGTAGCTATGAGTAAACAAATATTACTACCAGTACTTGGAATGGTGTGTATTAACCCAGATAAAAGGAGGAGATCATCTTCCAGAGCAGCAGGGTGGTTATTTGACTGAGAGGATGACGGGAACATAGGGAGTGGGACCAGGAAACTAAGGAGAGAACGAGAAATAAGACATCCAAAAGAGGAGAAAAATTACTCAGGTTTGGAGAGTAGCTGCCCATATTGGAATAAAAGCTCCTCTGAGAAGACACATGTATTTGTATACCTTTTTTTTGGTAGTGCTGGAGATTGAACCCATTAGAGATGATAGTTTACTTAGTTTATGAGTGAGGCAGCTAGCTAGGGGGATGGCCTGAGGAAGAGTGGGGTGACAAGCCATATTGATAAGAATTTTTAAATGAATAGATGTTGAGCAGGGGGTATAGCTCAGCAGCACAGTGCCTGCTTGGCAAGCACGAGGTTGTGTTCCCGGTACAAAAAAAAAAAAAAAACACAAGAAAGGAAAAAAAAGGAATAGACATTGAATTGGGACTTTGGACCAAGGATGAGCTTCCTCTGACAACATGGGATGCAGCACACATCCTACTAACCTCCTGAGTCCTGAGGAAATTAAGATGCAAAATGATCAGTTTTTTTTTTTTCCTCTAAAAATCTCACATGCCTTTAAACTCTGTATGTTGAAGAACTGGGTTAGAAGCCTGAGTTCCAATGGGTCATTTTGTTTAATTAATTAATTAATTTTCCAATGGGTCATTTTATTTTATTTTATTTGCCCTTTGTTTGTTTGTTTGTTTGTTTGTTTTTGAGACAGGGTCTTGATATGCAGTTCAGGCTGGCCTTGAGCTCATTTTGTAGCCCAGGCTGGTCTCGAACTCACAACGATCCTTCAGCCTCCCAAGTGCTGGGATTACAGGCGTGTGCCACCACACCTGGCTTAATATTATGTTCATTTGTTTGTTTTGGTACCAGGAATTGAACTCAAGACCTTGGGCTTGCCAGGCAGGCGCTTGTGCCACTGAGCTATATCCCCGGCCCACCCAATGGGCCATTTTAAATCCACAGAGCTAGCTGGGAGTGGTAGCGCCTGCCTGTAATCCCAGTACTCGGGAGGCTCAGGCAGGATTGTTACAAGTTCAAGATCAGCCTGGGCTACAAAGTAAGCTCAAGCCCAGCCTGAACTGCACAGTGAGACCCTGTCTCAAAGATTAAAAAAAAATAAAAAAAATCCACAGAGCCACATGTGATAGGTGGCCACAAAACAATTGAGCAATTCCTATGCTCTGCTTCTTTATAATGAGCTCTGGATTGTGGGGTCATGTAGCCACCCACTCAGGACCTTCTTGAAAACCCAGGAGCTGTTCTTCTTATTATTCCCAATAAAACACCCCTAACCTCCTCTTTGGTCCCTGACTTCATTCCTTGATGCCTGGGAACCATGAGTTTGATACATAGTAACTATAAGAGACGTTAAATACCTGGAAGACGCTGTAATGACATGTTTGAAGGGCTGGGTGGTGGAGGATCGTATGAGCATGACCTGGGGAGCCATCTATTCTTACAGCAGTCCTTAGAATCATCTTGCTTGGATCAGGAGGCCTCGGGGGCAGTACCAGAAGACCTGGCTGAGAAACTGGCACGATTCCTCAGGTTGCACAGAAGACACTGGGAACTTCGGACTGTCCTGACCAGGGAAACCCAAGTGAAGCTGCAAGATCGATAATAAGAACAATGCAAACATATACAGACTCTTACACAATCAGCACCCTACGTGTTAGATTTTTTTTTTTTTTTTTT
>NW_004955416.1:10093435-10113322 GCF_000276665.1 Chinchilla lanigera | reverse complement strand
CGGGAGTGGGCGCTGCGGAGGGCAGGGGCTTTCGGAAAGGGCAGCCCAGGCAGGCACTGTGGGGCCTGGGCTCGGTGGGAGGATGTCCCCGAGCGTGGCGACTCCTGCGCGGGCTGCAAGGTCCGTTTGAATCCCGGGGGACCCGTGAGCGGAGAGTCGGGGGCGCTGACTGCTTGGATGACGGGTCGCGCAGTGGGGGGTGGCCGGGGGTCGGGGAAGAGTCCTGGGAATCACTCGGGGAGGGAGGCAGGCCGGGAGCGGGCGGCAGAGCGGCGGCAGAAGATGTGCGCGCGGAGGCTGTGAAGTGTCATTCAGGAAGACGCGAGAGCCGCTGCTCAGAGTGGAAAGCGACCGTGCTGGCGGCCGAGGAGATTGTCTGTGTTGGAAGTACTCCTTTACCAGGGACGAGCCTTCCATCCACCGCAAGGCGGTTTAAGAAATTGGAGGACTATGCAAGCAATCCTCGGTTGCAGAGGACGGAGGAGTTGCCTGGTTCGCCTTCCTTCCACCGATCTGCAGACCTGGTGTCACCCATGTGTTCTTGAGAAGATCGCCCACCTGCCTGTCTCTCCCTGTTCACTGCACAAGACTGCCCGTTAGCCCAGGGTAGAGCCTGAGGTTTGCTTTTGCAGCAATGGGAGAGAATGGGAGGAGGATGACCGGGAAAGAGCATAGAGAACGGATGTGGTTTTGGGAACGCCATATTAAAATCCAACTTCTCCCGGAGGTACATATAAATAAATCCTGGCTTATTTCACAGCTATTTCTGTCAGACTTATATTTTAGCTTTGTTAACTGTGAATTCGGCCTTTCATCTCTCTTTAGCCCGTACTGGTGAGCAAACTCTTCTTCCCTATTATTTACCAACCCTCGTTACGCAGTTGTAATAAAATTTCAAGAGCATGACTGCATTTTCAGTAAAGAAAAAGTCCAGGAAGGACATAGTGGAATCAAGGGCAAAGGGTTAGGAACGTTAGACAAGAGAAAAAGCTCCTGCGTCAGAGTGCAACAAAATTCTAATGGGTGAAACTATGCAGGAACCTCGGGAATGCCACAAATCATGGAAATCTGGTCATAGCACTAAAAGGAGTTCAAAGAAATAGCTCATGTGAGAACGCAGGGCACAGCTGGCCGTGGTGGTCTCTCTATGCAGTTCAGGCTGGCCTTGAGGTCACTTTGTAGCCCAGGCTGGCCTCCAACTGGCAGTGATCCTCCTGCCTCAGCCTCCCAAGTGCTGGGATTACAGGCATGGATCACTACGCCTGGCCAAACTTTCTTTTTTTTTTTTTTGGTTTTTCTCTGGTACCGGGAACCGAACTCACGACCTTGCGCTTGCCAGGCAGGCGCTTTTGCCGCTGAGCTAAATCCCCAGCCGCGGGCCAAACTTTCTAGGCTTCTTTTTCTTTTTAACTCACACTTTTTATTTTTTTGGTACCAGGAATCGAACTCAGGACCTTATGCTTGCCAGGTAGGCGCCTATGCCGCTGAGCTATATCCCCGGCTTGAGCTATATCCCTGGCTGGCCTAACTTTCTAATCAAAGCTACAAACCCCAGTTGTAATGAAACAGTTTAAAATAAAAATAGAGACAGTAATTATTGGAGATTATTTTCAAAGCCTAGAAGACTAAATTAATTCATTTACTTAAGGAGTTTGTGACTTTTATTAGAGTTGTCCATCAGTGTTTCTGAGAACTTTTGGAGACCATAGGAAATTGCTGATATGTGACTCAGTTTTATTTTTGGAAAATAATAACAGGTGCTCATGTTCCTACAATTCACTATTAACATAAGTTAACCTTTGCTTCAGATCTATTTAAAAATTGAAATAAATATAGGTGAGGTTGTGAAGTACCATGTGAATTTTCTTCCATTTACCTTTTTTCCTCAAAGGTAGCCGCTAACAGAAGTGTGTGTGTGTGTGTGTGTGTGTGTGTGTGTGTGTGTGTGTGTATTACTGGGAATACCAGGGCTTTTGTACTGGGCTACATCCCCAGCTCATTTTTATTTTGAGACAGGGTCTTGCTAACTTGCTAAACTGCCCAGGCGTGGCTGAAACTTGCCGTCCTCTTACTTCAGCTTCTCAGAGTGTTGGGATTGCAGGTATGAGCCACCAGCCCAGATTATATCATAAATTTGTTGTCTTTCTTCCTAGTCTGTGTTTTTATACTTTTCCTAATTATATATGCAGTCATAAAATGTGTAATGTTGTTTACTTATACAAGTGGAGTTGTAGTCTGCATATCTCTGTGGTTTGCATTTGGAAACTGTCCATTCATTACATGTAGGTCTGGTTCTTTTTTTTTTTTTTTTTTTTTGTACTGGGAATGGAACTCACGACCTTGTGTTTGCCAGGCAGGCGCTGTGCCACTGAGCTATATCCCTGGCCCTCTGGTCTATTTTTAACGTTACTATTAGTCTGTTATTTCTATATACTGCCTTGTATTTATCCATTGTTCTGTTTATGGCATCTGAATTGTTTTCATTTTTTCCATGGGCAACAGTGAGGTTAGGATGGTGAAGAACAGCCTTGCACAGGTATTGTTACAGAGAAGCATTTCTCTACACCAGGATGTCTCCACTTTGGCACTATTGACATTTGGGACATATTGACATCTTTGTTTTGGGGGACATCATATACTTTTGGTAATGTTTAACAGCACCCTTGCCCTCTGCTTACCAGATGCCAGTAGCAGCGTCCCAAGACAAGTGTCTCAGCCAAATGTCCCCTTACAGGAAAATCACAGCTGGTGAGAGCCACACCTCTTGGTGTGTGTATGCGGAAGTGACACTTGCAGCTTAGTCTGACTCAAGTTATAGTCTCAGATGTTCTTACTGATACGGTTTTAGGCAGGATCTTTTGTTTTCTCACTGTGGCTCCTGATATGAAAGAGCTTGCCCTAGGCCAACACTGGTCTTAGTAGTATCAGGGGATAGTAGATAAAACATTGTGGTTTCAGTTTACACTTTTTGCTTTGTTTTGTTTTTATTTTTGTTTTTTGAGACGGAGTCTCACTGTGTAGTTCAGGTTGGCCTCAAACTTGAAGTGATCCTTCTGCCTTAGCCTTCCAAAGTGCTGGGATTACAGGCATACACAAGCAGGCCCAGCTTGTGGTTTCAGTTTAAGGATGGACTGGAGTCCGCTGGGGAGATGCTTGCATCTTCAGCAATCTGCCTAGCACTAGGCCTCTTTCCCTGAACTTAGAGCTGGGGTCATAGACTTTATTTTATTTTATTTTATTTTGTTTCTTGTCTTTTTGAGACAGGGTCTCGCTATGCAGTTCAGGCGGACCTTGAACTCACTTTGTAGCCCAGGCTGCCCTCGAACTCGCAATGATCCTCCTGCCCCTGCCTCCCGAGTGCTGGGATTACAGGCATGTGCCACCGTGCCCGGCTTAGACTTTAATATTCCGATATAATGCTTAGAATGGAGGAGACCCTCACAGAATGGTTTTTTATTTTTTTGTCTTTTTGAGACAAGGTCTCACTATGCCGTTCAGGCTGGTCTTGAACTCACTTTGTAGCCCAGGCTGGTCTTAAACTCGCAACAATCCTCCTGCCTCAGCCTCCTGAGTGCTGGGATTACAGGCATGTGCCACCACGCCTGGCTCAAGAAGGGTTTTTAAACCAATCCTTGTTAGTAATGAAGATGGGTTTTAAGAACAAAGGCAACTGAATTGTTTCATTCCTCCGCTCTTGAATTAAATCTTTGAGTTTATCACTACTGTGGGGAGGTAGAGAAGGGCTAAGAACCTTGTGGAATGAAGCCAGACTTTGAAGTGTTGTTCTGATCTTCTCTTCTGGCAGGAGTCAGCAGTAGCCTTCCTTGAAGAACTGCCTTTCCCATTTGTTGCCTGGAGTTAACGTTGTTTCCGGCTGGCAGAATCAGGGACATGCCAGCACCGTAAGGCTTAATATCCTGATCCTCTTACTAATTTCTTCATTGGGGTGGGGTGAGGGGGGCTTTCCTTTTATGGCTTTTAAGTAATTTCAAATCATAGTCCATAGCCTGCTTACTTGTTGATCCTCCTTCCCGTAGCTTTGTTTCCTGTTTCCGCTTGTACCCTTGAAGTTCCCTCTTTATTTTCTAGTTCCCCATATCCTATTCCCACCCACTGCCAAGGGGTTTGGATTCCGAGCTGATGGGGTTCCCACCTCTGCAGAGCGGGATGAGTGGGTGCTCCAGTGGGGATGTGGTCGCTGACGGCCAGTGAGGACGAGAGCACCACGGCCCACTTCTTCCTTGGAGCTGGAGATGAGGGGCTGGGCACCCGTGGGACAGGCATGAGGACAGAAGAGAGTGACAGTGAGCTACTTGAGGATGAGGAAGATGAAGTGGTAAGACTGGGGGAGATCATATAACTTGGTGTTGGGTCTCCTGCCATAGAGATTCTTTTCTTTTTTTTTTGAGACAATGTCTTACTGTGTAGTGCAGGCTGGCCTTGAACTCGCTTATGTAGCCAGGCTGCCCCTGAACTCATGGCGATCCTCCTGCCCGAATGCTGGGACTACAGGCGTGCTCCACCACACCTGGCTGAGAGATGAGATTCTGCTGGACAGGGACACCTCGTGGTTCTTTCCAAATGCATAGACGCCCTGTCCTGCACAGGCCCTCTCCTGGGTTAGGGGAGGAGCAGTGGAGATGGATTGATTGCCTCTCTTTGGAACTCCTACTCAAATGCCTCCTCCTGTTGTCTCACGATTACTGGTTCTCTGGCTCTTCAGCAGGAAGGCTCCTACTCCATGGGCAGTGGGAAATCCCTAGCTATACCCCAGCCCAGACCAAAGTTAGGCACCAGTGTCCTGACAAGACATGTAGATCCAATGTCCTGACAAGAGACTGCCCTGGGGAGATGAGGCAGTGTTCCCCAGGGGGTGATCTAAGTGAGAAGTTCTGAGTTCCTGATAGCACTTTCTCCTACAGCCTCCTGAACCTCAGATCATTGTTGGCATCTGTGCCATGACCAAGAAATCCAAGTCCAAGCCAATGACCCAAATCCTAGAGCGGCTCTGTAGATTTGACTACCTGACTGTTATCATCCTGGGAGAAGATGTGATCCTCAATGAACCTGTGGAGAACTGGCCATCCTGCCACTGCCTCATCTCTTTCCACTCCAAAGGTTGGGGTCCGGCAAGGAGGGTAGGGAGGATGTGGTGGGAGTGCTGGGCTGGGGGTGAGTTTCTTACTATCTTATTAGTAAAGAGGCCATCAGCTCCTCCAACACAGTAGGGGAACAATGCCAAGGGAGGTGCATTCTCTACATCTTGGAGGAGTGGCTGGGTAGAGTTGAGACCCATCTTCTGTCTTTCAGGATAGCTCTAAGGCCTTTAGGCTCTCTAACAGAATTGGATCTCTAGAAGGACCTTAAATACAATTTAAAAAATTTTTTTTCCTACCCAGACTTAGAAGTTGGGCAGAAGGGGAAGTGATATAGGTTGATTGGGTGGAGGAGCTCAGTGGCAGCTATTAGCTTTAGAATGTTTCTCTGTCTCTTGTTGTTTTCTCTCTCCATCTCTTTTGCTTGCTTTCTTTGGTTATTTTCTTTCTCCGTCCCAGGCTTTCCCCTGGACAAAGCTGTTGCTTACTCCAAGCTTCGAAACCCCTTTCTTATCAATGATCTGGCCATGCAGTATTACATCCAAGACAGGTACAGCTTTCTGTGGGCCCGTGGGATGGTGACCCTGAGATCATGCCCACTTTGGGAACACACTCTGGTGGGGGCAGAGCCAAACAAACGCACTTAATTTTTGTACCTTCCCTGTTGAGTTTTATGCCTCAGTGTCTTCCAATCCCTGTGCAATGAAGCCCCTAGCCTCTCCCCTTAGTTACCCACCCACCCGCACTCCCAGCTAACTGATTTGGGGGTGACAGGAGGGAGGTGTACCGGATCCTGCAGGAGGAGGGTATTGATCTGCCTCGATATGCTGTGCTCAACCGTGACCCTGCCCGGCCCGAGGGTGAGTACCTGTTTCTGCCTGTACTTTCCCACCTTACTCTTCGTGACTTTGCCCAATTTCTGTCCCCTAGACACCTCTTATACCGCCTAAACTGGGAGGCGGGGTTATTGGGCTATGGTAGGGTGAGAGGCCAGTTGTTTTGGACAGAGCTTGGGCCCATTGTACAGATATTCTGTGTACCATATATAGATACTACTGTATCTGTCACTAAGAGATACTCAGAGGGATTTGAGGGTTGTAGAGATTAAAATCATCTCTACAAGTGATGTAGAGATTAAAATCATCTCTAGAAGTGGGAACTGGGAATATTCTACAATCTTAGGCCCTAAGAGTGACCCCATACCCCCTCTGCAGAGTGCAACTTGATAGAAGGTGAAGACCAGGTCGAGGTCAATGGTGCCGTCTTCCCCAAGCCCTTTGTGGAGAAGCCAGTGAGTGCAGAGGACCACAATGTTTACATCTACTACCCCAGCTCAGCTGGAGGAGGGAGCCAGCGCCTCTTCCGTAAGGTGGGGAGATGGTCGAGCATCTGGGGAGTCAGAGGTAGAACATGACAAATTGTGGGGAAGGGAGCTGGAGAATCTAGGGGCAGGGTAGAGTGTTGAGGTAACGTGTTTTTTCTTCCTTTTTCTCCTGAAGATTGGCAGCCGAAGCAGCGTTTATTCTCCTGAGAGCAGCGTCCGAAAGACAGGGTCATACATCTATGAGGAGTTTATGCCAACAGATGGCACAGATGTCAAGGTTATGTTGGACACAGGGATTTTTTTGTTTTTTAACAAGGTCTTGCTATGTAGCCCAGGCTGGCCTCAAACTCAAAATAGGTGGTGATCCTCCTGCCTCCTGAGTGCTGGGATTGCAAGGGTGCGCCACCATGTCCACCTTTGGACACGGCAATTTAAGAAGTTCCAAATGTCTGGGTGTAGGTGGGGATACTTGGAAGCAGGTAGAAGTGTATGTGGAAGGAGTCTTAGAAAATACAGTGTGAAAAAAAAAAGAAAAAAAAAAAAAGAAAATACAGTGTGAATCAGTTTGATTCATATTCAACTGAAGAGGAGTGGGGAATGTAGACAGTTCCATTTTCACTATTAGAGCAATGGCAAGGGCGCATGGGAAATGGTATAATGTTGATAGATTATTTTTTAATAAGGATTAGAGGGCCGAGGATATAGCTCCACGGCACAAGCGCCTGCCTGGCAGGTGCAAGGTCCTGAGTTTGATTCCCAGTACCAAAAAAAAAAAGGATTAGGTGGATAATGCTAGAGTCTCGAGGGGAAACCTTCATGATAATACTGCAGTAGGGCTCCATGATAAAAATCAATCTACTTATTCTTGGTGGTCAGTGTTTATTTGTTTTGGTTTTTCACTCTGAAACTAGTCTGCAGACCTAGTGCTCATACTGTTTTCTCGTACACAGGGTGAGCTGTGGGCGTACTCAGTGATGCTATGTACCTGCAGGTGTACACAGTGGGGCCAGATTATGCCCATGCTGAAGCTAGGAAATCTCCAGCTTTGGATGGGAAGGTGGAACGAGACAGTGAGGGGAAAGAGGTTCGATACCCAGTCATGCTGACTGCCATGGAAAAGTTGGTGGCCAGGAAAGTCTGTGTAGCTTTCAAGGTAGTAGAGAGCCCATGGGGTTGGGGAGTGCGGGGCAGGGATGGGAGCAGGGGTCTGCAAAGGAGGAGTGGTTCTCTTTTCTCATCTTGCCCATTTCACCTGCAGCAAACAGTTTGTGGCTTTGACCTGCTTCGGGCCAATGGTCACTCCTTTGTGTGTGATGTCAATGGCTTCAGTTTTGTCAAGAATTCAATGAAATACTATGATGACTGTGCCAAGATTCTGGGGTAAGAGACATAATGGTCTGGGATGGTGACACTGGACTTAGAGTAGGAGTCGAAAGAAAGAAAAAAGAATAGATAGAAAACAATGGAAACAAAGCTTTTGTAAATAAGGAGAAGGAGAGGAATTGAAGGAAGGGGAGGGGAATGGGGAAAAAGAAGAACCACCTCCCCGTGATGAACGTGATCTTTGTGTATATCTAAAATGTACCAGTAAACTTAAATTTAAAAGAAATTTTGCTTTATTTTCAATATTATAAACATAATTTAAAAGGAAGAAAAGAAAAAGGGTCTCTCTGCCCCTTTGTCTCTTCAACACTGCAGTCCTTAGCTGTGGCTACTGTGAACAGTTTTAGATATAATAGATGATCTTTTCTGCCTTGGGGAAATAAACTCCTTCACTAAATGTGATCATACTGTGCTACGGTTCTGCAACTCGGCTTTAAAAAAATCATCATGTAATGTTTAAACCATTCAAAAGTACGGAAGGAACGATGGCGATGGTGAGCACCCATAAATATAGCAGTGCTCTCCAAAGACTACTCAGTTGAAGGAGAAGCTGTTAATACAGACCCCTGAATCCCCCTCCCTGGTTATTTCCCCTCTGCCACACGCAGAGGGAGTCACAATCTTTACTTTGCTGTGTTTCATCCTTCGGCATTTACTTATGTTTCCACCACATATGTGGTGGTATTTGTCTGCATATTTTCGGACTTTGAATTCGTTCTGCAGCATGCTTGTCTTTGTGAGCTTCATTCCTATGTGTAGCTCTGGGTCATTCATCTTCACAGGGCTTTCTCTTGTTTCTCCTGTAGAAACACCATCATGCGAGAGCTCGCTCCACAGTTCCAGATCCCATGGTCCATCCCCACAGAAGCAGAGGATATTCCCATTGTCCCTACCACCTCTGGCACTATGTAAGCAAAAGTAAAAAGATCTGGAGTGACTTATGTAGGACACTTGAGATTTCTTCATCCACGCAGTTGTTTCTTTATAACCTATATAGTATTAACTAGGAGGGCCTGGGCCTCTTGTAGTTCTCTTAACTCTACTGTTATCCCAGTGTCAGATCCATGTTTACCTCTTGTTATATGTGTCCAAAAGGCTATGGTGATGGAGGTGAGGGGACGGTGGGGTGGGAGAGAGTCTGAGAGATTCCTGGTCTTAGGATGGAACTCCGTTGTGTCATTGCAATTATCCGTCATGGGGACCGCACCCCCAAGCAGAAGATGAAAATGGAGGTGACACACCCAAGGTAGGAAGCACGTACTGATTTGGTCTTCTTTTTTGATTTGGTCTTAAGGGAGGTTGTGTGGGAACAGCTCTGAGAAGCTATGGTTGTCTCGGTGCTTCTCTTGACTCTAGGTTTTTCACTTTATTTGAAAAATATGGTGGATACAAGACTGGGAAATTAAAACTCAAGCGACCTGAGCAACTCCAGGTAAGGTGGTGAATCTGACCAGAGGGAGTAGCGCTGTGGGAAAAAAAGAAGGTGGTGGCACACACCTGTAATCCCAGCACTCAGGAGGCTGAGGCAGGAGGGTCGCCTTGAGTTCAAGGCAGCGCACTACACAGTGAGACCCTGTAACTGACCAGAATGTGGCCTCCTGTATGGATACCCTGTTAACTCCTCTAGGAGGTTCTGGACATCACAAGGCTGTTGTTGGCTGAACTGGAGAAAGAGCCAAGTGGTGAGATCGAGGAGAAGACCGGGAAGCTAGAGCAGCTGAAGTCCGTGTTGGAGATGTGAGAAAGCGGGTAGCAAAAGGGAGCCAGTAACAGGGAGAACTGGGGTCCCGGGGCATAAAGGCAAGTGTGACTTTATCCTGTAGGTACGGCCACTTCTCAGGTATCAACCGGAAGGTGCAGCTGACTTACTACCCTCATGGAGTGAAAGCTTCCAATGAGGGGCAAGGTAAAATATAATCTCTTTTTCCATTAACCACTCAGATCTTTTATCCTTGAATCTGGGAATGGCCTCTGCCTGAAATTACTTTTATGGTCTCAGTAGACCCCACATTTAGATATTCTGCCATTTTCCCTAGATGTAAGCCTATTCTCTGCACCATCTTCCCTCAGATCCGCAGAGGGTGGCTCTAGCCCCGTCCCTGCTGCTGGTGCTGAAGTGGGGTGGAGAGCTGACTCCGGATGGCCGTGTTCAGGCTGAGGAGCTGGGACGAGCTTTTCGCTGCATGTACCCTGGAGGGCAGGGTGAGTGTTTGGGGGAGAGAGGTGGAAATACTACCAGGGCCGATCAGGTGATCAGAGGACAAGCTGGGGGGAAAGAGGGGCAGAGGTGGTGACGGAGGTAGAGGAGAAGAACATATCCATTCTCTTCCTGGTCCTCCCTTTTGCCCCAGGTGACTATGCTGGCTTTCCTGGTTGTGGGCTGCTTCGTCTTCATAGCACTTTCCGCCATGACCTCAAGATCTATGCCTCTGATGAGGGCCGTGTCCAGATGACTGCTGCCGCCTTTGCCAAGGTGTGTACTGTAGTTCTCTCTCAGCCCCAGCTTTTGTTAGGTGGAGACGCAGAGACTGGATAGCTAGTTGGGAAATGTGAAAGGCATTTGTGTGCCAACTCAGAAGTTTCTACTCATGTCTGACACTGTCCTTAGCTCCTGCTGAGGAGCTGGAAAGGGTTGGTGGGAGTAGGCCCCTGACCCTATACCCCAGCTCTTCAGACCAGCTCCTGTGTGACTCTGGGATCAGGAAGACCTAAAAAGACTGTCCTGGAAGGGAAACTAATGTGCCCTGGCTTCCCTTCCAGGGCCTGCTGGCTCTAGAAGGGGAGCTGACGCCCATTTTGGTACAAATGGTGAAGAGTGCCAACATGAATGGGCTCCTGGACAGTGACGGGGAGTCCTTGAGCAGCTGCCAGCACCGGGTGAAGGCTCGGCTCCATCACATTCTGCAGCAGGATGCGCCCTTTGGCCCCGAGGACTATGGCCAGGTCAGGCTCTCCCTACCCCTGCACCCACTTCCTAGAATTCTAAATAATAATGTTTACCAGGCACTGTTTTAGCTACTCTCACACTTATTTCACGTATCCTCACAGCATCGCTGTGAGATAAGCACGTGTCTAGGTTTCAGAAATGAAGAAGACTATAGTTTGGGCATTAAGACTTGCAGCTGAACCTAACATCCACCATCCTAAGATGATAAGCCTTATTTTTCTCACTCAGTGTAAATAGTCACATTTTGCTACAGAAATATCGATGTATTTGGTGTTGCATCAGCCTCGTTGGAGATATCATATGACATATGGCTTATGCACTGTTTTAACTTCAAAAGTCCAGAAAATTTTCAATTCCAAAATACATCAGATCCCAAGACGAATAGAAGAACATTTCAGTGATTGCTATGTAAAAAAATGACCCCAAAACTTAGTAACTAAAAACGACCGTTTTATTATCTCTTGCAGTTCTGGACTCAGCTAGTCTTCATGGGGGCTCTTAAACTTGCAGCCAGATGTTGACTGGGGCTGGAGCTGTCTGGAAGCCAGACTGGGATCCTGGGATCCTGGGCAGCCGGCCAGCATGCTCCTCCTCTGCGCTGTGCTTGTGTTCTCAGGGCCTGTCCTCTTCACGTTTTCTTCCTGTGATTTCTCTAGCGTGGTAGCTGGACTTAACTTGTGGTGGCTTAGAGCTTCCCAAAAGCAGGAGCTTTCAGCCTTCTTAAAGCGTAGTCCCAGAATTAGCACAATGTAAATTTGTTATTTTTTATTGGGTAAGCAGTTATGGGGCCAGCCTGGATGCAAGGGAAGGGAGGAAACAGTAGAATTAATGGCTGCCTTTAACCCATCACAAGGACTGTTTGCACCATACTGCTTTTCTCCTGTGTTACAGAGGAGGAAACCTAGTCTCTAAAGAACTTAAGCAACTTTCCCAAGGTACAGTTAGTGTGAACCACACATTCTAACTCCAGAGCCCAGGCTGGTAACGGCCACAGAATACAGTCTCAGCATTCATCCCAGTGGGTGCTGACACCCAAAGTGGTCATCCTGTTTCCCAGGTACCCAGGCTGCTGGGGACCAGGCAGTGGTTTTCCCCAGTCCCTCTCCTCATTTCTGATAGGTTGTTTGCTTTTAAATATTATTTTGAGATGGGGGTCTCACTATGTTGTTCAGGTTGGCCTCTAAGTCCTAGGTTCAAGTGATCCTCCTGCCTTAGCCTCTCAAGTAGCTGGGCCTGCAGGCATGAGCCACCATACCTGGCAATTATCTTTTTAAATTGTAATACCACTTAGACCATTTTTGGGTATACAGTTCACTGGCGTTAAGCATATCCACACTGTTGTGTAATTATTTCTGACAGGTTCTTAAATGAGCTCAGTCAGTGGCTGAGCACATTGCCTGCATTTGTTATGTTTCCCTTTGAGCAGGACTTGATAAGGGGAAAGTCTTGCTCACCTGTTTTCTAGTCCATTGTTCAGTGTTTGTTTGTTTGTTTTTTTTGAGACAGGGTCTCGCTATGCAGTTCAGGCTGGCCTTGAGCTCACTTTGTAGCCCAGGCTGGTCTCGAACTCACAACGATCCTCCTGCCTCAGCCTCCCAAGTGCTGGGATTACAGGCATGTGCCACCACACCCGGTTGTTGTTCAGTGTTAAATCAAAAAAATCTGGGGTAACTTTCCCTCTCTCCTTTGCTCCCTTTTGCTAACAAGAATGAAATGTGTGAGGCTTTGGGTAGAATTGTGCATTTCCCCTACAGTCTTTTTCCTTGCCCTACTAGTACAATTTCCTTTCTCTCTCCCTATTCCTTATTGACTGTGACTGTCCTCGAAGCATGAGTTGAAACCCAGGACTTAGGTGACACTTTACTCTAGGTCCATGAAAGATGCCTCTAGTATCTAGTCATGAAAACAATCGGCAGAGAGTTTTGAGGGATTTGGGGTTTAATTTTTTTCCCTAACACTTTCCATTTGTATTTTAGAGCCCCCAAGAAAAGAACTAAGGTATATTTTATTTTCTCTGAACTCCAAGATGTTTAAGAGTGCCTCCTCTAGTTGACTGTGGTAGAATGGTCATCTGAAAGCCCTAAAACTAATATGTCCAGTAGCCTAAGCTACTCATTGAGGTTAGCCAACAGACAGCTCTGTGTTGCAGTTGGTCTCTTTATAAGAAGTCATAGGAATCCGGCAACTGGCGCCAACCTGTCTTGCCTTTCTTCTGTTCCCCACAGTTGGCTCCCACTGGAAGCACTTCCCTGCTTAACTCCATGACTGTCATTCAGAACCCTGTGAAAGTCTGTGATCAGGTATTTGCCCTGATTGAAAACCTCACCCACCAGATCCGGGAGCGGATGCAGGACCCCAAATCTGTAGGTAAGTGTGTTTTCCTTTTCTGTCTTTTTTTTTTTGAGACAGGGTCTTGCTATGTAGTCCAGGCTGACCTTGAGCTCACTTTGTAGCCGAGGCTAGTCTTGAACTCGCAGTGATCCTTCTGCCTCAGCCTCCCAGGTGCTGGGATTACAGGTGTGTGCCACCATGCCTGGCTTGTTTTCCTTTTCTTTGCTGTTGTTTTTTGTCTTTTTGAGATAGAGTTTTGCTATGTAGTTCAGACCAGCCTTGAACTCACTTTGTAGCTCAGGCTAGACTCCAACTCACAGCAGTTCTCCTTCCTCAGCCTCCTGAGTGCAGAGATCACAGGTTTTCACCACCATGCCTGGCCTGTTTTCCTTTTAAGGTCTCAGGCCTGGATGCATTTCTCAGGCACACCTATGTCTTTTCCTAGCTGTCTGAGACAAAGCATCTCACCCTGTGGTTGTACTCAAGTTGTCAGCGTCTTCTGTTGGAGCTCAACTTTTTGGCTCTATCTGACTTCCTCCCTTCCTCCAAGACCTGCAGCTCTACCACAGTGAGACCCTAGAGCTCATGCTGCAGCGCTGGAGCAAGCTGGAGCGTGACTTTCGGCAGAAGAGTGGGCGCTACGATATCAGTAAGATCCCCGACATCTACGACTGTGTCAAGTACGACGTGCAGCACAATGGTAGCCTGGGCCTCCAGGGCACAGCTGAGCTGCTGCGCCTCTCCAAGGCACTGGCGGATGTGGTCATTCCTCAGGTGTGTGTCACACGGGCGTCTAAGATAGGGGTCTAGGGAGGAGAGAAGGTGCAAGGAGGATGATGTGGGAACCAGAGGAAGAAAACTTAGAGAAGGAGGCGGGCCAGGGAGATAGCAGGCGTAAGCGCCTGCCTGGCGAGCACAAGGTCCTGAGTTTGATTCCTGGTACAAAAAAAAAAAAAAAAAAAAAGAAGTAACCAGTGGTAGCAACAGAAGAGAAGCAGTATTACTGACATGTGAAGGTAATACTTAAAAACTTAGAGAAGGAATTAGTTGTGTTGCTACAATTCCCAGAGTCCTCTCTGGCTCTGGGTAAGAGCAAGAGGCTAAATGAGGAGATGCCTGTCAAGGGGGAAGGAGGCAGATAGGAAAGAAGCCTCAGACTCAAGGTGAAGGAGTGTGAGGCAGGAGGAGAGCAAGACTCACTGAGGTGTTTATTTCTGACTGACGGCCCCTTAGGAGTACGGGATCAGTCAGGAGGAGAAGCTGGAAATTGCCGTGGGCTTCTGTCTCCCACTGTTGCGCAAGATACTGCTTGACCTGCAGAGAACCCACGAGGATGAGTCTGTCAACAAGCTGCACCCCCTGTGAGGGAGGCCGGGAGGGGCGCTGGCTGGAGGGAGGGCTGTTGGGAGCCCTGGGGCATCAGGGCTGGGGTGGCTTGGGAAACCAAGAAGGAGTCCTGGGAGGGAGAGGGTGGGAGAAGCCCTTGAGGCGGGAGGAGGGAGTCTGCGGAGCGATGGTGTGTGTGACAGAGCTGTCCTCTCAGGTACTCCCGCGGGGTGCTCTCCCCAGGCCGCCACGTTCGAACACGGCTCTATTTTACCAGCGAGAGCCACGTCCACTCCCTACTCAGCGTCTTTCGTTATGGGGGGCTCCTCGATGTAAGGACCCTCCTTCTCCTTTGAGCTTGTGACCTCTTTCCCTGGCATTCTTGCTCTGCTCTTCCTTTCTTTCTCTGCAAGCTTTCCCTGTTGTCCTTGGTGCCCCGCCCATTCCCTCACTCCCTGTGCTAGGCACTGGCTTAGCGCTTTCTCTGTTTGGTAGGAGACCCAAGACACACAGTGGCAGCGAGCTTTGGCTTACCTGAGCGCCATCTCAGAGCTCAACTACATGACCCAGATTGTTATCATGCTTTATGAGGATAACACGCAGGTGAGGACCAAACAGGTGCGCTGAGGAGAAGCTCCTTCTTGCTACTTCCTTAAAAAGGAAAGCCATCCTTGGAATCTGTACAACCCAGCTATATGTGGCACCTAGGCACAGAAGGACACAGCGTCCAGGAGGTTCCTGCTGGGACAGGAAGTGTGTTGAGCCCGAGAGCTAATCCCAGGACATGGTTCTGCCATTAAGGAGGAAAATATTGGACACTTCTATGAGTCTTTTCCCTCGCATATGGTTGTACATGTGCCTTTTGCCTCTGATGTTACAAAGATATCTTTAATATGCTGTAGTGACTGTATCAAAATGAACTGTGGGAGATGGCTGGGAAAGGTTGTCATGGGGAGAGGTGAATTGCCAATGGTGGAGCGTGAGGGAGTGAGGATTCTCTAGCAGATAGTCGTTAAAGGGATGGGGAGACTCGGAACCTCAGCCCTGGGAGGATGCATCTCCTTGAGCTCCTCTCTGTTGCCCCTGCCTGAAAGGTGGTACCCATACTGGGCTTCTCTCAACTGGCCCTTTGTTGGTGGTATCCTGCAGGATCCCCTGTCAGAGGAGCGGTTCCACGTGGAGCTGCATTTCAGCCCTGGCGTAAAAGGTGTTGAGGAAGAAGGCAGCGCCCCAGCTGGCTGTGGATTCCGCCCGGCCTCTTCCGAGGTGGGTCTGAGACGAGCACTCGGGAAGCAGGCGGCGGGCGCTGACATAGGGTGCTGAGGGCTGGGGAACTGGGGACTGAAAGGGTGGAAGCCATGCGTGCCTATCATTGAACAGAATGAGGAGATGAAAACAGACCAAGGCAGCATGGAGAACCTGTGCCCAGGGAAGGCGGCAGATGAGCCAGACCGGGCGCTGCAGACTTCACCCCAGCCGCCCGAGGGCCCTGGGCTCCCGCGGAGATCACCCCTCATTCGTAACCGCAAAGCCGGCTCTATGGAGGTAATGGGAGGGCCTGGGAAGGGGGGGAAGGGGTGGAAACACATTATCCGTGTATCCTCTGAAGCTCCTTGAGGAGACTCTCGGACCTGAAACGTTCCCAGGCCCTGACTGATCCTTTGGCTTAATCGCTCTCGCCTAGTTGGTCCCAGGAGAACTTTAAGCTGGTTGCTACTTCTGAGAGTTGCCAGTGAGAGGTTCCTGAGAGAGAAGGGTTTTAAGAAATGAAACTGAAAAAAAAAGAAAATGAAATTGAGGGGGACTCTGGTGAATTCAAAAAGGCAGTTATTTAAAAGGAAATAGAAACCGGATGTGGCAGCGCACACCTGTAATCTTAGCACTCTAGAGGCTGAGGCAGAAGAATCATTGAGAGTTTGAAGCCAGCTTGGGTTGCATAGCGAGTTCAAGGCCAGCCTGAACTGCATAGCAAGACCCTGATCCCCCATAATAATAATAATAGTGAAGTAAAAGGAAATATAGTGGAAACAGCATAAACTCTAGGGTAACATCCCAGTCTGATTTGTAGAAACAGTGTGACCTTACATAGAGATTTTAACTTCTCTAACCCTCACATTTTTTTCATATATAAAATGTGGGTAATATCTACCTTACTGATATTCAGTAAACAGTAACCATAATAACAACATAATATTAAAAGTCACTCCATCTCTTTGTTGCCTGGGTAAAAATTACAACAGAGATGAGCAAATGCCTGGCACTTTATTCTCATTGGAGTTATCTCTACTGGTGTTTCAGAAATAGGACGAGTCTAGAGAGCTCTTTCTCTCTGGCTGAGGTTTGTCCAAAGGAAGGAACTGTTGCTAGTCTCATGTCATGTCCAGCTAACTGTCTTGGGGTATTTGTTCTGGTCTTGCTCCTGGAAACACTGTTTCTCTCTTTGGCTCAATAATACCTTTCTGATGCCATGACTTATCCGTCTCAGGGATACTGTCTGACTTGGATATTGCTCTTACCCAAGAATCTGCTCAGCTGGCTCTATGCCATGTCCCTGTCTTAGAGGAACTGGTTTTTCCATTTTATGGATATTTAAGAAGAATCTGTAACTGACTTTCATAGATTCAGCCAGAGTTTTACAGTTCAGATTTTGGAAAAAGCTGAGAAAACAAACTACAATCTCCTTTCTGGACTCATCCTTGACTTCGTCATTATTTTAAGGTGGAACTGACATTGTAAATGCTTAGAGTTTCTTTAGGTGGGGCAGGCATTATTTTCTGTCTTCAGTGTAGGTATAACTTGGTATCCGTCATCCTCTCAGTGCCCTACGTGCCCATGTAAACCAAAGTGAATGGCCAGAATGACACATCATCTTCTGTCAGTATGCTGCATCTTCACACCTAAATGTCTTTCCTGTTCATATGGTCTGCTGGTCTCCCTGGCACTCTTGTGCAGGATCCCCTGTTTTCTTCTGGTTTAAGTACAACAGACATAGGCAAAGAAGAGCTCTCTATGATTTGATGAGGTCAGTTTCTTTTAGGAAATTTCCTGTTGTAATTGCATTCCTTTCTTTCAGTTGCTAGTGTTGCTTACACCCTGGCTCATCCAGGATGGTCACTGCCCAGCATTTCCTCCTCATTTGCAAGCAAGATTTGCAAGCAGATCTTCTCTCTGCTCCTTGGTCACACAGCCCTGTAATATTATTTCCTGCCCCTGCTCTGTGGGCATTGGACTCTTTTATCCTTATCACTGGCACCCTTCCCTTCATCCTGTCTTGCTCTCTTGTCATCTCATAGTTTTGAACCATTTTAGATTGCAAAAACCTTCATAGCAGCGGAGCCCTAGCTGCTGATCCTCTCTAGCCTTCTACCTAGCTCTGCCCTTTGGGCACTGGGGCTTTGGGAACCTAAGAGTGAAAGGAGCCATGACCGGCTTCCTACCCGGTCTGATTGCAGGTCATGAACATGCAGTGCACGGGGAGCCTGGACCTGATCCCTTTGAGGGGACGGCGCCGCAGGCGGTCAGGAGACCTCCCCCGGCCTTCCCCAGCCATCGGCCTACAGCCCCGGGCTGTGTCCACCACGCACCTGGCGTGCTGCACACAGGTGTCCCTCCCTGCCTCACCTCCCTGTCCTGCCTTCTGTCTTTGCTTTTGGGGATCTAGGGGTGCAGGACACTATTTAGGTGGGCCGTGTGTACGTTGAGGATTGCACAGTCAGCTCTTGTGGGTATTCGAAGAATTCTGTTTCATGTGTTCAGGAGTGCAACTGTCAGAGGGGAGGGCCTCTTGTTTTAGATAAGGAACCCAGTATGGTCGCAACAACCACAGCCATCACACAGAGAGACGGGGGGTAATCGGACTCTTGCGGCTGAACCATTGTGACTGGCTGTGTGAGTCTAAGGTAGAGACACACAAGATTGGGGGACACCGTTGTACCGAGAATAAGGACTTCTCAGATTTGGTGTGGGAGGGCTGTGAGGATAGGCATTCTGGAACTAGAAGGGCCTCGCAGCATAGGATTCCCTGGACAGTCCCTCCTTGAACTATACTGTCGGCTCCCTTTCCATTTCTCTTCCCTCATAAAAATCCTTTTATTCTTCCAAACTTTCTAACGCTGCCTGACTCTGTAAGGGCAAGAATTCTGCTTGGGTTTTACACTTCAGGGTCAAGTGGCAGAATGGTAACAGAGGGTCTTTTTTGTTCAGGTGCTTTCTGAAACTTCCTCCTCGAGGCCTGGTGGCTACCGGCTCTTCTCCTCCTCACGGCCACCAGCGGAGATGAAGCAGAGTGGCCTAGGTATGACTTCCTAGTGACTCTCATCTGTTACTGCAAAGGGTTGTCTGTCTGTTCTTTGAGTTTTATTGTGGGAGATCTTTGTTGTGGGAGCTGGGACCATCTGGTCTGTAGAACTGCCAGGTGGGGAGAGGGAGGATGAAGGGGAAAAAGCCGTAGTTAGGTGTGAAGCTGGATCACAGATGATCGGTTCATCCCCGGAAGGCCCCCTGTGTACCTGCTTGAAGGGCATTTTCCTGGCTTTCCCTCTCATTCCTTATCTGTCCTTCCAGTCTCGCCCAGACGTTAAGGGGCCATGGAGACTCTGAATCTTCAGAGTTATCAGTGACAGAGCTATAAATAGAGGTACTTGTGACCCCGTAACTGTCATAGCTCTCACATGGAGGACTGTGCCATGTGTTCCTCTGACGCCCGTGTTTTTCACAACCCTGCTCTGGCCCTCTCCCTCCATGCCCTCTCCTCCATCCTGTCCTAATCCTGTAACTTTTTTCCTTTCCTTCCGGAAGATTGAGGGCCAAATCTGAAACTGGTGTAGTGGCAGAGGCTTTTCTCATGACTTTGAGAGAATGTCTCTTGATTTTTTGATCCCTGGAGAGGGATGGAGAACATCATTCAACCTTTTCTAAGAACACAGACTACAGGAAGGACCAAGCTTCAGAGGGTATTGTATTCTTTGGGAGGGGAGGAGGTCCTTGGGAGGGGCTGTCTCCGAACACAGTGCCGTGTGTTCTAGAACTGGAGGTCAGACACAGCTGTGTGGGGTCTGAACTTGTTCCCTTGGTTCTTCTTTTATTTTGTCCTATTGTTCTCTGTATTTAGGTTCTCTTGTTTTTCTCTTACCTTTGTCCTTGGCACCTAATTTCTTGACCCAAAAGTGGTCAGCATTTGGACTCCCAAGGGGGAGAAAGGTTTCGGTAACTTTCTAGGCTAATCTGAGGAAAGTAGGTTGCCTTCTCTATCTCTGAAATAAGGTAGATGGTTTGGGGCATGAGAAGTAAATGATAAATGTTTAGGTCTGTGATAGGTACTTCTCTTTCCAAGAATCCCAGTAAGAACAGGTTTCAGATAGGCTGAGGAAATGGATAGGTATATCTGGCCCTTTTAAGTGAAAGTGTGACTAAAGCAGAGAGCCAGGCATGGTGGCACATGCCTGTAATTACAGCATTCAGGAGGCTGAGGCAGGAGGATC
>NW_004955416.1:10038917-10092805 GCF_000276665.1 Chinchilla lanigera | reverse complement strand
AAGAAAGAGAAAAACAAAAAGAAAAGGAAAGACAGAGGGAGAAGCAAGCGGAGTGGTGTGGACACAGACCTGGTTGACAGATGGCGTGGTAAAGTGAGATCACCCTCTGAGATGAGCTAAGGCCTGGGCAGGGCTGGGCTGGCATGACCACACCAGGGAGTGACTCAGTGCAGGAAGTGGATGTAGGACAAAGCCCAGGTAGTCTGGGATGCAGCCAGTTAGTTTTAGCTTCTCTGAAGAAAAGCAGATCTATTTAGCAACCATATTACTCTCTGCAGCCCATTTCTAGAGCCTGTGTGAGCATGAAAGGTAGGGAAAGTTGCCGAATAGAGAAGTCCTGAATCTCAGGGTAGAACTCATTGGCCACCTCAGCTTTCTGGTTTCTGTGGGACACTTGAAAACATGGTCTTTGTAGAATCAGGAGGAACTGGCATCCTCTCTATCTATCTCCCCATGACTGTTAAGACCTCAGCCAAACCTAGAGTCTTGGCTGAGATGGATTTGGAGGTCGAGGGGCAAATCCCCAAAACCCAGGTGTCAGTGTTGCCCTTTCCTGACCATGGCATCCTTGTGAGCCAAAGTAGAAGGTGCCATGGAATTCCAGCTCTACTCTAGATCTCACACTGGGGACCGTGACTGACCTGACTTATTCTCTTCAGAGATTCTTCAAATTTTATTTACTCCTGATTGCCAATACATTTCTCTTTGCTTTCTGTGCACTTGTGTACGTGGGCCTCTGGTTTAGTTCATAATAGGACCTACAAGACAATGAATTTAAGAGTAGAAGAACATGCTTTTTTGTTCTTTCCTGCTTTCCTTCTCAGAAGGTGCTCAACACATAACAGGCATGCTCCACATAGTCAACTGCCTTTCACATGCCTTCCAGTTTGTTGACTTTAGAAATTAGGTTGTTTCCTGGTGTGGTAGGTGGTGCACATCTGTAATTCCAGCCCCCGGGAAGCTGAGGCAGGAAGATCACTGTGAGTTCAAGGCCAGCCTGAGTTACTCAAGGCCAGCCTCAACTACATAGTGAGACACTGTCTCAATAAAATAATAAAATAAAATAAAATTACTGTTTCCTCCAGGAGGAAAAAAATATTTCTTTTTCAGTTGAAGACAGTTGGTCCTCAGAGTAAAGAGACCTGGATTCTAGTTCACCTTAGCGCCTAACATATTCTGTGAATTTTTTTTTATCTTCTTCATTTCTAATATAAGGAAGTTGAAATGGATGGTCCCTGAGTCCCTCCCAGCTTTAGAAATTCAACATGTCTCATATTTTCATTCTTGGGAAAGGTAAAAAAGCCTCATGGGCGGGGATATTGAATGAAAAACAGAATTGGAATGGTGGCAGCTGAGTGCTCAAAATTCAGTCTCTAAGCTTCAATTGAAGTTTTTCCTAGGCCAGGCATGGTGGTACACACATGTAATCTGAGCACTAGGGAGGCTGAGGCAGGAGGATTTGCAAGGTCAAAGCCAGTCTGGACTACAAAGCTAGACCCTGTCAACAAACTAACAAACAAATGAGCAAAACAAGCCTTTCCCTTTTAAACCTACAAGGAAGGCTGGGGATATAGTACAGTGGCACAAGGGCCTGTCTGGCAAGTGCAAGGTCCTGAGTTTGAGTCCTGATATCCCCTGCCCAAAGGAAAAAAAAAGAAACCTACAAGCAACTAGGTTTTTGCATTTCTCAAATCCCCTATCCAGGGTAAATGGCACTGAATTAAACCTAGGGAGAGCTAGAGTGATCTGCCTGTTCTTCTAGCATTTCTGAGAGCCACCCGAGGAGCACAGTCTATCTCTTTCAGTAGCTTTGAATCCCTTAATATGACTAACCCTGTATTTGGAGTGGCCTGCTGTCTCCGCCATGTAGATCTTCAGGACAGTCCCCACTGTGCTTGCCCACTGTGGCTGTGGACAGCAGTGAACACTCGTGGTTATGTGGAGTGGCGCGTGGCAGTGGCGCTGGTTGGCTGTGTGTGTCTCAGTGCTGTCCTGTGTGGTGTGGACGTCTGTGTGCAGCTTGGCGTGGCTACTAATGTGCTCCTGGCCTTGCAGGCTCGCAGTGCACAGGGCTGTTCAGCACCACGGTGCTGGGCGGCTCCTCCAGCGCCCCGAATCTTCAGGACTACGCCCGCAGCCATGGCAAAAAGCTCTCGCCTGCCAGTCTGAAGCACCGAGATGGTATGTGGGTGGGTTTTGGGGGGCAGCTCCTTTTTTCACCTGTCCCCTAGCAAGGACACAGCTCCAGAGCCATTCATGCTTAAGGTGGTACTGACAATGGCCTCATAACAAGTTTTCTTCATCAGTAATAGATGGGAGAACCAGGACCCTTTGCACCCTTCCATTTGCATCCCTCTCACCATACGAATACTATTTACTTACGCTTATCCCTTCATAATCTCCCACATACAGCCTTGCTGCCTCGGTTTGTATGCTTTCCCGGATTCTGGCCTGTAGGGGTGGATCAAGAGAATGATGCGTGGTCAACAGAAATGCTGTGGAACCTTGATTGAAATCCAGGAAATCAAGCTTAGGGGAAGTTGCTCAGCTCAGGTAGCAGAAATGATACCGCAAGAGACTGCGAAGAGGGAAGAAGGTGGTCACGCACATTTTACTTACAGATGCCCGGCAGGAGGGCGTAGTGGTGAAATCAGTGTTTACGGGGCCACACGATGGTAGACATGGTGCAGGCTGCTGAGAGATTGCACCAGAGGAAAAGGCTGTGGCAGTCAGGTGTTTGAGGGGCGGGGATGGGATCAGGTCGTGTCACTAACTAAAGAGTGTACTATGGGCAAATTCCAACGCAGAAGGGGGGCACAGGGTGGGTATAATCCCCATGATGTCTTTTCTCCCCAGAGCTCTTGTTTGTCCCGGCCGTAAAACGATTTTCTGTGTCGTTTGCAAAGCATCCGACTAACGGTACGTTTGCTTTTGACTCAACATCATCCCTCCTCACCATTGTCACCTCCAGACACTTAACCGCTGAGTTCTGACACTGACTCTGCCTCTCCTTCCACTGTGTTGACACCCTGCTGTCTCCAGATGAGCTCATCACTAAGTGTCCTTGCTGGGACCTTTCCCTTATGACCACCTGCGGCGTGCCTGCAGCCTCTCCCCGTGGCAGCGCAGGGTCTTTCTTCCATATCACTGTCCTGACCATCATGTCCTCTGTGTCAGCATCACCACCCCAGATTGATAAGTCACTCCCTCTCCTGTCATGTGACTGCCGGGCCATGCGCAGATGTGGTAATGGTTCCTCTTCTGAGAGAATAGTATTGCCTAGATTGGGCCAGTCGCTTCTCTTTTCTCCCCCTACTCCTCAGCATACATAATTTTCATCTTCCTGTTTTTTTCCTCCAACTCGTTTGGTGGGGCAGATGACTAGTTTGTTCCTGTGCTGGAGCAGTGCTGCCATCCCCACTGTGGCCCCTGCTTACCAGGAATACAGCGTATAGTTCCCATCTCCACACTCCTGTCTCCGGCTGTTGTGTGTAATTTGTGTGGCACTCGTGCTCCTGACATCTGCTTTATGTTACTACTAACCTAGTGCCTGGGCTTAGGAAACAGCCCGAATCGCTGTGGGATAAAAGAAAGAGAAAGGAGTAGGAGGTAATAGGTAATAGGGAAATAGGAGGTAATAGGTAATGTTGAGAAAACATTAAACTTTGAGATTTTTTTCTTCTTGTTTGGGAATTTTTTTTTTTTTTTTTTTTTTTTTGGTATTGGGGATTGAACCCAGGGCCTGTGTATACTCAGCCCTGTACCTTAAGGGTTTTTGTTGTTGTTGTTATTGTTGTTTTTTTTTTTTTGTCTTTTTGAGACAGGGTCTCACTATGCAGTTCAGGCTGGCCTTGAGCTCACTTTGTAGTCCAGGCTGGGTCTCAAACTCATGATGATCCTCCTGCCCTGGCCTCCTGAGTGCTGGGAGCCACCACGCCTGGCTCATGTTGTTGTTGTTTTTTGAGACAAGGTCTTCCTATGTAGTTCAGGCTAGCCTTGACCTCACTGTATAGCCCAGGCTGGCTTCAAACTCGTGGCGATCCTCCTGCCTCAGCCTCCCAACTGCTGGGATTACAGGTGTGTGCCACCACGCCTGGCTCCGAAAGTTTTAAATGTAGTTTCCATGTGGCTCCAGCCTGCCTATGGCAGAGCCATCTCAGAGAAACTGGAAGTAAAGAGGTGAGGTGTTCGTTGGGGATCCTGAGGGAGATTAGAAATGCATATTGTTTCAAGAATATCAAAGAACTGGATCTGCCCACATTAATGGGATGAGTTTGATGACCTTGTGAATCACAACTGAGGGGTTGTGGAGTTTTTGTAGGGGATGGCAGGAGAACCAAGGCCCACTCCCTGTTGAGATTTTACCCTTTGTATCCTTAGTTTTTTCTCTGCGTTGTGTCTCGTCCTCAAGGTAAACATACTTTTGTAAGATATGATTTTCTTCTAAGAGCTAAGACAATCAGAAGGCTTCATGCTGACACCTCCTGCTGCCTAGCCAGTGGCACGTGCAGGACTTTAGAGCTGTTGGATTGTGCGTCCCCACTGGCACTGCTGGGGTTTCTCCCTGGGCTGACAAGCCTAGATTCTCAGTTTCACAGGCTAAACCCTCAGGCTCCCACTTGTGCCATGGCAGAAGTCCCCATTGAGAGCAAGGTGGTTGCACCAACTCATTCAGCTTCAGTCCTTTCTGGCCTTCCGAGTGGCATAGTGCTGACGTGCTTGACCCATAACAGCAAGCGAGGGACTTGAACTGAGGGCCCATAACCCATTACCAGGAGCGGAGGCCCCTGAGATCAGAGTTAAATCGTATCTCCTAGTTTCTTAGGAACCATAGGAAAAGGCCCAAGCGCATAAGACAGATCCTATATATCTCCAGTTCCTTGAAGCCTTGGTTGGCAGACTCACCAGCTGAAGAAAACAAGAATTAATTTTACCATAAGGAGGAGAGGAAGAAAGACCTGCACAATTCAGGTATAATGCAGGAGAACAGATTCCAGATCTCCTCCAGTCCTTTGCATACTTCCTCAGGAGTCTTCCTGCCTCCTGTGTTTTCCTTGTGCTTGAGCTTGGAGGCTGATATGCTTGAAAAGCCAGAATCTGGGATCTTACTGCTGGCAACAACAGAAGTTTAGAGCTAATGTCTCTTGCTGAGGATCACCTAGAGTTAATTTGGCCTTAAGACAGTCGGAGTGCTCTACCCTCTGGCCAAAGTCTTGCTTGACTGACCCAATAATTACAGGGTGAGTGCTCTGTCTCCAGTTGCTTGTGGCAGATTATTCACAGCAGTGTGCCAGCCTACTGTTTCATCACCACCACCTGCTTGCATGATGTCTGGCTTGGAAATAGCAGCTGGGAGAATTGGACCTGGCTTTGGGAAGGAGGCAAGGCAATGCTGCCTCCGTTCTTTGATTGAAGAGCAACCCTCAGTCCTTCCTTGCCGCTTTTCTGATAAGCTTTTATCACGTCCTGTGATAATACGCAGCATATAAGTGTGGCCTGTTACTAAACTGTATGCTGAACTCACCAGAGCAAATTAATGAAGTGGGATAGAGACTGTGGCTCGCCCTTGCCCCAAATGTCAGAGTGTACGGAACGGACTCATCAAGCCCATTATCTTCCAGGGACCCACACAATTGTGTGACTGTTGAAGCAGTCAGTGCTCACCAGACTAGCCTGGAGAGAGCTAAGTTCTCTCCTGACATCCAGAGTAAGGCTGAAAACCATATTCTCGTGGAAGCACCCTGTGGGACGAGTTCTGGTCTGGGCGTTCTGAGTAGTTATCCTCAGCTGCTTTGATCCTACCTTCTCTACACGGCATCCTGTCCTCACATCAGGCCTGTAGACTCCATTCCTTTTCTCCGAGATCTTTCCTGTTGTTCCCCTTATACTTCCTACCACAGGCCTTCCACTGTCTTCAGCCTTTTGCAGCTGATCCCAGGCATCCACAGTTTGCCAATCA
The DNA here is from genome assembly GCF_000276665.1 of Chinchilla lanigera. NCBI lineage: Eukaryota > Metazoa > Chordata > Mammalia > Rodentia > Chinchillidae > Chinchilla > Chinchilla lanigera. The sequence goes on along the minus strand of NW_004955416.1, from coordinate 10,086,846 downwards.
GCCAAAATGATGAGGGACTTAGAATCAAAGCTTTCCCACTCACCAGCTGAAAACACCATTTGGACTCATCAGCAGTGGAAAGATAACATACAGTCCTCTCACTTCGGCTTCTGTAAAGGACACAGTGTCCCCCAAGGCTGATATTTCTGTTTACTTTAAAAAATATGTGTGTATTAGAACAAGAGTAATGTAAAGATGATTAGTCATTTTTAGAAAATTAGTGTTTCATTTTCTACATGCACTGGTCTGTTTATTTATTTATTTATAGATAAAATCTTGGTGTGTAATGCAGGCTGGCCTTGAACCCACTATGTAACCCAGGCTGGCCTGGAATTCCCAGCAGTCTTGCCTCAGCCTCCCAAGTGCTAGGATTATAGGTGTATACCACCACACCTGGTTTACGTGCAATTGTAAAGGAGTCCTACACTTGGTTTCCTGCTAGTGCTCTGTGCCAGCTGCCTGGCACCAGCCTTGTCTGGGGCTGTTTTAGTGTGTGGTCCGGAGGCCTAGCCTGAGCTTTCAGGAGCCTTTTTAGCTTTAGACTTATCTTGATACCTAATATACCATTCTTGACCCACTTCTCTGAGTAACTTTGAATGGTTTCATCTCTATCCCATCTTGTAAATGCCTTTCTCCAATTAGTTTGTTCAGAATGACCTAATCAGGGCCTCTGGAGCCCTAGCACAGGTTCTCAGCTGCAGAACTGCCAGCTTGTCCCAGTCCAGAGGATGTGAGCACTGCCAGCCCTGACTGAGTTATGCTCCGGGGGAAGGGCAGGCCCTTGTGTGATGAACCCTTGTCTACTTCATCCCTCTTTTATACTCACCCTGTGTTGCCAACACTGTTCTGGCCTGCGAGAAATGCCCAGTGGCCCTGACCATCTCACCTTCTTTCTTAGCTCACCTTGGATCTGCGTGGCCCCCACTTCCCAGTAATGCTGTGCCAGTCAGTGCCCCCTCATTGTCTCTCCTTCTTCTCTTTCTTTACCCCTGTGCTTCCTACTGTGGCCCCCTGCCCTGTCCAGAGCTGCTGGATGACCAGCACCCTGTGGTCCGGTTGCTGCGCGGTTTTTCCTCTGACTGCCCAGGGTGCCGGCCGGTCTCCTTGGATGCCACACTGGCACATCATCTGCACCAGTGCTCCTACCACCTGCGCCTCTTCCGGAACTGGCTGCGCTCAGGCCAGGATGACCCCGAGTGCCTCTACGGTATCCCCTGCTGCAGGCTGGCTGCTGCCACTGCCCTGGCTGGAACCAATTGCTTTGCTTATTGCACTTGTGGCAGGAGAGCCCATCTGGTCCTTTCTCCTTTTTGTGCTAAGGTTATGCGACTTGCATTTAGTTGCTTGGATGGGATCAGGGCCAGACTGCCTGGTAGCTGTAGCCCTGGCTGCTCGCCCCTCTCCTGTTCTTCTTTCTCACTGCCCCAGTGTTACACATTCCCCAGTTCGAATCAGTATAAAGTAACCTTTTGTGCTGGAACCTGTTCTTATCTCTAATCCTTTACTACCACCATCTTCTGAATGGAATATTTTACGAACCACTCTGAGGAGCTAGAGACTCCTCCGCTCTCCTGCCACTGGATTATAGGGGGAAACTGAGGCACAGAAGCCCTAATCAAATCCTTGAGGCAAATAAAGGCCAGAGGTTAGAAGGTGATCAGGTAAAATCATTTTGAATTACAGGGGTTACTCCATGGTGAGCAGGATGCTGGTTGCTTTAAAGAGATGTAGAGGAGACACTGGAAAGATTGGGGCCTGAAAAAGTGGTTGGGATCATTATCTTGACCCTCCAGAGAGAACATTTTTTCTATCGGTATTCCCTGAGAGTAAGGGACACACTTAGGTTTACCTTTGACCTTATCAGGACTGGCCGTCCTATACTGGAATACTGAGTCTAGAGCAGAGAATCGGTCTTCTTTTTTCAAGGGGATTTGCCTCATTTTCCTGATGGAGTATAGAGATCCTAGCAAGTAGAGCAGAAGAGAAAAACGAAATAACTAAGGAAAGAACTTCCGTTCCCCACCCTGTTCATGCATGTGATTTCCTCAGCTGCGCTTCATGTGTACTGCATGCTCTCGGATTGCATCCAAGTCCTCCCACCTTTCTCCCCACATTGTAAACGTGCATGACTCTCTTCTCCGAATCCATGCCCTCCTCCTTAATCTGATTTTCTTGTTCATGGTACCTGAAACCTGCTGTTCCCTCCCAGCTCCATGGCCTCCCTGCTTCATGTTAGATCTACAGTTTCACCCTGTACCTCTGGATCCTTATTTCATTTCCCAGAAAGTACAAGAGCAGTGTTAGTGCTTACCCTCCTGGGAATCTGCTGATTTTTCCATGGGACATTGCAGTTTTTCCATAGACAGGATGAGAGGTGATTTGATTCACCTGGAAGCATTAAAAATAGATGTTTTAGGAAATCTAAGGGTAAGAAAACTGGACTTCCCTAGGAGCTCTAGCGAGTTCCCTGTCCTGGAAATCTTGGATACCCCACACTCTAAAAGCCACAGACTGTCCTGATGGCTCTCAGGGACTCTCAGCTTCCTTGGCCAATTAGGGTGTATCTGGCAGTAATAACATGGCTTTGCCTATTTTTTTCCCAACAGGATTTGAAGGGTGCTCCATGGTGCCTACCATATACCCCCTGGAAACACTGCATAATGCTCTTTCCTTGCGTCAAGTGAGCGAATTCTTAAGCAGAGTCTGCCAGCGCCACACAGAGGCCCATGCACAGGCATCTGCAGGTATGGAAAATGCTGTATTTCTGCCTCCATTTCCCTGATTCCTAGAACTTGAGAAAGCAGTGAGTTAGCAGAAAGTAATAAATAGTTAGGCACTCCACACACACACAAAAGTAGACTTGAAAAGTGTGCAGTCAACTACATATGCTGACTGACCATCATAGAAATGCACTCCTTCCTGAGGTAGTTTGTATACTTAAAACGATCCCACTAAAAATACAAACTAATTTTGAAATTCTCATTGAAGAACAAATAAGCAGAGTTAGCGAAGAAAATCCTTAAGACCAATGAGAAGATACTAGTCTTACCACATTTTAAACTACTTGTTTTGTTTTATTGTCTTTTTGAGACAGGGTCTTGCTATGCAGTTCAGGCTGGCTTTGAACTCACTTTGTAGCCCAGGGTGGCCTCACATAGCGATCGTCCTGCCTCAGCCTCCTGAGTGTTGGGATTACAGGTGTGCACCACTACGCCTGGCCTTGTCTTTTTGTTTTTCTTGTTTTTTTGGATAAGGTCTTGCTATGTAGTTCAGGTTGGCCTTGAACTCACTATGTAGCCCAGGCTAGTCAAACACAATGATCCCCCTGCCTCAACCTCCTTAGTGCTGGGATTATAGGCCTGCACAACCATCCCCAGCTTTTGGGGTCGTAGTTATAGCTCAGTGGCATAAGTGCCTGCTTGGCAAGCATGAGGTCATGAGTTTGATTCCCAGTACCAAAAAAAAAAAAAAAATCCCAGCTTTTTTCTTTGTTTCCATTTTAAACTATTCTATAAAATGTCTACAATGACAACAGTATAGTATTGGTACCTGAATAAACAGATCAAGGAAATAAAAATTTAGAAAGATATGAAATTAGCATTTCAAGATACCGGGTGAAAGATGTCTTCTTAAAAATTAGAGTAAAGCTGAGGCAGAAGAGTCACCGGTTTGAGGTCAGCCTAGGCAGCTCAGTGAGACACTGTCTCAAAAGAAATATTTTTAAAAGTGGGCTAGGAATGCGGTTCAGTGACCTCCAGCTCAGTACTGGAAAAAGAAAAGTGGAATAGGTCCAATTAAATAGTCACTTGACAAAAATAAATTTGACTCTGCACTTCACCATATAGATGCTATATGAATCAGATTCCTTTTTGCTGTTCTAGGGATTAAACCCAGGGCCTTCACACTGAGCTATATCCCCAGACTTTTTCTCTTTTTTTTTGAGACAAGGTCTTGCTTTGTAGTTCGGGCTGGCCTTGAACTCATAGCCGTCCTCCTCGGCCTGCTGACTGCTGGCATGTGCCACCATACCTAGCTTCTAGACCTTTTCTATATTGTACTTCAAGACAGGTGTCTGGGGGCTGGGGATTTAGCTCAGCGGCAAAAGCGCCTGCCTGGCAAGCGCAAGGTCGTGAGTTCGGTTCCCGGTACCGGAGAAAAAACCGAAAAACCAAAGACAGGTGTCTGTAAATTGCTAAATTGTCCAGGCTGCCTCAAACTCACAGTCTCCTGCCTCAGTATCCCATAGTGCTGGGATTATAGGAGTGCACCACCACACCTGGCTATTGAATGATTTGGGCACAGAAAACTACAGAATAGTTGGGTTCAGTAGTGCACACCTGTGATGCCAGCTGCTCAGGAAGCTGAGGCTGGAGAATCACAAGTTTGAGGCCAGCCTGGGTAACTTACTGGGGTCCTGTCTTTAAAATAAGCCATCAAGCAAATAAAGAAGAGCTGAGGATGTGGTAAAGTAATTGGTTAGCCTGCGTGAGGGCCTGGGTTCAATCCCCAGTACCACAATAACGAAACAAACTATAAAATATTGCACCAGTTAAAGGAGACCTAAATAAATGGAAAGGCACTTCATGTTCAGCTAGGAGACTTGATATTGTTAAGAAGAAAGTACCACAGTGATCTGTGAGTGTAATGCAGGACATACAAAATTGCAGAAATGGAAAATATAATAATAAAATATAGCCAGGCATGGTGGTGCACATCTGTAATCCCAGCACTCAGGAGGCTGAGCCAGGAGGACTGCTGTGAGTTCAAGACCAGCCTGGGCTCCAAAGTCAGCTCAAGGCCAGCCTGAACTGCATATCAAGACCCTGTCTCAAAAAGACAAAAAATAAGTTAATTAATTAATTAATTAATTAAATATAGTAAATAAATATAGTAAATGTAATGTTCAAATTCATGTGAAATTGCAAGGCCTGAATAGCCAAAAGAATATTGAGAAAGAAAAAAAAATGTTGGAGAAATCACATCCCCCAATTTCAAAATGTACTATCATATAATGCTAGAGTAGTCAAAATAATATGGTACAGCTGAATGTGGTAGTACAGGCCTGTAATCCTAGTAGCCAGGAAGCTGAGGCAGGAGGATTGCTGCAAGTTCAAGGCCAACCTGAGCTACATAGTGAGTTTGAGACCAGCCTGAACTATGTACGTAAAGATCCTGTATCCACCAAAAAAAAGTACTGTGATAAGGATAAAACTGCAGATAAGTGGAATAGAATTGAGAATCTAAGAATAAAACTACATTTATGGCTAGTTGATTTCCTATAAGAATGTTGAGACTATTCAGTAGGGAAACATAATCTTTTTAATAAAGGGTGCTAGAATCATTTGTTTGTTTGTTTATTTTGATACTGGGAATTAAACTCACAACCTCACGCTTGCCAAGCAGGCGCTTTGCCACTAAGCTATATCCCTGGCATGCTGGAATCATTTTATCCATATTCAAAAAATTAAATCCCCACAGCACTATATAAAAAGTTAACTCTCCTGTTGGGAGACTGAGGCTGGAGAATTGCTTGAACTGAGGAGTTTGAGACCAGCATGAGCAACATAGCAAAACCTCATAAAAAAAAAAAAAACTCATGGGCTGGGGATTTAGCTCAGCGGCATAGTGCCTGCCTGGCAAGCATGAGGCTGCTTGTGAGTTTGATTCCTGGTACCAGAAAAAAAAATGAAAAAAAAAAAAACCTCAAAATGGATCAATGACCTAAATATAACAGCTAAACCAATAAAACTCTTTGAAGATATGAGGTAAATCTTCATGACCTTAGATTTGGCAAATGATCTTAGACAAAAGCATAAAGAACAGCAAAACCAAAGACCTCTAGAAAAGGAAGAGATAGTTGTAAGTCATATGTCTGTCAAGGGTCAAGAATAAAATACCTTAGCACAAAAAGATAAGCAACCCAATTTAAAAATGAACATAGCACTACATAAGTAAGTTAGTTGAAGGCCAGCCTGCACTACATAGTGAGACCCTGTCTCAAAAAAAAAAAAAAAAAAAGCTGGGTATCGTGGTGCACACCTATGATCCAAGCACTTGGAAGCCTGAGGCAAGAGGATCACTATGAGTTCAAGGCCAGCCTGAACTGTACAATGAGACCAAAAAAAGAAAAAAAGAGCCAAGGACTTGAATTGACATCTCTGCAGACAAGAAGCCCATGAACAGTTGTTCATTCTCGTTAGTCAGTGGAGATATGCAAATATAAACTGCAGTGAGATGGCTTCATTCTCACTAGGATGGTGGCTTTAGAAAAAGAATTCTTGTCTGTTGCTTGTGAAAATATAAAATGATGCAGCCACTGTGGAAAATTTTGATACTTCCTCAATAAGTTAAACATAGACCTGGGGATGGTGGTGCATGCCTGTAATACTAGCACTCAGGCCGAAGCAGGAGGATTACCACGAGGTCAAGGCCAGCCTAGGCTACATGGTGAGTTCAAGGCCAGTCTGAACTACATGGCAAGACCCTGTCTCAAAAAAAAAAAAAGTGAAATTAGAATTGAAATTCTAAACATAGAATTGCAAAGTTCACATTTTACGTGATTTCATTTATGTGGAATACCCAGCAGTTCTACCCCTAGGTGGACACCACAAAAAAAAAGACAGCCGGGCGTGGTGGCGCAGGCCTGTGATCCCAGCACTCTGGAGGCAGAGGCAGGAGGATCGTTGTGAGTTCGAGACCAGCCCGGGCTACAAAGTGAGCTCAAGGCCAGTCTGAACTGCAGAGCGAGACCTTGTCTCAAAAAGACAAAAAGAAAAAAAAAAAAAAAGACAGAATATGTGAAAACAGGCACTCAGACAATTATTTCACCCAGAGGTTTACATCAGCACTACTGACAGTAGTCAAAAGGTAGAAACAACTGACATGCCCACAAATGGATAAATAAAATGATATATATACATAAGCAATGAAATATTACAGAGCTATAAAAAGGAATGAAATACTCATGTTACAGTCTGATGAACCTCAGAGACATCCCCAGTGAGTGAAGCCCAAAGCAAAAAGTCACATTTTACATGGTTTCATTTATGTGAAACATCCAGAATTTGGAAATCCATAGACAGAGAAAAGGCAGATTGGCTGTTTCCAGGGCTGAGTAGGATGGAATGGGTAGCTGACTTAACAGGTTTGGAGCTTTTCTTTGGGGAAAATGAAAATGTTTTAGAACTAGTTAAGGGTGGTGGGTTCACAACACTGGGTGTACTAAATGCTACAGAATTACTTACTTTGAAATGGTTCACTTTATATTATATGGGTTTATCTCAATGAAAAAAATTAACATGCAAGTAGTAAAAGTCAGCAGGGACCCCGGTGGTTCATACCTGTGATCCCAGATGCCTAGGAGGCTGGAGCAGGAAGACTTCAAGTTTGAGTCCAGCCTGGGCAATAAAAGGGTAGGGAGGTAGCTCAATGAGAGCATGCCAGGGTTGTTTTTTAAAAATGTCTTAAATCTAGGAAGTGAGTAATGAGCATTGATTGTTCTAATCTCTGTTACTTTTTTAAAAGTAAGTTTGAAAATTTTCATACTATAAAGTTTAAAAGAGGGTTTGAGTGAAGGAGCCCTAGGATACACTACTTCCTAGCCCCGGAGTGAGAAGTTGGCTTGACTGTTTGCTGAGATCATTGTGACCCTCGGATTCTTCACTCGCCTTTTGCTCTCCTGCTCTCCCCTGCACCTGTGCAGCCCTCTTTGACTCTATGCGCAGCAGCCAGGCCTCCGAGGGCCCATTTTCCCCGCCCCGCGGTCTTCATTCACCCCCGCTGCAGCTCCAGCAGCGCTCTGAGAAGCCTCCATGGTGTAAGTAGACTTTTTGTATCTGCCAAGACAAAGATCAAGAGGAATGGAGGGAAGCCGGGCATGGTGGCACACCCCTGTAATCCCAGCACTCGGGAGGCTGAGGCAGGAGGATCATTTCAAGTTCGAGACCAACCTGGGCTACAAAGTGAGCTCAAGGCCAGCCTGAACTGAATAGTGAGACCCTGTCTCAAAAAGACCAAAAAAAAAGAGGAATGGAGGGAGAGGCGGATGAGGAGCCAGTCACATGAGGAGAAAATGACGAGGGTTGCAGACCAGGAGTGACTCTGAGAAGCAGTCTCATCTCCTGTTTCCAAGATACAGGGAGCATCTGCTCATTGTCCTTCCGTGCTGTCAGTGGAGCCTCCTGTCTCGCTGAAGAGCTACTCGGAGACAGTGACCCAGAGCAGCTTTGGGGAGAGGAGGATGGGGATGCCCCTTTCCTCAGATCCTCTTTTGGTCTTGCTGTACGGTTGTCTGGTAAAGGTGATTAGGAGGCAGCCTAGATATACAGACCAACTTGGAGCAGGAAGCTGGAATTTGCTCTTAGTTTTGCATGTCCCCTTTCGCTAGTTGTTGAAACTTGCTGAGGAATAATGTTGCAGACATTCCTTTTAGTGACAGTGTGAACAGTGGAGCCACAGGAAGTTCTTGGGATAATTGCAGAGAGGGGAGCACTGGTGCTAATAAGAGGTGGGGGTACGGCCAAGGTACCAGAAAGGGAAAACTGCTTTCCTTATCATCCTGCCTCTAGGGAACAACTGAAAGCAAACATGCCTTTCATTCTTTTACTCAGAGGCCTGACAGAAAGGTTTCTATTTCAGTGCTAGGATTAACAGTTGTAGAATTTCGTCCTTCGGACACTCTGTAGGAAGAAGAAACATTCCTCCCTGACACCAGGAATCCCTCTGCTGAATTTCAGATTATCCGACATTTGCCTTGCGAGTGCCCCTTGTCCTCTCTCCTGGAGTGTTTATGGACAATCTTCTTCTGTTCTATTTCTGACTGGCCTCTTTGATTTGCCTGAATCGGGTCACTAGCTGGATAGTAAGGCCACTTCTATACTTGGCAAAAGCTTGGCTTACACCCTCGCTTCTTTTTTTTTTTTTCTGTCTGGTATCAGCTCTTCATTAGTAAACATCTTTTTGGGAGTCTGTCTGTCTGTCTGTCTGTACCAGAAACAGGCTCTATAGCTTTAAAACCTGGCTCAGGCCCCCAAACCATGTTCCTCTTCTTTTTCTGCTGAAGCGGACCTCCTCTGTCCCTTCACAGCAGAGAGATAACTACTGTATTTTGGGGCTGGGAATTTAGCTCAGCGGCACAGCACCTGCCTGGCAAGCGCAAGGTTGTGAGTTTGATTCCTGGTACCGGAAAAAAAAACGAAAAAAGAAACTTCTGTATCTTCAACTCCACCACCAAGTGAGCGTGTGTGGGCTCAGGCTTGCCAGCTTCCCCAGATTCTCTTTGACAACAATATAGTCAGGTGTTTACTGTTTCTGAATCTATCATCATTGATACCATAGTGCTTTAATACATAGTTACAATACTATGGTGAATATTAGGTTGGGCTTGGGATCATCCCACAGTGTAATTGAAGACTCTAAGGTCTTTATAATATTATTGACAGAATCTGGGAAATTAGTTTTTATAGTTTTCTATGTGTATAATAGGCACAGTTTTGTAACATTATATGTCCCAAGATTTAGTGTTTTAAACTTGGATCTGTGGATGGGCTTCAGAGAAGTCTGTGAGCTCCAGTGATCATATGTGAAGATGAATGTGAACCGTTTCATACATAAACCCTTCCTGGAAGATAATTCATGACTTTCACTGATGCCTCAGAGGGGGCAGCAACTCCCAGAAAGGCTAAGAACTTCTGCCAGCCGGGCACAGTGGTGCTTCCCTGTAATTTCAGCTGCTCAGAAGGCTGAGACAAGAGGATTGCAAATTTGAAAGCAACTTGGCCAACTTAACCAAATCCTGTCTCAAAATAAAAGAAGAAAGAGTGGGGATGTAGCTCAGTGGTGGAGTGAGCACCTAGCATGCATGAGGCCCAGTACCGCAAAAAAATCAAAACAAAACAATGCAAACAAAACAAAACAAAACAAAAAAAACTGCCACTTTCAGATTCCATGTCAGTCTTCCATTTTTGTACAAACCATTTGTTTCTCCCTACTGTTCTGCCTTACAGGGTTTTTCTACATTTTCTTGCTTACTTATCTCCTGGGATATAAGCAAAGATTTCCTCTGCCCAAGAAATACATTGATTACTTTTAAGAGTGATTCTAACACAAGGTATAAATCAGGTTCAACTGTGAGTGTTTCAACAAAATAATATTGTTCTCCTCTCCCTTTTCCCCACCCACGCCTTTACAATAAACCTATAGAATTAGGATGTCTGGAGCTGAAATCTGGAAATCTGGATTTAAAAACTGTTTTTTTCACAGTTGGTTTTTTTTTTTTTTTTTTTTTTGGAATTGAACTCATGACCTCAGGTTTGCCAGGCAAGCACTTATACCACTGAGCTACATCCCCAGCCCACACAGTTTTTATATATAACCTAATAATGAACCACTGGACTAAAGTGTTTATACGCATATGAAGTAGGAATGAGAAGGCATGGGAGTTTGGAGTCAGGCTAGAGGTATATTTATGAATTAACCAAATGAAGTGGGTCTCACTACTCTCCTGAAGTCTTAGATGAGCCTTAATTCTATTCTTGTAGACCAGGGTCACAGTTCCTGAGCTGGGCAACCTTAGGAGTCTCTGCCAAACTTAGGAAGCATTCAGACCCTCTCTCCCCAACACATGAGCGCCACAGACCATCCATTCTAGCATTTGAACTCTATGTGTAGGGTAAAGCGAACTCTTCCAGTTTGCCTGACTTGGTCTCTTGATTTTGCTTTACAGATAGCAGTGGCCCTTCCAGTACTGTGTCCAGTGCTGGTCCTTCCTCCCCCACTGCTGTGGATAGCAACTCCCATTTTGGCTTCAGTGACCAACCCTCCCTACGTACACATGTGACGGAAGAGAGCCAAGGACTTGAGCTGCTCCAGGAGGCCCCCAGAAATAGAACACAAGAGCTCCCCATAGGAGGGCAGCAAGAGCCTTTTGAACCAAACCAACCCCCACAGGAGTCACCTGTGGAAACCAGCAAGCCGGGAGGCCAGGAGATTTCTGAGGTCAGCCAGTCATGCCAGAAGAGCCATGACTCTGTTAACCATACATGCCAGCCATGCCAGAAGGCCAGCCAACTGTGCCAGGAAGCCTCTGAGGAAATTTGGCAGCTTTGCCGGGAGAACCCTGAGGAAGTCAGCCAGCCAAGCCAGGGGGTCCCTGCGGAGACCGGCAGGCTGGTCCACGGGCTCCCTGTAGGGGTTAGGGGCCTGGTCCAGGAAACCCTTGTAGAAGTTGACAGGCCAAACCAAGAAATCCCTAAAGAGTATAGCCAGCCATGCCGGGAGTTCTCTGTAGAGGTTGGCAGGTTGGCCCAAGAGGTTTCTGCGGTCAGTCTGTCACCTCGAGACATCCTTGAGGTTAATAAACCATCCCAAGAGCTCCTTGGCAAGATTGATTTGGAGGCCCAGGAAGTCCCCGAGGAGATTAGTCAGCAGTCTCGGGTGGTCCCTGAGGTGATCCATCAGCTGCCTAGAGAGGATGTTCCCCAAGCCCTGTATCTGCAAAGTGACCCAAACCCTCAAAGCCAGTCTCCAGCCCATGACCAGCACTCACCCCTTTCACCAGCAACATGTAATCAACCATTTTCTTACTAGTGGTGTCTCACTGCACCAGCCATTTGTGCCAGCAGCCTTTTCTGTTGGCTCTCATCAGCCAGAGAGAGGAGTGCCCCTCCATAGAGGTGTCTGAGAAAGCAGGCCTCTTGGCATGAAGCACAACTTGTGCCAGGGCTGCATGTGGCAAAGGTTAGTTTCATGTGCAAAACAACCTTTGGCTCCTTGCTTAGCCATTCTACTGGAATGGGATTTTCTTAGGATAGCTGATCTGTCATTACCTAACCTACTCTGAGCACCACAGGAAATTCCAGATTGTTAAAGGAAATGGCACTTAACTGCTAAAGACCAGCAAGGGGCCAGTAGAGGCCAGCAAGTATGAAAGGGGACTGCAGGGTCTTTATACAGGAAAATATCCACCACATCTCAAGGTACCCTTTAAATCATGTATGCCAGGGTCAGGGAGACTGTGGTCTTTACTAGTACTCCTCAGGCAGAGCCAAGATGGCCATCTGAAATGTCTGGAAAACAGTTCCCTTCCCAGACAAATGTCTGTCATAGCCACTACTCTTAGACTGAGCTTACGGGTGTTTCTCCAGGTGCCCCTGCGCCCCAGTCCTGCTCCTCTGAGCAAGTGCTCTAGGGAAAAGTAGTCAGTAGTTTGCTGAGCAGCTTCAGAGTGACTCCTGACTATGCTCTGGGGAGTCCTGGCCATGCTCTGAAGCTGGGCCCTCTTTGCTGTGGGGCTTTTGGGCCTAGGAGATACTGTCGTAGACAGAATCAGGTTCTATTTTAAGAGATTAGCAGAGATCAATATTATGAAGACTAGAATATATATATTTCCGTAGTTTGCCAGGGACAAGGCACAGACTGGCCAAAGACCAAACACTCCAGAGTCCCCAAGAAGTTTGTTTCATATCATGCGTCTTTAGGACCCAGATGTGATTCTGAAGCTTTTCCCAAAGATCTGGGGATAGGAGTGGGGGTAGGTAGAAGGGGTAATACAGTCATTAGAGTTGGGGGCCGGAACATTTTGAGTGCTCAATAAATATGAAACAATCAGAGTGGTGGTGGTAGTGATGATGTTCTTGTGAATTTAAGAATGAATATGATGGTGACTCCATTGTATCTGCAACTAAATCTGAATCAGTAGGAAGCCATCATAGTTGAGCAGAAATGGGATATAACACTACAGAGATCCGGCGTCCCAGAAGATCCCTGCAGCAGTCAGTCCACCATTCCAAATGTCTTTAATAAGTAGAATGTGGCGTAGTTGGGGTGGAAAGAAATTTAAGCCCTGTGAAGCACCAGCAGGCACCTGGTTTCTCACAGATCCTTGGAATCCCCTCCACATTTTTCATTTTAAATCAGGAGTTGATATCAAGAGGCCACACCCTCTCTACCCCACTGATGTCTTTAGACTGGGAAAGCCAGAATGCTGGGAGTGCTAGACAGTCCCCCTCCTGATACGTGCACGTTCATAACCACTTCTGCCATACCTGGGACTCCTGAGGGGCTCAAATCTTTTTATTCCATGGGAACAGTAAGTGCTAAAGGGCCTGTACTTTGGGGAAAATATTCACAGTGACCACACAGTGAGATGGGGTTCCCAACCTCAATAGGTTTGGAACCTCTTAGGGCTCCTTCAAAGGGCCAGCTTCTCTCCGGTGTTCCCCTGTCCACTGTATCAGATCCTGGTTATCTGGCCCGCACCTCTGTGGAACCTACATTCCAAGGAGGTTCCCCGCCTGGAAGCTCCTAGTCCCCATCCTCAGGCATTCCTGCCCATTTTCAGAAATGATTCTGTTTCTTCACCACCCTGACTCTGTGGCTCCCCCCGGGTCATGGAACTGCTTCTGGGGAGTCAAAAGAATCTTTCAAGATAAATGACAACATTGGTTGAAGCAGAGAGGTGGAAGTCAGGGCCCGGCACCTAAGTAATATGTGGAGCCCAAGAAAGCCCAAGCAGCACCACACCACACCAGCCGCAATGAACTTGATTTATTGTTAGACTCAGCGGCTTTGTCACAGCAGCTGGGAACAATCGCAGGGGTGTAGGGAGAAGCAGAGCACGGCAGCACGGGGACGGGGAGCTGAGAAGGACACAAGTGGGCTCATCTTGGTGGCCCAGTTACTCAGCAGGGAAGGTGAGCCCCAGGGCTTCTCAGTCCGCAGCGGTCTGTCAGGGGCTGCTCGCTGGCTGGCCGGGGGAAAGTCCTCTCCTGGGGGGGACTTTCCAGCCGCTTTCACGTCATGCTGGAGGCGTTAAGCTCTAGCTCAGCTTCGTCTGCCTGTCCTCTCTCTCATTCTCCCCGAGTCCTCTGGCCTGGTCTCCACCTTCCAGGTCCTCTGTCCAGGAGTTCGGGTTTGGAGAGGCAGCCAGCATTCCCATTGCAGCTGCAGGATGGCACAGTGGAATGTTGGGGGTGTCACACGTGGCTGGGGTGTCAGATGGTGGGATGTCAGGCAGTGGCTTATTTTTAACCCATTACACACCAGGCCACAGCAGATGACCACATGCAGAGAAGCCAAGCAGGGGGTGAGAAGGGATTGGGATCACTGAAATGGGGTAGGTGAAAACTTCAAAGGGTCAGGGAGCCTGGAAGAACCCTGGGATTGGGGCTGGGACTCTCCTTGCCCTTTTGTGCCGCCCAGCAGACCTGGTCTGGGCACAGCCCTAAGGATGTGAACGGTGTGAAGCAGGGGCTGGGAGGTAAGTTCCTTTCTCCTCTCACCAGTCTGTTGGTCTAAAGAGCTTCAAGTTTTGGATTGAGACATTCAGATACTGAGGGAAGCAGGAGGACGGCATAGCAGCGGTGTACCCCCAGGCCCTGGCGGGTAAGGAGATGGCAGATGGAGGAAAGTGTGCAGCTCTGGGTACCTCACCGACAGTATCCTACCCCAGGTGACATAAATTACTATCAGGAATCCTTCCCAGGATATTAAATAGATCTAAGGAGGTCCCTGGGGTTGCGGGTACGGTCTCCCTCCACAAGAGGAGGCTGCCCTCTGAGACTCATCCTCACGCCCCAACCAATGCCAGTATCTGACAGTGCTGTGCAAGGGTATCACTTGGGGTCCTCGGGCCTGAGATGACCTCCTACCCTCAGTGCCTTTCCCTTGTCCTCCTTACCACTTTCAGTTTTGAGACCTGTGAGGAATGGATGAGGGGGAGGACAATACCTTCCATTTAGCCCGGCCCAAGCCCCCACAACAAGACATCCCCTCAACCCCAAAGGACACAGCAGTAGCCATTCTCTAAAGGAGCTGGGGGAGTGGATCCTTGGGAAGGGAGGGTAGTTCTTTCAGAACTCGATCTTGCAGGCTGGGAAGGATTCATCCTGCATGACCACAGTGCTGCTGCTCGCCAGGACCAAGACGTTCAGCTGCTGCTGCTGCTCATGAGTCTGCTGGTACCACTCACGGGTCACCTCCGTGTCATGAGTAGGAATCAGAGTCACCTGGGAAGGAGATGAGACGTCAGAAGTGCGAGCATGGATGGAAGAAGAGGGGAGGGCCCTGTCTGTTTATGACAGTGTCCCACTGTGCATTTGAGTGAGCTCTGGCCAGAACACTGCGGTGCTACTCACCTGAAGATTCTCCCCCCACTGGGCCTTGCCCTCCAGCAGGGCATCCAGCACTGCCCGGCTTGGCTCGCCATTGGCAGGGTCATTCCCACTGACCACGTAGTAGGACGCACGCACACGACGGAAGAAGTCAAGGTCAGCAGTCTTGCCACTGCAATGATTCGGGATATAGGCGAGATCCACATATACAGGGGGGCCAGAGCCACCCTTGGACCCCAAGGCCACTGTGGAGACAAGCCAGGAGACATTGTAGAGGAAAAGCAGGACGCTTTGGCACCTTCCCCCTCTCCACTGCTAGAGCCTTCGGACCAGTCCACACCCAGCCCCAGCCCACACTCTTCTGCTCTCCACGGTATACTCACTGGGTCCTGCCTTGAGTCCATTGACGAGGCCTTTAGACATTGGGCTGTGTCCATCCTTCTCCTCTGCCGGAGTGGCCTGGCTTGGCGTGCTGCGTGTTCGGGGTGGGGCCCGGGATACTCGATCTACAGGCCCTTTACCAGGGGTCGGGGACCGTTTCCCCCGAAGATCCAGACGCCTCGCAGGGGATGCTGGCTTGGCCCGGCCTGGAGCCCTGCGCCCCAATCGCCCCTGCACCTTCTCCTTCTCCCGTAGCCTCTCCGCCCTCCCAGACTCTGAGCTGAGTCCCTCAGGGTCAGCCATGCACACGTCAGGGCGGGGAGGGGATGGGTGAGGGTCTGGCTGAGGGATGGGGGGTGGGTCGTGACCAGGCCTGGGGTGGTGAGTTCCACTGACCCCCCCAGCTTTGTCCACAGGCAAGAAGTCCCCATCTTCATCAGAGTCGAGAGCTGCCTCTGCTGTGATGGACGGACACTCCTCAGTTTCTGGTGGGACATCAGAATCTGACTGTGAGGAGCCTGAGTCACTGGCTGACGTTGGGGGAGTCTCATCAGCCACAGGGTATGGGCCCCCTGTGCGGCGGCGTCCCCCTCTTCCTACCAGCCGAGCTTCTTCGGTGGAAAGGTCACTGTCATCTGTGGATGGCGGCAGAGGTGGGTTCAGGAAGGATGGAGAGAGCTCCCCACAGTGGGGCCGGGGCTCAGCAGCACATCCCTGAGGTCCAGGCTCAGCCTCAGGAGAGACACTGCGGGGTGGACCCCCAGACCCCACTCCAGAACACAGCAGCTGCTCGGGGGAGAGCAGTGTGTCAGGCCGGGCGCTTCTCTCAGCTCCCTCGGGCCAGGCCCCTTGTTCCCAAGCAGGGCAGGCTCCAGCCTCTTCCTTCTCTGTCTTGGCTGTGGCAGGGCCAGGGGGACTGGGGCTGGTTTCAGTTGGGCCATTGGCCGCAGGCTCCACAGAGGGCCCCTGGCAGGGGCTTGGCTTCTTGGTTGTGTCCCCTGAGCACTCCGGGTGGCAGGGCAGGGTGCCACCATCCATGTCTCCAGGAAGGGTTGGAGCTGGGGCCAAGTCCAGTGAAGCTAGGGGCACTGGGCTCAGAGGAGTGAGGTCCCAGAGGCTGGGGGCAGGTGGTTCCATTCCTGGCTCCAGTTCTCCAGACTTGTGCTCTGCAGCCCCCGGGCCTGGAGGGAAGCGCTCAGCCACGCTTACGATCACTGGGGTTGTAGCCTCAGAGGAGGAGCCTTCAGACAAGACTGGTGAGGCAGGTCTTGGCAGGCTGGAGAGGAGGGGAGCCCCAGGGGAGCTGGGGGAGGGGAGCTGGGGCAGGGAGGAGTCCAGGCTGGGGGCCTTGGTCACTTCCAAGTACTCATCATGCCGAGCTCTAGTTGGGGGTCCTGGAGCCAGAGCCAGAGCTCGGTCCCCAGAGAAGGCAAGGGAGCCACAGGGCGCTGAGCGGGGCTCTGCCGGGGAGGGCAGCTGAGGGGGCGCAGGCTGCAGTGAGGAAAAGCCAAAGGCTGAAGCGGGGAAATCCAGGCTTGGTCGTGCAGGACCCAGGTGCAAGTCCAAGGGAGGGCTCGTGTGTGCCTCGGCTTCAGGCCACAGTGTGGGGGCCCCCCCAGGGATGGGGGGAGGGGGACTTGGGGACTGAGCCTCTTTCTCTGGCTGTTCCTGAGCCCCCTTCTCTGGCTCTGAGTCACTCGCACTGTCATCCCAGTGCCCCCGGCCTGCTTCTTTTGGGGAGGGGGTCCTCCGATCTGGACTACAGCTCAGGACAGTACCGAGAGGGAGGCTCGGGCCTTTGCTTGCAGGGATGGGCGCGCGAGGGGGCACGGCAGGTGGGGTGAGGCTGTCCTCCACACTTGGCGCTCGCTCAGGCTCCTGCCTGGGGGGCACCGTGGGCCCTGTCAGGGCCGCATAGCTAAAGGCTGCAGTGTCAGGCTGGAGGCCTTTGGGGGTGCTGGGAGAGGACAGCTCCTTCTCCGCAGGCACATTTCGGGCCATGGCCTCGGCCTTGCCCGAGAGGCGTGGGGGCCAATCCCCAGCTGCCCCAAGCGGAGGCTCCCTGGTGGGGCACGCAGGACCAAGGCCAGTCAGCATCATCTGCTCGTAGATGTCTGCATACCGGAAGCTCCTCTCCTCAGGGTAGGGTGTGGGCTCTCTCTGCTCTGACTCCGTGGGCTCTGTGTCCCTCGTGGCATGGCTCTCACTG
This sequence comes from Chinchilla lanigera, assembly GCF_000276665.1. Taxonomy (NCBI): domain Eukaryota; kingdom Metazoa; phylum Chordata; class Mammalia; order Rodentia; family Chinchillidae; genus Chinchilla; species Chinchilla lanigera. Next base: position 10,069,146 of record NW_004955416.1, on the reverse strand, counting down.
GCCTCAGGGGCCTTAGAGCTGCAGGGGCTGCTGCCAGGAGCCTCAGCCCCACCTCCTGCTTCCGCTTCCCCTTTCCCTTCCCCTTCAGCCTTGCGGTAGTCCTTCCCCAGCGGGGAGTATGGCCCGCCTTCCAACTCGGCAGCGCCCTCCTGCACCGCGGCCACCACACTGTCATATTCTGCGGGGCCCCAGGAGAAGGGCGCAGGCATGTGAGGCTCTGGGGCAGGTGTGGGGGGAGCGGGAGCTGGGGAAAGGGGTGCTGGGGGCAGGGGTCTGTCCTTAGGCACCCACGGTGGGATGTCAGCCAGCCAGGAGGGAGCGGTGGGTTCACTCCTCATGGGTGGCCTGGGCTTCGTCTCAGGACTAGGGCTTTCTTGTCTGGGGGTAGGAGGACCCCTCTGTCCCACCATCTCAGGTGGGGAGGATGGAGGAGAGATGATCTCAAAGGGAGAGCGGGTCAGCTTGTCCTCTTCCTCGGGTGGCAGCCCAACTGGTGACTCGGCAAGCCACCGTTCCACTTCCAGTCCCTTCTGTGGTGGGTGCTCCTGCAAACCCTTGAAGTCTGAATCCCACGGGCTCCGGGGTGTGTGCTGCTGAGGGGGCCCTTCTGGCTCCTCCAGTCCTTCGCAGAGGAAAGTGCTCTCTCGTTCCTCGGGGTACCGTGTGTGGGCGCCCTGGCTGTCCATCTCGTGAGGGAACCAGACCTTTCTCTCACAGCTCAGCTCCCTCCAGTATGTGTCTTGTTCCAGAGCCACATCTTCTCTGTCCCTCCAGTACCTGACCTCCTGCTCAGGGGACGTCTCCTCCCATGCAGGGACAGGCTCCTTCTGTTCTCCAGCTGGCTTCCCTCGGGTTGGAGATGCTTGCCACTCCCGGGCCACATCCCTCTCCTTCCAGGACTTCTCTTCCTGCTCTCTGCCCTTGTCCTCCTCCACAGGTCTGTCTTCCAGCCCCAGTGCTCTGGTCTTCTCCAGCAAAGCTTCCTCCTGTCCCACAGCAGTGACACTCTCTGGAGCTTTTTTGTCTAGAGTGGTCTCTTTTAGTTTCACGCTTTTATCCTCCTGCTCAAAGCTCTCCTGCCTCTGAGTTTTGTCCTTTTCTTCTAGAGCTTTATCTTGCTGTTCAACAGCTGTCTTATTTTGTTCTAGAGCTTCATCCTTTTCTCCTAAGGCCCAGTATTTTTGTTCTAAGGCTTGATCTTTCTTTTTGAAGACCTCATCCTTCTGTTCCTGGGCCTCATCTTTATGTTCAGGGGTTTCGCCTGTCTGTTCCAGGACTTTGCCCTGTGTTTTAGGAACCTTGTCCTCTGGGGCCTTGTCTTTAAGTTCAAAGTCTTGCTCTTTTGGCTCTAAGGCTTTGTCTTCCTCTTCTGCAATCTTGTCCTTCTGTTCTAAGAGCTTGTCTTTTTGTTCGGAAGCTCCCTGTTTTTGTTCTTTGTCCTTTGGTTCCTGGGCCTGAACCTTGAGTTCCAGAGCTGTATCCTTTGGTTCTAAGGCCTGGTCTTTCTCTCCTGGGATCTTGTCCTTCTGTTCTAAGACCTTGTCTTTTTGTTCTAAATTGCTGTGTTTTTGTTCTTTCTCTTTTGGCTCCAGCGCCTGGTCCTTTTGTTCCAGAGCTGTGGCCTTGTCTTTTTCTTCTGGAAGCCTGTCCTTTTGCTCTAGGACCTTGTCTTTTGGTTCTAAGTCTTTGTCTTTTGCCCCCAAGGTCTTGTCCTTGTGCTCCAGGGCAGCGTCCTTTTGTTCTAGAGCTGTAGCCTTGTCTTTTTCTTCTGAGACCATGTCCTTCAGTTCAAGGACTTTGTCTTTCTGTTCTTTATCTTGTGATTCCAAGACTTTCTCCTTCTGTCCTAGGCCTGTATCCTTTTGGTCTAAGTTTATGCCTTTTTGTTCTAAAACCACATCCTCTGATCCCACAACCTTATTCTTTTCCTCCAGAGCCTCGTCTTTATGATCCGTGGCTGTATCCTTCTCTGCTACAACAATGCTCTTCTGTTGCAAAGTTTTATCTTTCTGCTGTAGGACTTCCTCCTGTGGCTCAGGTTCCTTGTCCTCCTGCTCAGGGGTTCTGTCTTTCAACCCTGGAACTCTATCTTCCCATTCCTTGGCAATGTCTTCCATGTCAGGGCTTGGCAAAGACTCAGGACTCTTAGTGAGGGAGCTACTGGGTGTCAGAATGTGCTCGCCAGGGCTTGTGATCACCCCAGGTGAACACTTCCCATCTCCAGACTGGGCAGAGTGAGGGGAGCTGGCAGGTAGCTTCCTGTCAGGGCTCTCCTCGGTGATATCTGCCTGTGCAGAGTATCCAGTGACCCCATCTATGGGAGATGACACCATGGCTTCATAGGGCTCTGGAATGGACACAGGAGCTAGGTGGCAGGAGACATCCTCAGCCTGCATCAGAGGCTCTTTTTCTTCCTTTCCAAGGCTGAGTTCGCCAAACTGGAGGGTACCAAGGCTTTCTGGAGAGAGCTGCTTTGAAGAGATATCCAGAGAAGTCTCCTTGCTGGGACTCTCTTCTGAGACAGAAGGAGACTGGGTACCTTCTGGAGATACCTCTGGCCATAGGTCTTTATGTAGGTGCTGCTCTGTCAGGTCACAGGGTGACCTGGGAGTGGGCTCTTGTTTGGCAGTGTCTGGGGAAACCACACTGAGGACAGAGAGGGACTCTGCATCTTCAGGGGAGAGGCTTTGGTCAGGAATTTGGAGCACCTCATCTTTCTGGGATTCTCCAGGTTCCTGGAGTGATGTCCTCAATTCCCTGGGAAGGGCTTCTGCCTCCTGAATTGGGCCTGGGAACCCAATTCCCACCTCCATAGTCTCATCTCCCTCCATTGTCTGAAAGACTATTGCTTTGTCTTGTTCTGGCAACAGCTGGATGGTGCAGCCTGTATGTCCCCCAGCAATACTGATGGGTGCTTCCTGGGCCTGGGGACTCCTGGGAGGAACCTCTTTCCCCTCCTTCTCTAGTGAGCCCTCTTCAGGCCCTGGCTTGGCTGTCTCCGTTTCCTTTGCAGCATACTCCGTGCTCATACCTGGTGTGTGCTTAGAATCTCGCCAAGATTCTTCTTGAAAATCTTGGGGCTCAGACTTGTCTTCCACGGGGGACTGATGAAAGGGTGTGTGGGTGGCACTAGGGGGGCCAGATGGCGGAGGGGAGGCCATCTTCACCGTGCTGTCATCTGGGCTGAGGCACCGCTCCTCTGCTTCTCCAAGGGCAGCTTCCCCTGGATGTGTGGCATGCCCAGGGGCACCAAACACTGGGGCTCCATACTGACCGCAAAGTTTCTCAGATACTTCCGCATGTGCCCTCTCCTCCTTTTCCTCTTCCATGGCTCTCTCCGCAGTTGAACCTCTCCCTATGACCTCTCCCCTTCTCTCTGATTCTCCAGTCACAGAGAAGTCCTCACAGGGAGGTGATTTGAAGCCCTTGTCTTCTTCTAGTGAGGAGGTGGGGGAGATGGTTCCCGCCGATGGCACATAGTCCAAACCCTGCGTGGCTTCAGTGCGGGACGAGGGGATGCTTGTGACTGTGTCAAGCAGCAGGGAGCTCTTGCCCGTTTCCTCTGTCTGGGGAGCTGTGAGCGACGCCACAGACTGGTCCTCAGCCACTGAGGTGGCGAAGGAAGAAAGTTTGTCACATTCAGTGATAGAAGTAGCCGAGGACACATGTTCCTCTTCAGCCAGAGGGGCGGCCACGATGTTGGGAGGGTAGGTGAGTTCAGTCTCTGGTGCTCCATAACTTTTGCTTGAGGCGGCAGGAACAGCACCATCCACAGGCTGGCTGGCATCAAAGGGGCCAGGACCTTCAGGCCCAGGAAGGTCGTATGTACTTGCTGGGAATCTGGGAGGAGCAGGGCGTTCCTCTGGCTCATCATGGATCTCCTCATCTGAGATGGTCTGCTCAGTCTCTGAGTAGCCAGGGATTGTCTCATCCTGGATATACGAGACATGCTCCGTGGCCCCAGCAGGTGTGGCCAGGCTGCTTAGGAACGACGAGGTCTCCTTCTCAGGGGCCTTGCCATGGAGTCCCAGTTCCCGGCCCCCGAGAGCTTCCCTGCCCTTTGGGATGACTTTCAAGGCTTCCTGCATATGTTTTTGATAAAATCCCTCCGCCTTTGTCTCTTCCTCTTCCTCTTCTTCGGAAGGGTGCACCTCCTCCATTTCTTCTAACTCAGCCTTTTCTATCACATCCTCCTTTACCTCAGGTTCGCTTTCCTCCCTGGCTTCCGCTCTCTCTGGGAGCCTCTCTGCTTCCCTCTGCTTCTTTTCCTCCCAAGTTTCTTTCTCCTCCTCAGTTTCAGCCCCGCTGTCTGGGCCTCTGTCCTTGCTGCCTTGTTCCTTAGCAATGGTAGGGAACACTTCCTTCTCCTTCATCACATGCTCTTCCCGTTCCAGCCCTAGGGCAGAGGATTGTGTTCCCTGCATAGCTATGCTTTGGGGTCCCTCCTCTGTCCTATCAAGAGGGAGTGGTTTTTCTCCTAGTCCTGAATCCTTTTGTTCCCTCTCCTCACGCTTCATCTCCTCAAAATCCAGTGTGAGGTCTTCCGGTGAAGAGAGCACCAGCTCCCTGTGTCCACTGACAGGTGGGGATGGCACAGTACCCTTCTGAGCTGGGGGTGTCCGAGGCTCAGAAGACAGCTCCTTCTCCCCCCGGGCAGCACGGCTCTTGTCCACCTTGATTCTTCCAGGGGCCTTCGCTTTGTAGAGGGTCTTACGTACCTCAGGGGTAAAGGGCTTCAGGTCTGGTTTGGAAATCTTCTTGACCTCAAGTTTGGTGTCTTTCCTCTTCTCCTCTTTCTTAGCATCCTTCTTCTCCTCCTTCCTTCCTTCATCCTTCTTGAGCTCCTTCCTCTCCTTCTTGATCTCTTTTTTCTCCTTGTCTTTTTTCTCATCCAGCTTTGATATCTTCTCTTTCAGGTGCTTCTTCCCTACCTTGTCTTTGATCAGCTTTCGTTTCTCTGCCTTCAGTACCTCGCTTGACTCTGTCCTCACCCTCTCAGGCTTGGTAGGCTTCTCTGGGGGCTTCTCAGGTGGCTCTTTTGCTTTTTTCTCTGTCTTGGCTAACTCCTTGGCCAGCTCTGAGCGGGCCTCCTTGGCGCCTTCCTCCGCCACTTCCTCCCGCTTGGCCAGCTTGCTCACTACGGTCTTGGTAGCAGCTTTGAGGCTCTCCTTGCTGTCAGTCCGCTGTTTGATTTTGCTGGGTTTCAAGTTGGCAGGCACTGCCCCAGCAGCCAGGTCTTTCTGTGTGGCCACAGGGTAGCGCAGAAAGTCTAGATGCCGGAGCTTTTCTAGGCCCTCCAAGATCTTGTTCTGGGGAGCATTTCCTGGAAAGAGTACACGCACAATCTTCTCAGTGGGGTTAGCTGGCAGCCAGACCACCAGGGCAGTGATAGAGGTCAGGTAGGGCACCGAGATCTCAGCCTCCTTCCCATTGGCCAGCACGATGCCCGTCTTGGCTTTACTATTGCCTGCCCACTTCTGCATAAGAAACTGCATCTCCTTGCTGTCCTTGACAGGGTTGAGAACATACATGTCCAGCCGGCCCACGCCCATTTTGTGGAAGAGGGTCAGTGGCTCAATGGTGTTGCTGACCACACGGTAGAGAGGCTCGGCCTGGATGCCCAGGCGGTTTAGGTGCTGAAGGGTGAGGCAAGCCTCCTCAATGCTGCGCTTCGCCTTCCGGGAGGCATCAGGCAGCCGCAGCTTATCGGGCACATTAAAGAAAACCACACCGAGTTCAGGGGAGATGAGGTTCTTCACCCAGTCGCTGTAGCTGCTGGAGCCCTGGGACTGCTCCTCCTCTAACTCTGCCACTTTGCGCTGCAGGAGTCCGTTGATGCCTGGCAGGTTGTCTGCCCCAATGTGGGTGAGCAGCACCGAATCAATGCGGTCTAGGTGCCGCACCAGCTTCCAGAAGCAAGACTTGCGATCGGAGCCCCCATCCACCAGGATGTTGAATCCATTGACAGCAAAGAGGGCTGAGTCCCCACGGCCACCTGGGAAGATGTAGCAGCAAGGCTTGGAGAGCTTGAGGAAGCCCCCTGAGGTGGGGGGCTCAAGCAGGTCAAAAGGAGATGGAACATCCACAGTCTCAGAGACGTACTCGGAGAACTCGGCCACGCCATCCATGGTGGGTAGCGCGGGCTCAGGGTTCAGCCGGAGATGCAGGGTCTCTTGGGAACTGGACAAGCCCAGGTGGCTCCAATCACCCTCCCCTATGCAGGACACAGTGAGGAGAGCCTGGATCCCAGGGTCTCTATTGCTGAACAACTGGGCAATCTAGAGGAATGGGAGATAGAAGCTGATCAGGTCACTGGGGTTGTCTTAGCCTGACTCGACTTAGCCCCTAATGTCACCTCTCTCCAAGGTGGACTCTTCCTTTCCTATCAGGGCCCCCAAAATCCAGCAACGTGAGACTTTCCCTTCCATGGATTCCTCCTATAGCTCCAGTCCTGCCCCTCTCCCCTTCTTCCCAGGCCCTCAGCTGTTGATTGAACTTACCTCTGGGTTGTGAAGGACCTGGGCGAAGTCTTGATAGGAGTAGGTACCGCTCTGCAGGATGAGGTCTCCCCCAGGCTCTAGACTCTGCCCGCTTAAGATGAGTAGTTTGTGAGCCGATGGGTTGCTAAGGAGATGGTGAACCTGGAGTGGAAGGAGGGCTGTGGTTACCGATGAGGGGAGCCCAGAGAGAGGTACTGACTTCCTTACCGCAAGGACATGCTCCCCACTGGTCCCCACAGTGGCCCCGCAGCCAGTCTGGATGGCAGAGGCTTCTTGGCCTTCAAGTGCCAGCACTGGCAAGGGCTGGTCACAGCACATGCAGCCAGGCACAGGCCCTGGCCTTACCTCAGAGCTGATGCTGTCTGCACTGGGGTTTACCAGGATGACGGTCTCTAGGGTGTCGCTCTGGTGGCAGAGGGTCCTCTGGCCTGAGAGAGAGATGTAGGAACTCGTATTGAAGAGAATGGGTATTGACTACAATGCAGCAGCGTTGTGTAGGGCCCGAGAGGAAAGCAGGCATGATTGGAAAATGAGATTTAGGGAGGAGAGAAGCCTGCTTATCTTCAGACTCTGCCACCTCGGATACTGGCAAATCAGGTCTGAGAACTGGGTCCTCTAGCAGCCTTTTCCCTTTAGGGTTTCCCGCTCTGCTCTCCTTTCCCACACTAGCTGTCTTCTCCCTCCCTTTATCTGCCACACCCCCTGCTGCCCATGCCCCCGCCCCTCTTTCCGGAACTCTGCCTCAGATGCCCTGTTGACAAGAAGCTTTTGTCCCTGTGGAGCACTGAGCTCCTGGTGCTGCCTGGAGATGCGGAGCTCCGCTGGAGAGAGGGCTCCAGCCTGACTGAGCCTTCTCCTTGCTAGCTTGCCTTTGCCCTGGACTTTCTGCCAGCAGAGTGCCTAGGAATAAGGAGATGGGAACTTTGGGGAAGTGTCCACAGACTCCCCTTTGCCTTCCCAAATCCCCACCTCAGGCCCGAATGCCTGTGCCGAGAGACTCAGAGAAACCTGCGTTATCTCAGCCTGTTGGGGTTTTCCAATTCAAGGAGCGGACACGGGGTTCTCATTTGTGGCTCCATTCTCTGGCTCCTCAGTGGCCAAGCCTGCACCCACTCACATGCATACTGTTGCTGCCAGAACTGCTTCACAGCTCCTCTCCCACTGCGCCTTCCCGTTCCAGGCGCCAGAGAGGCCTGCTTCACCATCCCACAACCCATTCTGCGAACAGTTTCTTTGCTCATCCTTTCTTCCCTCTTACGGGCCTTCTGCCATGAGATGGGGAGTGAAGCGTTCACAAACAAGAAACACAGAAGGAAGGAAGGAGACCCGCAGGGTGTTCCCCAGGCCATGGAGAAAAAGAAGACATCCCCCCCCACACACCCGCTCCCTACCGACTGCCCTTCTGTGGATCACAGAGACATCAAGACACACAGCAAAGAAATTGGCAGGGCAGGCAGGGATGCTGAGGAAGGATGCTACTGTCCCGGCTCTGCCCTCACCCCATGCGCAATCCCTTCCCAACTGTAGCCACGTCAGAGCTAACCTTCCAGATAACAGACGAGTTATCTGGATGAGACTAGGGGGAGAGTTCATAAATCTACTCCTGGCTCACTCCTGTAGCCCAACTCTTTTCTTTCTGGGACTCAGAAAGAGGAACCTGGATCCAGGGGCTTTGTTCAGAGGGAGAGTTACAGGGCCGGGATCAAGCAGATCTGACAGCACGGGGCTGCAGATGCAGCTGTGGGGAAACAATGTGGATGGTGTCAGAAGACCAAGTCCCATACAGGATGTGCTCGGCCCAAGAGAAGGCCAAGGGTCCTCGTCTATGGACTTGGGAATTGAGGGAACCTTTGAGGTCAGTTAGAGGGTGACAGCCACCTCGGAGGCAAGCAGAGACAGGGCTTGGGCAAGTCAGCAAGCTGCCAGCCTTGAGTAGCTGTTTTAGGAGAGGAAGGACTACCCACACACAAACAAGGTGACAATCGTGAGCTCCGCAGGGCTGAAAGAGATAGCTATGGTCTGAACTGATTTGCTTTCTATCTATCACCCCTACCTGCACAGCTTCACAGTCAGGACTTCTCTGACCCCAGGGTCTATCCTGGTAGAAGACCCCACCTGTGATCCTAACCCTATTCCTGGGGAGCAGTTCTGACTTGCAACACATGGTTTATATCCTGCACCCCTCTTTCTCGGGCCTAGGGGAGAGCCCTGTTTCTCATGTAGCCTGACTTGTCTTTCCTTTTTCTTTGGAGCGGGGTCTCTCTTGGGGCAGGGGGACTCTCCTCAGCTGGGAGTGGGGCTCTGGCGGGTGGCAGGGAGCTGAGGCCAAGCAGGCAGGAGGGCAGGTGTCTCTGCAGTGAGGCAGAAGGGAGGGGGCGCCCGGGCAGCTGCAGTGTGCCGCAGTGTGTGAGTGTGTGTGAGTGTGCGCGCTGAGCTCAGCCTCCAGCTCCGCCCCCACCCCCCACCCCAGCATGACAAGTCATTTTCTTGGCTGCCTCTGCATGGGGGGGTGGGGATGGGGGGGGGAGTGGAGAGGAAGAAGAAACGGGCTCCTCTGTTCCAGAGCCCCCATCTTGGGAAGAAGAGCAGAGATGGGGTGGGGGTGGGGCCAGCTGGCCTGGGAATGTGGGGCAGCTGCTGGCAGGGAGTGCTCTGTCTCCGGAGTGGCCTCAGGGGGGCTAGAAAGGGGCCTTGGAGCGCCAGTCTCAAGCTGGCCACAGGAACTGGGGTGGCAGAGCCCGTGCAAACCGGCGGACTGTGAGGAGGCGCGTGCCATGTCTGGATGACCTCTCCTTCCTTCTTTTTCGTAGTGTTCCCCACCTTCCCTTACTTGGCAAAATCTCACTGCCCCATCACCCCACATGGAGCAGCTGAGCAATCCACCAGCTGACAGCCGGGGACCCTCCCATGAGGCGCATTCCCATAACCTCTCCTTCTCAGAATCTCCTGCCTCTTGCCAAAAACAGAGCCCCCAAACTCCGCCGACCCCTGGCTACCTCGCAAGGCCAGCGGAACCACGCGGGTGCTACCCCAGCCACGTCTCCCGCCCCCGCCCAGCTGGAGGGGCGGCCTGTCACAGCGCCGCAGGCCTCCTCCTGAGCCCAGGTCCTGGCCACCCGACCCCAGCCAGTCATGCTCGTTTCTTCTCTTCATTCCCCAAGCCTGCCCACCCTGCTGGCCAGCTCCAGACACACCGAATCGCCAGGTATTGGCTCCCTTCCTGAGACCCCATCCCACCTCTCCGTCACAGCACCCTCACCCCTGCCATGCCAAGCCCTTCGGTCGGTTCTCACCCAGGGGTGTGAGAGGGAGCCCCTCATGGAGGCGGCCACTCCGGCCTCAGCCGGCAGCTTCAGCACAGAGTCTGCGGCACTTGGGGTGGGGGGGAGGGCTTGGTGGGAGGGCGGTGCCGGGGCGGGGATGAGGGCTGGTCCCTGACGAGGCACTGGAGACTTAACCATTTCTTTGCCTTCACAATGTCAGTGCTCTAGGGTGTCTGCTTGGCCTTGGGGGCTTAGGGATTGTCTAGCAGTTCAAAGGGCCGGGGTGATCTCCCATGGCCTGCAGTACCCTTCTCGCAACCCTGCTTAGTTAAGAAACATTCTTTTCACATCAGGCGAAAGACCAGAGCCCTGCACTAGGGCTCAGAGTAGGGATGCAAGAGCTCTGCCCGGGCCCTCCCGCTTCTCTTGGCAACCATCTGCTACCTCCCCTTCAGAGGGACCCGGGGAGTGACCTTCAGTCCCCGCAAGGGCAGGAGACAAAGGGGGAGTGGGGCAAAGCAGGGGGGTGATGCCCAACTGAGCCTCCTTCTGAACCAGGGCTATAGAAACAAAGACAGGCGGAAATCCGGCTCACTTGGGGGTGAGGGCGGTTTGAAATTGTGAAGTAGACACAGTCCCTAACCACGGGGTGGGACACAGGGACACAGGGAGCTGTATGCAGGCCTGTCCAGCAGCACAGCACAGCAACTACAGGGGCACTGACCCTCAGGACTCCTAGTCACGGGGAGGAAGTGTCTAAAGGGCTAGGGAACTTCCGCCTTTCAGTGAAGGAGTTAACAAGGACTGAGGGGAATCACGAGGACCTAAGACTCAAGCAAGGTTTTCTTACTAGGGGGGAATTATTAAATGCAGCATAAAGTGCTATCAGCATAAATAGCAATCTTGGCCCTTAATATGTACCTCAGTCACAGACAACGAAGTGTCTGTCGCAGAACTCACAAAAAGGACCTAGACGGCTCTAGCACTCACTCCCAATGGGTGTGCCTCTGCTTTCCCTCTCAGTTCTTCCCATTAACCCTCCCCAGCCTGGCCAGCTCCTAGGCTCTTGGCACAGTGACTTCCACCCACACTCACCCCAGCACCAGCCCCACCCTTGCCCCTGGCTGCCAAGAGCTCCCTTTGAAGGTCAGAGAAGCCAAAATAGTCTCTGCTCTCAGCATCTTCCATCTTCCCTTGACTGCAGCCAGAGGAGAGGAGGAGCTGAGTCACCAGTACCCTTAGGGGGCTAGCGGGAGGAATCCTTGCTCAGATCCGGGGATGCAAAACAGTAACATGGCAACAGCCGCATTTGGATAGAAGAGGGCATCTGCAGAGACACACAATGCAAACCAGGCTGATTTCCTGAGCATGACAAAAAGGAAATACCTCCCTTCTGCAACTTCATATTTCTTATTTCTTCCCACCTCAAGCCTTCTTTCTCCTCTCTGCTTTCTAGAGCTCTTTGGAGTCTAAGGAGGGAAATTTGAGTAGACATCTGGCTTGGGAACAAATGGTTTCAGCCCAGTGCAGGGCCCACCTTTATTCCCAGCTGCCACCCTCAACGGCCACACCTGGGGCCTGGTTTCCCCTCACTATGACATTTTCCTTTAGTCTTCACCCTTTCAACAGCCACTCATAACCAGTCCTCAACTCGCTATGTCCCTTGGCCCTGTTGTGATGTAATGGTGAGATGCCAAAGAAGAGAAAGAGGCTTGAGCACAGGCAGGAAGTGAGATCAAAAGCACTGGATTGCCAGGCATAGTGGCGCATACCTGTAATCAGCACTCGGGAGGCTGAGGCAGGAGGATCAACATGAGTTCAAGGCCAGCCTGGGCTACATAGCAAGTTCCAGGCCAGCCTGAAGTACATAATGAGACGCTGTGTTAAAAAATAGCCCTGGATTTGAGACCTGATTCCACCATTTTACCAATCATGCAGCTAAACAAGTCACTCACCCCCTCTCAGAGCTTGCTTTCAGAACTATAAGATGAGTGTGATGTTAGTATCATCCTCCAATAATGCGGTGAGGATTGATTGACATAAAAGAGGAAGAAGTGCTCCTTCATTCCTAGGATCCTAAACTTGAAAGGTACAAAAGCCTCTGAAAGTGTGCTCTTGGTGGAAGACATTTCAGAATTCACTTGGTGATTAGGGAAATTCTAAATCAAAATCTGAGACTACACCAACCCAGGGGTACCCCAGCCTCTCAGTTAACCCTGAAGTGGAGATTTGAATGTCTGCTCAGGCTCCCGCTTTTCCATTTCAGGGAGCAGTGCAACCCTCAGTTCCAGGAGCCTGGGCCACGAAGTAATAGACCAGTCCTTCCCTCAGCACATCAGTCTTAACAGTCTGAGGGCTTCCAATGGTGCCTCAGCCTGTGTGTTTGAGAGTCTTAAAATAGCAATCTTCCCTTTTCTACGGGGGCTCAATAGTATGAGAGTTTTATTGAAACTCAGTTTTTTTTTCTTTTCCTTTTTGCCATCCTAGGGTTTGAACCCAGATCTTTATGCCTGCTAAAGCAGGCACCAAACCTCTGAGCTACCCCCAGACCCCAAACTCAACTTTCTGTTGTCCCAGTTCTTTTTCAGTTTGTATCACTGGCTCAGGAACTCCAGGGTTTTTCTCTGGAAGTTACAAATCCCTGGTGCGGAAAGCCATCTCGGAGAGCTTTACCAGACTTGACCACTAGAAGGAGCTGGGCCACCCGCACCGGTGGGATGGAGGGTCCCTTCTTTTCTAAGGGTGGCTGAGAGAATGTGGAGGGGGCGGTGCCTAGGGAAAATTGCACACTTCCTGTCATCGTAGGATGCGGTTTTTTTGTTCCTTTTTTCATTTTGGTCCAGGGCTTGAGAATAGGGATGGAGGCCCAGCCTGTAGGGTAGGCAGAAAGGGTCAAGTCCTAGGGAACTATCAATCTCCTTGAACCCATCCCAGCATCCGGGTTCCCTTGGACCGGCTTTCTGGAGGCTGAAGGGAGGGGCAGTGTCTGCAGCTGCTCTGGGCTGACTGTTGTTTGTGGGGACAGCTGAAAGCGAAGCCAGCAGGGGTGGGGCTGTGGCAGTCTTGAGCCGCGCCTGTGGTTTTTTCCAGGAAATTCTCCACTATTCTCCAGGGACAAAGACGGGCCACCATGAAAATGTCCAAACCTAAAAAAATTCAGTATACTAAAATAAGCCCTCATCTTAGGTGTATGGCCCTAAGACCCTTAAAGACATCATAGCAAAACTCTTTGATTGAAAAGGTCAGGAGCTGTTTTTATAGCAGTGTCTGTTTCTGAGGAGTGCTGAGAATAATTATACATCTCCCTGTAAGCCTCTTCCCAACATCTCTTCTTAATCTGAAGAATGGCCAAGTACTTTGTTTTACATTCTCTTCATTTCTTACATCCCTCCAGAAAACAGCCAGCTGGACGAAGTTGGAGAATTCAATGTAAAATATTAATATCAGCAGATAATCTGCAAATTCCAACTGAGTCTTTCAAATTTCCTTAACTTCATCCTCTGTCATCCCCTCCCCCAATCTTACACTAAAGTGTTAAGAATACTAAGTGGTAAAACTGTTGATTGTCAAGCATCAGGGATAATAGACGAAACTATGACATTAGTAATTTCTAAGAAAGCAGTCTCAAAAGAATGCCTAAATACAGAAAGCCAGTTGTACCATAAAGATGCCACCCTCACATTTTAAAAATTGCTGTACATATTGCTAGCACAATAGAACCTTAGTCATATCAGGCTTGTTTTCTCCAACTTTCCAAGAGCATCTTTAGAGCAGTCAATGATTAAGAAATTACCAGTGGGGGGCTGGGGATTTAGCTCAGCGGCAAAAGCGCCTGCCTGGCAAGCGCAAGGTCGTGAGTTCGGTTCCCGGTACCGGAGAAAAACCAAATAAATAAATAAATAAATAAATAAGAAATTACCAATGATCTGACAGGAGGAATAGGAAGTACCTACCACACTGGATAATTGAGACTTATCTGTATGAATTCAGTTATCTGGTGGCAGTGGCTGTTGCGCCACCTGGATTTCACATTCAGTAAAACTACATGGATTGGGACATGAACATTTACCCGTAACATGACTAGATGCCTGGCACTTTTATAATGGGATATAGGACCTTCTGCAGTTTCCCTATAGACATGTCATATAATGCCAGTTCCTAAAATCTTTTCTCAAATTTCTAACCAATTTCTCCCACCCAGCAGAATGGGAAACTGCATTCCATAAGCTTTGACCTCAGAGGCAAACCTCAGTACAACGGGCTTCTTGCAGCATCGAATCCAGGAAACTCTTCATCCTTGCTGGGGATGGAACTCAGGATATCGAACACGCTAGCAAGCACTCTGTCACTGAACTATACCCCAGCACCCCCTTTAAAACAAAATTTGAGCTGGGAGTGGTAGTGCACGCCTGTAATCCTAGCACTCAGGAGGGTGAGGCAGGAGGATCGGTGTGAGTTCGAGACCAGCCTGGGCTACAAAATGAGCTCAAGGCCAACCTCAACTGCACAGGGAGACCCTGTCTCAAAAAAGACAAAAAAAAAAATTTGAGATAGAGTCTTGCTAAGTTGCCCAGGGTAGTCTGAAACTTGTGATCTTTCTGCCTTGGTCTTCCAGAGTAGCTGGGATTGCAGGCGTATGCAGGCATTGCTACCAGGGTTCTGTTCTGCTCTAGAGATCTGTTGGCTAAGCCAAAGGAGGAAACAGGATCCTTGCAGGGAAGATGCATGGGACCTTCTGGGTCTCTATAAAGGGAAGCAGGGAGGCTAGGGTATATGGAAAGGGGAGCACAAACAAAAAGTGGAGTTCTGCAGGGAGGTGACTGATCAGTCAAGAGCAGAACCTCATTTCCTCAGTGCATGCCAACAGCTGTCCACAATCAATCCTCTTCTTGGAGAAATTGGGTTCTCCAGGTTTCCTCCACCACCATACCGTGTGTCCCAAAGTGTGCTGAGTATGGAGGATTGCCGAGGAGCTCGGAGACCTTCCCATCAGGAAGTTGTCCCTCCCTTTCCCCCACCCAAGCCTCCCACAAGGCCAATTCTGCCAGAAAGACCAGACCTCTGCGCCTCTGTGACCGGCCCTCACCCGAAGGACTGAGACAAATGACAGTCATCCTAACCTTTGATCTCTGAGGAGAAGTGAGCTAGGTGCCGAGTAATGAAGAGTCTCAACTGCTGGTTCAAGTCAAAAGATGACAAGTCAATGTTCCAGGAGAGAATCCCTGTGAGAAAAAAAGAAACAGAGGATTCTAGATGAAGTCTGGACCCTGGGACTGCAGGGAGCACTTTCAAGCTCACAGAAGGGGGAAGGAGGAGAAGATAAGGACAGCTGCCATAATCAGCATCACTGATGTCTTTAAGAAGGAGATCTAGGACCTTTGTCTACCTTCTACTCTGAGCCCTTCTCTTGCCTGAGCTGGGGAGAAAAGGACACAGTTGAGACTAAACTTGTCATTAATGAGTTTATCGGTAGCAATTTTCTTGCAAGGTTGCCCAGTTGGGGTAGAAGTGACACCCCAGGGCCTCTGCCCAGATACTGTGGGCTGCCTTCAGCTGGTTCCTACAGTTATTCTAGATTCTCCTCTCTGCCCCGATCCTGGCCTCCACCCCTCCATGGCTTGCTTCCACCCGCAGGTGGCTCCGCAGCACTGCGCCACAGGCGCAGGGGAAGGAGGTGAGACTGAGATGCTGGAGCCACGAAGGTCACTCTCTCCAGCTGGCTGCCAGCATTCGGAGATTTAAGATTTGTACTATCCATTCAAAAAGCACACTGTGGCAGTTTCAGAGACACTAAAGAAGAAACCATAAGGTAGGGACATGGACTCTCCAGGGGATAGTGAGGACTTTCAGGACATCTGGAGAAGGGCAGTGCAGAGACCCTGCGGGAGAGAGGAGTGACCAGAGCAGCCCCAGGTGCCTCACCGAGCTGCTGCTCTGTTCGGGGAGACTGCGGAACGCCAAGGGGGTGCGGGAAGAATGGGGAGGCAGGGGTGAGCGGCGGGAGGATGCGGACACGTGGTGGGGAAGGTGCAGGTGACACGGGATGGAGGGTGCAGATGCGCGGGCTGGGAGGTGAATGCAGATGGCGGAGAGGGACGGGACATAGGTGCTGCGGTGCAGACAGTCAGCGGCTCACCTTGCTCTAGGTGGGCCCGCACGGCCCTCAGCTGACTCTCGGTCCCGATGTCGCCGATCACAATGAGCAAAGAGTGTTTCCTCGGGTCCCAGCGAGCAGCTGCCACTGCGGCTCGAGTCTCGCACCGGGGCTCCACAGGGTTCTGAGCCGACGGAGAGCCCGGGCCTCGGAGCCCCAGCCCCGGAGCCGTCTCCATGGCAACGTCGCCAGGCCGCGCGGGCCCGGCTTCCGTCTCCATGGAAACCGCGGTGGAGTGCGAGGCCGGCGGCGTCCGCAGCGGGGAGAGCGCGCGGCTCTTAAAGGCCGGGGCGGGGGCCGCTCATTGGCCGCTGCCCTCCAGGGGGCGGGGCCGGGGCTGCAGGGGCGGGGCCGGAGGGCGGGTCGCGGGGCTCTGCGGTCCTGGGCCGGGAGCGGCTGCGCTGGGCCGCAGCTTCCCGGGAGCACCTGCTCGGCTGGAGCCGCTTGTCGCAGGCTGCGTCCAGTGAAGGCGCCGTCTGGCGGCTCCGCGGCTGGGGAGCCATCTTGTCAGCGTCCGTCTCCTCCGTGCCTGAGCATCCGTGTGGCGCAATTTGTTATTTTTCTCTCTGTTATTGGCCGTCAAGGTCCTGTCCCAGCCTCGGTGTCCCCGCCCTTGCCCCAGGCCCTCGAGCGCTCAGCGAGGCGCAGTCCCAGAGGGGACAGAATGACCTTCCGGCCAACCGAGTGTCTGGAGCTGTTACCGCGCAAACGGTGGCTGGCTCCTCTCCATCCCTGTGAGCGCACTGAGCGCAGACTGCAGCAAGGGAGTCTGAGGGAAAAGCCGGGACAGCGTCTCGACCGCCGGCGAGGTGACGGGCGAGACGCGAACCCTAGGAGGCTGTCACAGCTGAGCCTGGGAGTCCTCACAACAGAGGTCCGGGGTCTGAGCCAGGAAGAGGTGACAGTTCTAGAATCGGAGAGGCAGAGGGTGGGAGAGAACCGAGGAGGCCAGGCGCTGAAAGTCCTTTAACCGCGTGCGGGATCCATCCCACAGTCTCCACCCCGGTTCTGCGCTCCAGCATCTTCTCCCCAGGACGCAGAGTCATTCTGCATGTGCTTGTGGCAGAGGGATAGCCCGTTCTCACACTGAGGCGTCAGCAGGCCTTGTTTGGTGGCCAGCTACCTGGCATTTTGGGGATGGCACAGGGAGAAAGGAGCACTGTACGTGATTCAGCAAGGCTGCCCGTGGCCGCGTTCTGACTGGCGGTGTGTGCAGGTGAGGTAACTCAGGGCAGCCCTGGTCCCTGAGATGGAACATGTGTTGTAGCAAAACATCCGATCCATCCGATCACCAATTGTGGGTTTGTTTGTTTTTTTCCCTGTCTTTTGTCTTTTCTTCTGGTATCAGGAATCGAACTCATGACCTTGCGCTTGCCAGGCAGGCGCTTTGCCGCTGAGCTAAATCCCCAGCCCCCACTCACCAATTTGGACATGGCCCTGAAAATCCTTTCTGTAACGGAAAGGAAGAAAGACCACCCCACATGACACAATGTTCTACTAACTTCTCGCCATCCCTCACCAAAGGGAGATCCGAATATAGAAAAGAGCGTGGAGAGATGTGCGGGCCTCTTTTGCAATCAGGAATACGTGCCACGTGGAAGCAGAGAGCCAGGATGGGTTGTACAGGGAGTAAGGGACAGTTTCCATAGCAACCATAGTAATGAGGCTTTGAACTACCGTGGGGTCTCAGCATAGGGGTCAGGCGCAGTTACTCACAAGACTTGCTTTCAAGTCTAACAAAGAGGTTAGAAAATAGATCTGAGTGATTCAGAGAAGGGTCACACACTTATGAGGAGAGGGTAGGGGCGAGAATTCAGGGCTGCTATCTCAGGTTCTGCTAGGATGGGGTTTTATTAATGCAGCTGCAAAGGCAGACTGTGAGGGTACTAAAGTCACACATGTGTGGCGATGATATTCAGCAGGTCTTTTGCCAAAGGCAGACGATGTCACAGAAAGACTGGCAATGGGAGCCTCTCAATTATCCTCCTCTTCCCTTGGTCAACAGTATCTCAGCCAGGCACAATGGTGCATGCATGAGATTCCAGCACTCAGGAGGCTGAGGCAGGAGGTCATAGTGAGTTGAAGATCAGCCTGAACTGTATAGTGAGACCCTGTCT
Organism: Chinchilla lanigera; assembly: GCF_000276665.1. Taxonomy (NCBI): domain Eukaryota; kingdom Metazoa; phylum Chordata; class Mammalia; order Rodentia; family Chinchillidae; genus Chinchilla; species Chinchilla lanigera. Next base: position 10,051,112 of record NW_004955416.1, on the reverse strand, counting down.
CAAACAAAAACAAAAACAAAGAAAAAGAACATTGTGGATGCTATGTTATCATCTGTGCTCCAGAGTTTTATAATTTAAGACAGAAAGCACTGATGCATATATGTATGAGACATGGAGAGCTGGATAACAATTTTTAAAAATATATGATATAGACATACATTGCTCCATATATACATATGTATATATATATATGTATGTGTATTTGTGTGTTGGTGTGGTATGGGTGGTTAAACCTGGGGTCCTCACACTGAACCTTATCCCTGGGCCATCTTTTAATTTTTTTTTTTTAATTTTGAGACATGATCTCATGAAGTTGTCCAGCTTGAACTTGAACAGTTGTCCAGTTGTTGAGCTTGAAATTCTGATCCTCTTTCCTTAGTCTCCCAGTGTGCTGGGATTACAGGTGTGCAATAACACAGCCAGTTTATAATAGTATTTTTTTTTTCTGGGAAGGATCTCACTATGGAGTCCAGGGTGGCCTTGGACTTGCTCTGTAGCTCAGGCTGGCCTCAAACTCTCAGCAATCCTCTTGCATCAGCCTCCCGTGTACAAGGATTACAGATGTGCACCACCACACCAGCATATAATAGGTTTCCATACAATAGAATTTTTAAAAATCTATTTTGTGTTTAGGAATAGTGTGCTGTGGCAGAAGCCTAGTTAAAAGGTTGGTATTAAAAGGTCTATCCAAGGGAATCACAGCTAAGAGCAGAGCTGAGCTGTGATGTGCGTGTGAGACATGTATAGTCCTGTGAGGTGTAGGAACTCATGGCAGTGTTTCAGTTAACTGCTGACTCCTGTACTGACCATACATGATCTTTTGGAAACTCCCCCCATTCTGTAGCTTCTTCTACTGTCTTGTCAAGCAAGATTGGCAGGTAACGCATATGACAATAGTAGTTCAAACAATACTTTTGACCTTTTTTTTTTTTAGACAAGATTTTGCTATGTAGTCTAGACTGGCCTTGAACTCACTATGTAGTTCAGACTGGCCTCAAAATCACAGTGAGCCTCCTGCCTCAGCCTCCTGGCCTGGCTGCTTTTGATCTTTGTAGTAAAGGATCCTTGAATTGTATAAGGGGTCTGTATGATTCAACCACCAGAGAGGCTACAAGAGGCCAGAAGATGTGCAAAGGCAAGGTATGAGTATGGGCTCTTTCCTAGACTGCATGCTAGAGTGAGCACATGGTAGAAGAAAGAATTAATGTCAAATGGTGTGGAAGATGTGATAGCCTTGGGCATGGTTCAAAATAGGCAAGAAAAAAAAAAAAAAAGCCTGGTGTTGTGGTGCACACCTGTAATCCCAGCACTCAAGAGGTTGAGGCAGGAAGATCACTGCGAGTTCGAGACCAGCCTGGGCTACACAGTGAGTTTAAGGCTAGCCTGAACTGCATAGCTGAGACCCTGTCTCAAAAAACAAACAAAAAAACAAAATAGGCAATTTAAGCAAGATCATACATCACATAGTGGGAGGAATCTCTCTGTTTTGTTGGAGACAGTGTCTCATTATGTAATTCATGTTGGTCTTGCACTCACTATGTAGCCCAGGCTGCCCTTGAACTCACGGTGATCCTCCTGCCTCTCTGCCTCCCAAGTGCTAGGATTATAAGCATTCGGCCCCACACCTGGGCTTAATTGTTTTTCTGAAAATAATTTCATCATTGGCATTTAAAGTATTGAAGTTGTCTTTGTGAAAAAAAAAATCAGAGCTTTTTTTGCAATTGATTACACTTATCTTGCCTTAGGTGTGGTAGCAAATGCCTGTAATTCTAGCCACTCAGGAGGCTGATGCTGGTGGATTGCAAATTCCAGGCCAATGTGGGCAATTTAGCAAGTCCTTGTCTCAAAAAAAAAAAAGCATTGGGTGTAGCTCAGTGGTGGAGCACTTACCCAACATGTACAAGGCCCTGGATCCAATCTCCAGCATTGAAAAGATAAGTATTTTTTACACTCAAATTATGTAGGGGGGCGGTGAGGGCAGCATCATGATCCTTTCAATGCTAATGAGCTCCATCAGATTTAAACTGGCTCTGATAATCATAAAGAAAAGATGCTGACTCCTCTTTTATTTCCAGCATGGTGAATGTCATTGGTTTTTCTGGGGTCTGACCTCATGTGGCAGAACTTCCGCCTGCTCTACTGATGGTATGGTCTTAGCAACCCGACTCTTCAAGGGAGCGGCTGCAGCTCAGATTCCTACCTGTGCTCAGTTCTGCTTATTAAGTGCTCTGCACGCAGACAGAGGCGTATGGATTACAGATTGCTGTGTCAGAGGCTCATCTTTGGCTTTTGGGGAAAACACTGTGGCATAATGCACGGCAGCAGTCATAGGGTCACCTTGGAGCATGAACAGCTGGTTTACCTCTAATGGCCTGGAGAAAAATAACCTCTAAAATGGCACTGAGTAAAACAGTCTCTAAAAAGATTGAGATGGAGGAAACTCTGCATTTATTACAATGTCTGGCCTCCGGAGGAAGCCCCTGATAATACGTGTTGAATACTTTTCCTAATTACTATTTGTACACACTGAGTAAGCAGGCAGAACAAAGTACTGGATTGAGCTTCTCCCTGCAGATGATGAAAAAATTCCCATTTTTCCTCCTTCCCCACATTCTTTTTATTAAAGAAAGTGATTCTCCAATGTGAAGGTGCAGCAATGGTGAATACTGTATTCCTTTACCCTGCCAGTTGCCTGCGAGATGGAAGGCAGTGTTCGGCTATGGCCCCGATGCCGCCCTTTCCTTTAGTCTGAGAAGAGCTGCCTCTCGCGTTAGGGCCCCTAAGGATCTGCTTGTGGAGGCTGAGGTGATGGCTGTAAGCAGAACCTAAACCTAAGCGTACGATACAACCTAGTTCTGCATCCATGACTACGTGTGAATTACAGTTTGCATTTTTTCCTGGAGGAGTCCTAGAATGGAGTTATTTCATTTAAGGAATATCTGGTTTAAAGAAATATCATTCTCAAAAAAAATGAATAAATAAAGAAATATCATTCTCTTTACAATATCACAGAATCACTTTTCTGCCCCATCAGTTCTTTCTTAAAGATCCTTCATGTTCTCCACGTTTTGCCCTGCCTCCTCTTGCCATTACCTCCTGCAGTCCTGCCCTGGCCCTTCCATTCAGTCAGAATGAGACGCTTGCCCTTCCCTTAGTCATCTGTGTGTGTGTATGTGTGTGTGTGTGTGTGTGTGTGTGTGTGTGTGTTTTACTGAGGGTTGAAGCCAAGGCCTTTCCACTGAGCCACATTCCTAGCCCATTTTTTACTTTTTAAAATTTTGAGATGGTCTCACGAATTCAATAAATTACACAGGTTAGGCTCGAACTCACAATCCTCCTGCCTCAGCCTCAGCCTCAGCGTGCTGGGACTATAAGCAAATGCCACTACGCCTGGCTCCCTCTGTCATTCTTCTGCTTTTTGTTCAAACTGTCCTTTTTTCCTTTAAACCTTTGTTTTCCTTCATTCTTCTCTAGGGATTTATGTATTTGCCTTTATTTTTATGAGTTATCTCATTTATTGAAGAAGGTTTTGTTATGCTTTCTGTCTACATGTCCCCCCAAAGCCTCTTGAGGTCATAGGGTTTTTTTGGAGGTGGCTGAATCTAGTGTGTGTGATTAATTCGTAGTGCCGTGCTGAGATTACAGGTGGGTGATTGCTGGATAAATCTACTGACTGGACTGGATACAAGATAAGGGACAGAAAGAGACTTTCTAGCTCTTGCTTGTTGCTTTTGCTACTTTCCGCCGCCGTGAGCTGTTGCCCCTCTGCCATGTGCCACCCTGCATTGGAGCCCACCGATTATGGACTGAAACCTCTACAAACTGTGAGCTAAATAAACCTTACCCCTTTAACTTTGGGTGTCAGGTATTTTGTCTCAGCAATGAGAGAAAATTAACTAAGATGGGTTTCATCTCATTTCACAAAGGATGTAAGGGATGACTCAAACACAGCACCTTTTGTGAAACCGCCCCACTTGCCAGCTATGTGAGCTCGCCATGTTGCTTATGTTCTCTGTGCTTTAGTTTCCACATCTATGAAACTATAATAATAACATCTCATCTTATAGAGGTTATCTTGCAAACTAAGTGGGACAGCCTCTTAAATCTGCTTAGCACAAAGCCTGGGATTCATTCAGTGACATTTGTTAAGCACTTACGGTTTACCCAGCAAACGGTCATACAGAGATCCTTGTTTTGTGGCGCTTACCTACTGGGGCAGGGAGCAGATAATAAACAACGAATATAAAAGAAAGTGATAAAGTATGTCAGAAAGTAATTTGTGCTATGGCAAAAAAAGAGGTAATGGGATTGGGAACGCTGGTGAGGGTATGGAGGTAGGAAAGTGTGGTGAAGGGGCTGGAAACATTTACCATGTTGAATCAGGTTACTGGGGTCGGCATTACTGAAAAGAAGAGACTGGGGTGAAGACTTACGAAAGAAGGAGTTAGCCACTGAGCATCTGGTGGGAGAGTCTATAGCAGGGTGCCTGCACATGCAAGAAATATCCGGGGTTGCTGAGCGTAGTGGGCATACCTGTAATCCCAGCACTTGGGAGGCCGAGGCAGGAGGATTAAAAAATTCAAACCTTGCCCGGCCACTTTAGTGACTTAAGCAAGACTCTTGTCTCCAAAAAGATGTGTGGTGGGCCATGGGGATGTAGCTCAATGTGAAGACCCTGGGTTTAATCCCCAGTGCCACAAAAAAAGTGGGGGCCTGTTGTGACTGGAACAAAGAAGTGCGAGAGAAGAACAGGAGATAAACTCGGAGGAATCATAGGCTCTTCCAGGTCTTGCTGGATTTTGGGTTTTGCTCGGAGTGACGTGGGGAACAACTGTGGGCTTTTGAACAGAGGAGTGATAGGATTCCCTTGGATTTTATGGGCTCATTCTGCTTCTGTGTTGAGAAGGGACTGTAGTGGGTACGAGGCTGGAGTAGAAGCCGGCAAGGGAGCCTGCGGCACTGGAGGGGAGCAGCGTTGGTGCTCAGAGCGGATTGATGCTGGAGAAAATGCTGAGGGGCCTAGGCACACAGGATTTTATTATTTAATTCAATTTTTAACTTTAGGGGCTGGGGATTTAGCGCAGGGGCACAGGCCCTGCTTGGCAAGCACGAGGTTGTGCTTTCAATTCCCAGTACCGGAAAAAAACAATCAAACAAAATTTTAACTTTATTCTTTATGAGTCTATATCTGTCATACCTATTTTTTTTTTTTTTTTTGGTTTTGTTTTTTTGTCCGGTACCAGGAACCGAACTCACGACCTTGCGCTTGCCAGGCAGGCACTTTGCCGCTGAGCTAAATCCCCAGCCCTGTCATACCTATTGATCACATTCACTACAAGGAATGTGTGCCTGTACATGATATATCTTGATTATCCTTTCAACACTTCTTGTTTGTTTGTTTGTTTTTCTGGTACCAGGAATCGAACTCACAACCTTGCGCTTGCCAGGCAGGCGCTGTGTGGCTGAGCTAAATCCCCAGCCCCTCAACACTTCTTTCTTTCCCCATTTACAAAAGCTTTGTTTCCAGTTTTTTCTTTCTATTCTTTTTCCTTTTCCCTTCCTTCCCTTCCTTCTCCCTTGTTCTCCTTCCTGTTTGAACATGTTCTTCCTACTTCCCTATATCTCTCTTCCATTATGCTTCCAATTCACCCTGGAGTTTCTCACACAGAGAAACAATGCAATATATAAATTTGTGTGTTTTGACTTAATGTTATGGTCTCAAAGTGCATTTATTTGCCTATAAATGACTCAAGTATCCTTTTTTATGGCAGAGTAATACTCCATTATGTGTAAGTACCACATTTTCTTTACCCCTTCATCTGTTGATGGGCATATAGGCTGTGTGGTAGATTTATTAATGATTAATTTAAGTGGGAATCCCCAGGTGAACTGAGTCAGTGTGAAAGACCCATGTGAGGATTGTTGTCAGAACAGCATAAAAGAAGAACAGAAGATTGTATATTGCTGGTTTTCCTGAAGAAACTGCTTTTTGGCGGTTTTTCTTCAAAGGAGATTTGGCTACTGTCTTCCTTTAGGAGAGCTTCCATCCTTGTCTTCATCTTGGACATTGTCTCCTGGCTCCAGTGCAGATCCCTCAGCCTGCTGGCACAGACCCTTCACCCTGCTGGCACAGACTTTCTAGCTTCCACCACTGGCCCTTGGGCCTTTCTGGTGCAGATCCTTGACACGGGCTTGCACGGGACATGCACTCTTTTCCATCTGACTCTAGTAAGTGTTCACTAGTACAGGCTGTGTCCAAGATTTAGTGATTATAAATTGTGCCACTATAAACATGGGTGTGCACACATCACTATGTGTAGTATAATGCCTTTAACTCTTTTGGGAAGATACCTAGCTGGGTCAAATGAAACCTTTAGTTTTAGTTTTTTGAGGAATCTCCATGCTGGTTTCCGTAGAGGTAGTACCAGTTTACACACCCATCAGCAATGGACAAGGGTTCCTTTTTCTCCACAGCTTTGCTAGCATTTGTTATTGGTTGAATTCTTGATGATTGCCATTTTTTCTTGAGTGAGTTGTAATCTCAGTGTTTTTTAATTTGCATTTCTTGAATGACAGTGATGTTGTTTTAGTTACTTTCTTCTCATTGCTGAGACAAATATCCAACACACAAAGTTAAAGGAGGAAAGGTTTATTGTAGCTCACAGTTTGCAGAGGTTTTAGTTCATAGTTGCCTGGCTCCAAGGCAGAGTGGCATGGCAGAGGGGCGTCGCAGAGGAGAAATGGTTCATGGCAGGCAGAAGACAGCAAAGTAGGAAAGTAGGGAAGAAGCACCAAGCAACAACAGGAGCCCTCTTTCTGTCTCATACATTCTATCCAGGCTACCCACCCTTAGGGCAGGTAGCATTCACACCCAGAGTGGGACATCCTTAATCTGAGCATTGTACCATGAATCAATCCCAGCATCACATCCTTAATCCCAGTATCACATACTGTAGATCCAGCCACCTCCAAAAAGCCCCACCCATGACTGCATGAGGTTTTGGGGGGACATTCAGATACAATTCATAACAGATATTGAGCATTTAAAAATATTTATTTGCTGTTTGTACTTCATCTAAGAAATGTCTATTCTTGGAATGGATATTTAAATTTGAGGAATCTGATTTTCTTTAGTTTTGTTTTTTTTGTGTGTGTGTGTGCATGTGTGTGTGTTTGAGACAGGGTTTTGCTATGCAGTGCAGGGTGACCTTGAGTTCATTTTGTAGCCCAGGCTGAGCTCGAACTCACAGTGATCCTCCTGCCTCAGCCTCTTGAGTGCTGGGATCATAGGAGTGTGCCACCACATCCAGCCTTTAAGTTCTTTATTCTATGTTATTCCTTTGTCTGAGGAGTAGCTGGTAAATTTTTTTCTCATTCTGTGGGTTGTCTCTTCACTTTGGTGGTTTCTTTTGCTGTGGAAAAGCTTTTTAATTTGATGTAATCCCAGTTGTTGATTCTTTGTAATATTTCCTATGGGATCAGGGTTTTGTTCATAAAGTCTTTGCCTACGCTAATATCTTCAAGATTTTTACTTATTCTATCTTCCGGTAGACTAAATGTTTGTTTTAATGTTTAGATCTTTGACCCATTTCAATTTTAGTTTAGTGCACGGAGAGAGATGGGCTTCTGTTCAGTTTTTGGCATGTGCAGAGCCAGTTTTCCCAGCACCATTTATTAAAGAGGGTATCTATCTGTCTTCCAGTGAAGGTGTTTGGCCCCTTTGTCAAAGATAAAGTAGCTGAGAGCACACAGGATTTTAAAGGTAGAACCACTTTAACCTCCTGCCTCGTCAAATAAGAGAAACCAAGACTATAAAAGAAGAAAAAGTTATCTATTGCAGAGGAAAAGAAACAGATCATGAAACAGCCAAGAATGTGTGTTAGATTTTTTGGAATTTCTCTCATTTTGTAAACTTGACTTAGGAATCATATAAGTGTTTTACAGGAGTATAAAACAAAATTGAGTAAAAATGATAAACTGACAAAGGCTTTTCAGAATATATTTTTAAAAATCTCCACAAATCAATATAAACACAACCCAATCATGCAGTGGACAGACTTTTTTTTAAAGACAGGGCCTTGCTCAGTCACTAAGTTGCCCAAAGACTGGGCTCAAACTTGTGACCCTCCTGTCTCTGCCTCTCAGGTGTATGCCACCATGCCCAGCATGTACAAGCAATTGGGATGTATTTTCACAAAAGAAAATATACAAATGGCCAATAAATACTTGAAAAATTGCCTAACATCATTAGTCTTGGGGAATGGAAATTAAAATCACATTATTAAACCATTAGTACACACAAAATGCAAGCATCAATAGACCTATAATGCCATATTGGCAAGGATGTCGAACAAAAAGAACTCTCACATACTGCCTACAGGCACATAAAATGTCATATACTTTAGAAAAGTATTTGGAGGGCTGGGGATACAGCTGAGCGGCACAGCACCTGCCTGGCAAGCGTGAGGTCCTGAGTTCGATTTCCAGTACCCACACACAGAAAAGAAGAAAAGTATTTGGAAAGTTTCTTATAAAAAGTTAAATATCTACCCTGTGACCCAGCAATTATACTTCTAGGCATTTGCTCAGGATAAATGAAAACATGCCCAGAAAAAGACTTGTGACATATGTTCATAGCAATTTCATTTATAAGTAGCCCCAAACTGGAACCAATCCAAATATTGCTTAATAGGAGAACGGATAAGCAAAATTTGGTACCGGGAATTGAACTCACAACCTCACGCTTGCCTGGATAGGCAAAATTTGATACAGTATCTTCAAATAATAAAATGCTACTAGTGTTAAAAAAAACTCCCAACTACAAATACACCAACATAGATGAAAACAAAGAATGCTGTGCTCAACAGAAGAAAGCACATGCTAAAGCTGGGTCTCCTGTGGAGCAGAGGCCAAGACATGATCACACGGGCAAGTACTTTACCGGGAGGGTGCATTACCGTATTTCCCCGAAAAGAAGACACAACCGGAAAGTAAGTACTAGCATGATTTTTCAGGATGCTCATAATATAAGCCCTCCCTGCAAAAGAAGCCCCAGTTAAAATTATCATCCAGATGGACAAATTTGTACGTCCACTGTAACACATGACAGACAACTTGAATTATAAAATAACATTAATATGTAATTAAATATAATTACTCTTGTTTACATTAATACTTAAAATACATGATAATATAAATCATAATTAAGGCTTTGTAAATACCCAGGCAGGTACCTTTAGGTGAGAGGTAAACGCTTATATAAACAGACAGACTGGAGACTTATTGTCGAACGACCAGAGCACAGACACAGCGCATGAATAACATGTGCACTTGAGAACGAAGGGACGTGGTTGTGTCTCCTATGAATGTTCACAATTCAATACGACATGTTGTCATGGATGTACTCAAGGCACTTGTGTGAAATAAAGAAATGTTTTCTGAATTTTGGTGCCTGCAATTTTTCATCACTTTTGCGTGGACCATCACTCTTAACTGTCATCATTTTTGTCGCAACTCCTAAGTCTTCAATTAACACTTGATTGAATGGAAAACTCGGATGAAGCCCAGCCTGCAAGAGGTTGTGAATTGGGTGCAGAATTCATGGGATAAAATCAGACAGCTGTGTTGCCAACGCACTAGGAGCAGCTACACGGACAGGAAGCGCTCACTTAAGGAGAGCTCTACCGCTGGACCTGAGAGATTCAGGCCAAGGATTCTACAGGAAATGGAGCTGCAAGAAACTGAGGCCAGAATTCTGGGTTTGGAGAGTTATGACGATGTTCTACAAGAAGACATGCCTATATTTGAATAAATGTAGATTTTTGTTCATGAGTAGATGTAGATTGTTGTACATGGAAAAAATAAGACATTCCCTGAAAACGAGCCCTATTACGTCTTTTGGAGCATGAATTGATATAAGACCTGGTCTTATTTTCAGGGAAATACAGTAGTTATATGTTGCTATAATACAAATCATCCCCAAATGCAACAATTTAAGTGATGAATATTTATTGTCCCAGGTAGTATCTAAGGATCTGAAATCCAGAAGCAATGTGGGTGGCTGTGGCTTAGAGTCCTTAGGAGGCTGTGGCTGGGATCCCACTTGGGGTTGCAAAATCTGAAGGCCTGAGGAGGCTGGGCCCTGCTTTCTCCATTCCTCAGCTCCTCAGCCTGCAGGCCCCGGAGTCCTCTTCAGCATCCTCCTCCCTTGGCAGCTGGCTTTCCCCAGAGCAAGAAACCCAAGAAAGAAACCCAAGAAAGAGGGGCGCAGCAGCACCTCCGTGTGCTGTGGGGGTTGGGAGTCAGGCACCATCACCGCCTTCTTATTCTATTTACTCCAAGCGAGACACTAAGTGCAGTCTACCCTCAAGATGAGGGAAATGGATTCTGTGATTTGAAGGACATGCCAAAGAGCTTGTGGGTATAGGCTGTGGAGGAGCAAGGGAAGGAAGGAACACTGGCTAGGTAAAGCCTTGTCCTACAGCATGGATCCAGGCCAGGCCAATGAGGACTGGACGGGCCAAGGCACCTCTGAGAGAACCCTGAGTCTCACACCAGGGGGCCTCCCCGCTGGCTGGGCTGTGCTCTGGCAGTGTGGGGACCATTGTGGTGAGTGTGGCAGCGGTGCTGGTAGAACCAGTGGGCTGGCGGGTGGGGACCCCAGGCAGCTATGCTGTACAAGAGTGGCCTCAGTGGTGCGTGTTTGTGTGGCCACAGATCACACTGCATGAGGACATTTCTCTGAAACTTGAGGATGGGAAAAACTAATCTACAGTGACAGAGAGCAAATGGTGGTTCTCTGGGTCTGGGGAACTGGTTGGGAAGATTTTGAGATAATAAGAAACATTCTGGGCTGGGCGTGGTGGCTCATGCCTGTAATCCCAGCACTTGGGAGGCTGAGGCAGGAGGATCATTTTGAGCTCACCAGCCTGGGCTACAAAGTGAGCTCAAGGCCAGCTTGAATTGCATAGCGAGACCCTGTATCAAAAAGACCAAAAAAAAGAGAAACATTCTGTATTTGATTAGGGTGGCAGCTACACACATATGTGCATACATGCCTGTATGTACATTAAGGTGACTAAAAACCATAATATCACTTCACACTGACCATACTGAATATTAGTGAGAGGAATGCCTGAAACTTTCATATGTTAATATAAAATTATATGACCGTCTTATTATTTATTTATTTCCTTGTGGTACTAGTTATCGAACCCAGGATCTTTGCACTGAGGTACATTCCCCAGCCCATTTTTATTTTTTTATTTTGAGACAGGGTCTCACTAAGTCACTGTGTAACCCAGGCTGGTCTCACACTTGTAGCCATAGTCCTGCCTCAGCCTCTCAGAGTGCTGGGATTACAGCAACCTCCTGCCTCATAGTGGCCCACATGCCCGGCCCTCGCTTTTTCCAGTTAAATTGTAGTTCAGTGATTTTACCCAATTTCTTTGATTTTTGTATTTATAGCTCTTTTTCTGAAGATCAACATCAATATCAAGATCAATATCAATATCTTTCTCAGTAGCTGGGATTTCAGCTGTGGATCATCATACTAGGTGAAATGAAATAAAATTTTGATTTAATCATCTTTATTGTACTATGTAACACATAACATAAAAAAGTTAATGCACAAATTTATGAATTGTAAAAGTAGATCTGTATAATGACCCTGGTAATAAAAGCAGAACATTTCTAAGGACTTCACTTGCCTGTTGATGATTTGCAACCCGTCTCCTCTAAAATTCAACATTAATTTTGACTTTTATTGCAATCTTGTCATTAAGAAATTCTAAGCCAGGTGTGGTCCTGCATTCCCAGCAGCTGTAATCCCAGCACTCAGGCAGCTGAGGCAGGAGGATCACTGCAAGTTTGAGGCCAACCAGCTCTGCATAGTGAGTTCAAGTCCACCCTGGAGTATATAGCAAGACCTTGTCTCAAACAACAACAAAACGAGAAATTCTAGATATGCACCTTTAAAGTTTACTTTTGTCTTACTGAAATACTTTTCTTATTACAGAGAGATCTATGTAACAAAAATGTTACCATTATGACTATTTTTGTTCCTTGTTTTTGTGGTACACAAACTGCATCAAACTCAGGGCTTCCATCTGAGCTATTAGTCAAGTGCTGTACTTACCATTAAACTACATCTGAAGCCTTTCATTATAACTCTGTGTGTGTGTGTGTGTGTGTGTG
>NW_004955416.1:10037841-10038817 GCF_000276665.1 Chinchilla lanigera | reverse complement strand
GAGAGAGAGAGAGAGAGAGAGACAGAGAGAGAGAGAGAGAGACAGAGAGAGAGAGAGACAGAGAGAGAGAGAGAGGGGCGGGGGGTACTGGGGATTGAACCCAGGGCCTTCATACTTTTCTTTTTTCTTTCTTTCTTTTATTTATTTGATTTTTGAGGAAGAGTCTATGTAGTTCAGGCTGGCCTTGAACTCACTGTGTAGTCCAGGCTGGCCTTGAACTCACTGTGTAGTCCAGGCTGGCCTCAAACTCATGGTGATCCTCCTGCTTCGGCTTCCCTAGTGCTGGGATTGGATTATAGGTGTGTATTGCTATGCCTGGCTTTATTTTTTATTTTGAAACAGGGCCTTGCCAAGACACTAAATTGTCAAGCGAAGGCCTGAGTGTGTGATCCTCTGGCCCCAGCCTCCCAGGATTATTGGCCTGTGCCATCACGAGCAGCTAAGTGTACAATTCAGATACACTTATTGTGGGCAGCCCTCACTGCCATCTACCTCCAAGAACTCTTTCACTTTCCCTGAGATAAAGCTCTGTAACTCATTAACCAATAACTCTTTGTTTTGTTTTTTGTTTTTTTCTGGTACCGGGAATTGAACTCACAACCTCACGCTTGCCAGGCAGGCGCTGTGCCGCTGAGCTAAATCCCCAGCCCCAACCAATAACTCTTAACTCCCTTTCTCCCAGACCCTTGGCAGCCACCATTCTACCTTGTGCACTTACTATTACCTCCTGAGTGAAATCAAGCAACATGTGTCCTTTGATGTCTGCCTTATTTCACTTAGTGTAGAGTTGTAGCATGTTGATACCACTCTTTTTTTCTTTCTTTTTTTGTGGTACTGGTGTCAAACTCAGGAACTCATTCAGGCTAGGCCAGCACTGTGGTACTGAGCAACATGCCCCACCCAGCCACTCCTGATTTGTGTCCTGTAGTCCCGGCTTCAAGGATTTTTTTTGTACTGGGAATCAAACTCATGACCT
>NW_004955416.1:10028383-10037331 GCF_000276665.1 Chinchilla lanigera | reverse complement strand
TTTTTTTTTTTTTTAACCAGGAATTGAACTCAGGGCCTTATGCTTGCCAGACAAGTGTTGGTCATGTTTTTTGAGGTTTAATTTACTTTTTAAAATAGTTTTTGAGCTCTGACAAACACATACAGTTGTCTGTCAAATTATCAGGAAGGCGTATTTACTTATGTCTCACTCAGAGAGGGAGCAATGCAATGCCACATTGGAGAAGAAGAGCAAAAAGATGGTTAGTGATTTTTATGGGAGCCACGGTCATAGTTTGCTATCTCAAATTGAGCGGATTAACTCACGTCATCCCTGTAATACAGTTAATATTGACCTGACCTGGTCTTTTTAGGATGACATTTATTTGGTTACTGGTCTGCTGCAGTATCAGGAGTAGAGAAAGAGTCAATTATAAATGATTTTAAGAAGTGAGATATATCTTTTCATGGTTTATTTCATTTTTGCTCCATCAACCAAACATTCTAGAAGTCTTAATTATATTTTAGATACAGCAATAATAGATTCTAGATTTCAATTTTACTTCTAAGTCTATGCTTTTATACTCATAAGTGACATATACTCAGATAATATGCTTTTTTTTTTGGTCTTTTTTGAGACAGGGTCTCACTATGCATTTCAGGCTGGCCTTGAGCTCACTTTGTAGCCCACCCTGACCTCAAAACGATCCTCCTGCCTCAGCCTCCTGAGTGCTGGGATTACAGGCGTGTACCACCAGCTAGATAACATGCTTTGATTTTGGTTTGGAAAATATGGTTGTAAGGTATAGCACGGGGAGAAGAGTGGTAGGAAGCTTGGCTTTGGCTTAGCTTCTTTCAGCTGTGGAACTGAGCGTTTGTAGAAATGGAGAGCCAGGGTGGTCCTGTGCCTGGCGAAGAGCGAGAACTACCTCCTATCCAATGCCTATCATGTATCTACTGGGCATTGTGCTCAGGGCTCTTCCTACTGACAGCTGCTCTGGCTACGATTTTCTCCTAGATCCAAGCACCATTTAAGTCAAAACAACAAAAATATCAAAAACAAACAAACAAACAAACACATCCATCCCATGGGGCCTAGTTCATTAATAGTTGTCATAGCTTCCACACCCGCTAGAAGACCTTGGCCCCATAATTAGGCTAATTGAATTTCAGGGCTTTGAGGTCATGAGTTAGAAGGGCGACCCCTCTTCTCCTTAGGACAGTGCGAGAACCACAATGCACAGTTCTTTCAATGCGAGGAGCAAACCTAGCCTGGGACTGTGGTCTCCAGCCTGGAACCTCAGACAAGAAAAGACAACGATAAATGTGAAACTGGAAATACCTTTCAGCCTTGCAGACGGGAAAGGGCAATGGGAGGAAACATGGCTTGCAGGGACCTCAGACAATGTAAACAACAATAACCAGACCAAACCCCCACCAACAAACGAATTACTGGCAGAGACAGATGTAAGGCAAGAAGGTTGAGACCTCTTGAATTCAGGAGGAGGTCCGCACAAAGGATCCCGATGAATCCTGGTAAACCTCAAAGAATTTTCTCTTTCTTCCATTTCCCCAGCTCTGAGGTCCTAGCTCTCCTGAACCCTCCTTTTCTTTACCCTTTCATCAGAAAGCCGAGAAACTCTTCCACGGAAATAGGAGCGAAGGAAGGGGTCTTAGGTGAATGGACGATACCAGGTAGAGTCTCAGATATCTGAGTGCTGGTAAATACAGCCGTCCTGGAGGCAAGGGACACATCCCGTGCCCTCTCAAGGTCCCCGAGGTTCATGGATACTGTCATTCTCGGCCGCACTAGGGGGAGGGCCTGCACCGTCCATGCTGCCATGGAAACGCGCCGCCGAGTTCCTTTTCTTACGTGGGGCGGGGCCTTCCTCCGCAGCCGCCTATCGTTCGCAGGGCTTCCTGAGTGGCGGGCAGCGGCAGTGAATGGGCGGCCTGGTACTGCGTGACGCGACGGGAAAAGGGGGAGCTCGCGGCCGGTGGCGGCGGCGGCGACAGCGGCGACCCGGGGATCGAGCTGGAGGGACCTGGGGAGCGTGCCGAGACCTCTCGCTCGAGCGCGAAGACCTCCCGCCGGGATGCCTGGTACGGCGCGGGGGCCGTGGGGGCGCGGCGGGCGCGGAGGCGTGGGACTGGCGCCGGCGGGGACGGCGGCCCGGAGGGGGCGGGGTGGCAAGCATGGCGGCAGTGCCGGGGAAGGGGCTGCGGGCCGGAGGGGGGGGGGAGGCCGGGCCGGGAGGCCGGTGGTCTCGAGGAATCGGGGGCGGGTGAGGGGCTTCCCAGAGCGGAGATCGCAGGCGGCCTTCTGGGGGGCGGTGGAGACGCCAGAAGGACGCAGGGAGAGTTGTGGGGGGGATGGAAAAAGGGGCGGGGAGAAGAGGTTAGGGAGGAGGGGAAAGGGTGTTGAAAAAGAAGAGGGGAAGGATTGGTGGGCTCGTTGTAAGTAACGAGGAAACGGGGGGCTTGGGAGGTGCGCTAGGGAAGTGCTCGCAGCGATTACAGGCGGAGTGCGCCGTCGGCGGAGCCCTCGACCGGGCCCTTCTCAGCTCCTGTACTTCCGCCCCATTATTTAGGCTCAGATTGCGTGAGGAAGGCTCGTAGGTTACACAGAGCTGATCTTTTGTTATTCCATTCCAGGGGAGCAGATGGACCCTACTGGAAGTCAGTTGGATTCAGATTTCTCTCAGCAAGATACTCCTTGCCTGATAATTGAAGATTCTCAGCCTGAAAGCCAGGTTCTAGAAGATGATTCTGGTTCTCACTTTAGTGTGCTTTCCCGACACCTTCCAAATCTCCAGATGCACAAAGAGAACCCCGTGTTGGTGAGTGATAACTTGTTTGAGAATGATCGTGCAGATTTGAGTTTTCTAATGTGGGCCAGCCAGCATAGATAAGTAGTGAGAGGATCACTATCTTTTGGATAAAGTTGGTTGGGACAATGAAATAAACATGGTCACAAGAAGTATGTTTCATTTTGGGCTATTTATATGTTGTGTCCACATTATGTGTGTATATTTTCTAGGATGTCGTGTCCAATCCTGAACGGACACCTGAACAGGGAGACCATAATAGAGGGTTCAATGAACATTTGAAAGAAAACAAAGCGGCAGGTGAGCCATTTAAAGCCATCCATTCCCTTCACATTTTTGTAGGTGCTGTGGGGGGAGCACTGAACATTAAGGGCCTGTGGTGAATTTGTATAAGCAGATCTAGTGCAGTACCTGGTAAGCTTTCAAAATCATGATGTTGTGATGTGGCTGATTAGGTTGGTATTGTGTGTGTTCCTGAATTGTATTAAAGTTTAGTGGTAAGTTCTTGTGCTAATAATGCTCAATCATTTTTTTCAGATCCTGCGGATTCTCCTCATTTGGATACATGTAGTTCCATCAGTCAGGTCATTGAACCCTTACCTCAGCCAAATAGGACAAGCAGGTATACTAATATTTGAAGGAATTTGTATTTAAATTTACTTATTTATTTTGAGACAGGGTTTTGCTTTGTAGCTTAGGCTGGCCTGGAATTTATGGGATCCTCCTGCCTCAGCCTCTTGAGTGTTGGGATTACAGGTGTGTGCCACCACACCTGGCTATTTAAATTAATTAACAGATCAGCTATTCTATCTGTATTATCCGTCGCCTCATACCAAGAATAAAGGGATTTATCTTTTTGTGAATTAAGGAATGAGACTTGAGAATTTCATAGATAATACTGTGTTTAGTACTGATAGATGGAACCTCTTTTTTGAAAGTAATATTTTTTTATAGCTGCGTTAGTCAAGTTGTCACCTATCTTGTGCATGTAATGCACGTAAGACAAAATAGGCACTCCTCACTGTTAGAAAAGATAAAGCTTCTAAAAAAATAACTAGTGTACTGTTAATCAAAACTGTTAGGCATACTTTCTACCAGCTAACCAGAGCACTTTGCCACTGTTAGATCCAGGTGTGATTCATGCCCTAAATAATAATCTCTAGTTTTTACCACCTCTTACATATGTTTTTACAGTGTCCATTTTTTTTTAGTTCATCCCATTAGACCCTATATTGGATGTTTGACATATAATCTTACTTAATTCAACCCGTAAAGGAGCTGTACAGTAAAGACATTCAGTTACCTCCATTATACAGTACAGTGGGAGAAACTGATGGGCAAAGAAGCTAAATACCTTCTCTGGATTACATTGCTAGTAAGTGACAGATCTGGACTTGGATTTGCTCCTTTTGACTCAAATACTTCCCCTCTCTATGGATTCATTGCTCCTCAGTCTTCTGCCCCAGTTTGCCTAAGGCCAAAGAAAAACAACTTTAGGAGCCAAGAGGTGTTGGGGTTGGGAGATAAAGGAGAATGGTAGCTTGAAATGGTTCTAGAATACTGTTTTTGTTTTTTTTTGAGACAGCGTTTCACTCTATAGTGCAGGCTGCCCTTGAACTCACTGTGTAGCCCAGCCTGGCCTCAATCTCAGGGTGATCCTCCTGCCTCAGCCTCCTGAGTGCTGAGATTACAGGCATGTGCCACCCTGTCTGGCAAGAATATTGTTTTGTCTTAAAATTAAGTGCTGTTTTTTTCCTGGTGTATCTTATACTCTATACACAGATTTCTCCCACATCAAGTAAAAATGAATGTTCTGGAACAATCTGCAAACTGGTGGGCTCATTGTGGGCTGTAGGTGGGTTGTATTTGGCCCACATGTGGTAAAATACATCTGAATTAATTGACATAATTTAAAAATGGGGAAATTTTTCATCAAACCTGGATTTTAGGTTTCTGGGATTACCAGTCCTTGGCAGCAGTTGGTGAGAGCTGTGAGCTGTGTGCCTTGTGCCCCGCAATACGTGGCACGAGAGTGTTGTCTCCAACTTCTTGTTTGGTGGACACCTGGACTGGGAGTTCTTTTGTCATTTATCATAATGTTTCTGCTTTTATTCTTACACTCACTTCATTTATCTGTGTTATCTTGCTTTGCTTTGTAGACATTTAAGTTTATAGTACCTCTTTAGGAACACATGCAGACTTAGCTGTTTTTATGGCTCA
The DNA here is from genome assembly GCF_000276665.1 of Chinchilla lanigera. Lineage (NCBI taxonomy): Eukaryota > Metazoa > Chordata > Mammalia > Rodentia > Chinchillidae > Chinchilla > Chinchilla lanigera. Next base: position 10,032,326 of record NW_004955416.1, on the reverse strand, counting down.
GAGCCCTGGTTTGAATAGGGGGACCGGAAGTATGCCTATCCCATTATGAATAAAGCGCCATTGGAGAAGTTCCATGCTACTACTTTTCCTTTTCTTTCTTCTTTTTTGTGTTTTGTTTTGTTTTGTTTTCTTTTGTGTGTGTGTGTGTGTCTTGTTTTCTTGAGACAAGGTCTCCCTTTGTACCTCAGGCTGGCCTTGAACTCCTTGTGTAGTCCAGTCTGGACGTGAACTCAGGACGATCCTCCTGCTATAGTCTCCCAAGTGATGGGATTATAGTTTTCCTTTTCAGCATCGATGTGATTGAACGGCTATGTTTAGTAAATATTCAGGCATTGTGGCATGTACTTTAAAGGGGCTTTGTTGTCATGGAGCTTATAATTTAATGAGGGAGACTGATATTAATCAAGCCATTATTACATCAATAGCTATTTAGTTACAGTTGTGATCATTTAAGAGAGAAAAAATACCTTTTTGGGGGACTGTGGGAGCAGCACTTTGAGGAGTACAGTCCAAACAGGAGCCGTCATTGCTGGGTATGGCTGGAGGGCTGAGGAGCGGCCTGTGTGTAGCGTGAGAGGAACGGCGCTCCTAATGGAGTGAGCTGTGGAGTCAAGGCCTGGGAGCCAGGAAGAACTCGAGGGTGGTTCTAGAAGAGTGAAAGCTCTCCATAACGTATGTCTGTGTTGTGTTTATTCATTAATGCAGATATTTTGATAAAATGGCTTCTTGGGAACTGTCCTGTGAAAGTGAATCCCCCCCGACAATCTTTGCCTTAACTAGTGTGCTATTGATATAAGCCGACATTTCTAAACTATGAGTATTGTACAATATGGAAAATTTTTTTTTATTTTACCGCGAAACACGAGATAACTGTAGATTTATATGGTGTTTTAAGAAATAATAGAGCTGGGTGTGGAGGCACACACCTGTAATCCTAGCTACTCTGGAGGCTGAGGCAGCAGGATTGCAAATTGGAGGCCAGCCTGAGAAATTTAGCAAGCCCTATCTCAAAAAAAAAGAAAAGAAAGGGTGGGATGTAACTCAGTGGTACAACACTTGTCTGGCATGTGTGAGGGCCTGGGTTCTATCCTAAGTAGCAGCTCCTCCCACCCCCCCCCCCCCAAAAAGAAACCAAACAAATAGATCCTTTGGTAACATTTTTTTGGAAATACAGTATAACATATATACTATATGTGTGTGTGTATATGTATTTTTTTTGAAAATTTTTTTTTTTTTTTAAATTTTTGAGGCAGGGTGTCACTTTGTAGTTCAGGCTGGTCTTGAACTCACTATGTGTAGCCCAGGATGGCCTTGAATTTGAGGAGATCCACCTGCCTCAGTCTTCTGAGTATGGAGATTACAGGCATGAGCCACCGTGCCTGGCTATTATGGGAATTATTGTAAATGTCTATGTAAAGGTCTGTTTCTCCTCCCTATTTTGTTACTGGAGATTGAATCTAGGTCCTTTGCACTGAGCTACATCCCTACACCTTTTTTATTTTGAGACGTTCTCACCAGTCTATCCAGTTGGGACTCAGATTTGCCATTCTTTTTTTTTTGGCAGTTGAATTTAACATTTAATACTTTTTTTTCTCTCATAATCTGATTTACTTCAAGTCTCTTCTGACTTTCCTAATCATTCTACAGATATTTCATTCAGTATTTTGTATATGCCAAGCGCTCTTGGGTTTGAGGGGGGAGTACAAAGTGATCAGAAAAAAAATCCTGTGCTTTCATGTTGCTCACATGCTTATATGGGGTATAGTCATACCTGATAAATGAGATGTAGCAGCATGTTAGAGACTGATGAGGTCTGCAGAAAAAAAGCAGGGAGCAGAAAGTGTGAAGGAGTTGTGAGTTTATGTAGCGTGGCTGGGTTACGCTTCTCGGCTGAGACATTTGATTGAAAATGCAGCCTGATTAAGTGGTCTCTGTGGTTATCCGGGGGAGTGCAGTCTGTGCCCAGAGAGCGTTGCGCGAGGCCCTGTGCTGTGAGTGTTCCCGGCAGGTGGGTGAATGCCGGGGACGTTAGTAGGACTATAGCAGAGGGACCCAGAGAAGTCGGAGAAGTCGGAGACATGCAGGGGGGACCAGTTCAAGGCGTTCGGGTGGTTTTGAGAAGCACAGCTTTTCTTTGTGAGATAGGAATGCATTTAAGGGTTTTGAGCAGAGGAATGACAGTTTGACTTAAGATTTTTAACAGGCTCACTCTGCCTCCTGGATCAAGAGCAGACTAAAAAGGAGAAACAGGGTCAGAGCCAGGAAGGCCAACTCAGAGGCTGTTGAAATAATTTAGGCAAAATACGACAGTGGCTGGTTCATGGTGGAGGTGGATGAAGAATGGTAGGATGCGGAGGGTGTTTTGCAGTATGAGGATTGAACCCTGGGCTTTGCGCTGAGCTACATCCTCAGGCCTTTTGATTTCAAGACAGGGTCTTGCTAAGTCACTGCATTGTCCAGGCTAGGCTCAAACTTGTGATCCTTCTGCCTCAGCCTCTCAGAGCGCCAGGATTACAGGTGTGCACCACGGTGCCTGGCTGAGATTGAGTATCTCAAAGGAGGCTTTCAAGATGGAGCAGATGTGGGGTGTGTAGAGACAGGAAAGAGATGGCAGTAACCCGAAGTGTTTGGTCTGGGCAACTAGGATGGAGAGTCTGTTACTGAGATGGAGAAGACTACAGGAGGAACGGTTCAGTTTTAGACTTGCTAAAATTGAGCTACCTTTTCAGCAGCCAGTTGGAGATGCTGAGGAGATGACTGACGGTGCGAGTCTGGAGCTCAGGGGAGAGGTCTAGGCTAGAGATGGGCCTTGTGGAGTCGTGTGTGGGTAGTGCTGTGTTCAGAGCGGAGTCTGCCCAGGATCTTAAGGTGGTAAGTGTAGCTGGAGAAGAGGTCCAAAACCCACTCGTCCACCAGCATTTAGAGGTCGGGGCCACGAGGAAGGACTGTCAGAAGGCAAGAAGGCTCAGGTGTGTGGTCTGTGCTGCTTGTTGTTGCTCCTCTAGTATCTTTTGTCACATTTGCTCTTGGACTTCCTTTCCCAGAGGACCAAATATGTTTTATTTTACTTCATTTTATTTTTTGTTCTGTTTTATTTCGATGGAAATCTTTACTTAATCCTTTTTCTCTTCCTCGGATCATGGGTCCCTAACTTTTCAAGTTTAAGGTTTTAGGTTTTTTTTGCTTAGCTGTGCTTAATGCTGTTAGTATGCATTATTAAATGTGTAGAAGATTGCAAGGAAGCAAAAGATGTCACCTGTAATCTTGCCACACAGAGGCTAATTGCTATAAACATTTTAGCAAATTTTCCATTTGTTTTCATTTAATTTACATAGTTGCCATCATGTGGAAAATAAAAGTTTGTGTTTGTAGATCTTTTGACTTGACAGTGTGAACATTTTTCCCATGTGAATTAAAGCAATAACATTTCCCTAACTAAACCTATAGATGTGATGAGAAGAGTATGTGTGTGTTCTGTGTGCGCTTGCTTTTATGAGGGACTGAGTAGTTTGAAACTAACCTCATCGCTGTCCTTTAGCACTTCTCCCTACAGTAAGTACACTATCCTGTACATTCATAGAGCAGTTGTCACACCAAATAATTCCATACTGGCTAACAATACTATTCATTTTCGGATTTTTATGATTGTGTCAAAGATGTCTTATATTTTATTTATTTGATATAGGATCCAGTCTAGGTTCATACAATGAAATTGATTGTTTCAAATTATTTATTGTTTCAAATATTTAATTTAATTTAATTTACTTATTTATTTATTTTTTTTGAGACAGGGTCTCATTATGCAGTTCAGGCTGATCCTGAACTCACTTTGCAGCCTATGCTGGCCTCCAATTCGCAACAATCCACCTGCCTCAGCCTCCCGAGGGCTGGATTATAGGTGTGGGCCACCACACCCGGCATTCAAACATTTTACTTTATTTTA
>NW_004955416.1:10026029-10027268 GCF_000276665.1 Chinchilla lanigera | reverse complement strand
GACACATATGTGTAATCCCAGAACTTGAGAGGCTGACGCAGGAGGATCCCTGTGAGTTTGAGGCCAGGCTGGGCTACAAAGTAAGTTCAAAGCCAGCCTGAACTACAAAGTGAGACCCTGTCTCAAAAAGAAAAGAAAAAGAAATTTCATCTTACTTTATTTTTTTAAAGGAGGGGGAAAGGTTTATTGTAGCTCATAGGCTGTAGAGGTTTCAGTGCGTAGTTGGCTGGCTCCATGGCAGGGCAGCACGCCAGAGGGGCATCACAGAGCAGAAACAGCTTATGGCAGGCAGAAGGCAGCAAAGCATAGAAGTAGAGAAGCAGCAGCTAAGATTTTATTTTATAGCTTATAAAATTATTTATTTTTCTAATACTGAACCTACACATTGTTTATTAAGACAATAAACTTAAGATTCTTTCTACATTTCAAATTTCTTTCTGAAATCATTGGAATTACTAGATATGAATACTTTTAAGCTCTTTTTCTTTTCTTGGCAGTGACAGGAATTGAACTCAGGGCTAGGAATTGAACGCTCAGGTTTGAGTGTTACACCACTTGTACACTCCCAGCTCTAAAGCTGTTTAGATTTTTTATTTTTATTTTTTTTGGTTTTGTTTTTTTTTCCGGTACCAGGAATCGAACTCATGACCTTGCGCTTGCCAGGCAGGCGCTGTGCTGCTGAGCTAAATCCCCAGCCCCTGTTTAGATTTTTTAAAAGCAGTGCTGGGGATCCAGCCTGGGGCCGTGCATGTACTAGGCAGAGCGCTCTGCTGTGGAGCTACACCCCAAGTCCCTTTGTAAGCTCTTTTTGTTTTTTCCTTTGTAAGCTCTTGATACATATTTCCAAACTGTTCTCCAGAAAGGGCCCCTTTATTTATACTCTCTTAATGTATAAACCGTGGATGATGTTTATCTTATTGAGCAGTAGCATAGTATTTACATTTTTTTCTGATTGGCAGTGGATGATTTCTCTGATTTCTTTAAATGTTTAAAGATTTAAAGATACTTTATATTTATTTATTTGTTTTTTGTTTGAGACAGATTCTCCCTGTGTAGTCCAGGCTGGCTTTGCACTCACTTTGTAGCCCAGACTGGCCTCAAACTTGTGGTGATCCTCTTGCCTCAGCCTCCCAAGTGCTGGGATTATAGGCATGCACCACCATACCTGGCTACTTTTCTTTTTACTGAGTTGACTGTTGTCTTTTATTTGTTTATATGTTAGGGTTCTTTGTATGAGTT
>NW_004955416.1:9981325-10025844 GCF_000276665.1 Chinchilla lanigera | reverse complement strand
ACGTGCCTGTAATTCTGGCTTATATGAATTCTTTATTTTGTTATTCTAATTTTTATAGAATATAAATGTTACATATATGTTATATTTACTACCGGTGTTTTTTCCCCTTTTTAACGTTTTGTGTTTTAGTTTTATTATTATTATTTTTTTACTATGGTGTCAATTTTCTTTTTCTTTCTTTTTTTTTTTTTTTGGTCTTTTTGAGACAAGGTCTCACTGTACCATTTAGGCTGTTCTTGAACTCAGTTTGTAGCACAGGCTGGCCATCAACTTGTAATGATCTTCCTGCCTCAGCCTCCCAAGTGCTGGGATTACAGGTGTGTGCCCCCCCTGCCCCCCTGCCCCCGCCAGCTAATTTTCTTTTAAATTTTATTTGAACACTTAGATTCCATGTATTTTAAGGTTTTGTTGTTTATTTATTTATTTATTTGAGATGGTTTTTCTGTGCAGTTCAGGCTGGCCTTGACTCACTTTGTTTCCCAGGCTGGCCTTGAACTCACAGCAATCTTCCTGCCTCAGCCTCCCAAGGGCTGGGATTATAGTTGTGTGCCACCATGCCAAGCTATTCTGAGGTTTTTGTACTAAAATATTTTTGCAAATTTTGTCTGTCTTTATAGATGTGATTTTTGAGTTCCTTTCCTGCTCATCCAATGTACATTCTGTCACTTCTCAGTAAGTCTTCAGAATGCAAGATACTTCTATCCCTGCTCATAATACTGTCCATAAAATTCAAGTATACTTGTGTCTTCTGTTTAATTTCTGTGTTCCTTAATTCACTACAGGTTTTGAGTTGAATAACCTTCTAGCTGATTTCTATAGCAAGGAGCACTCAATCGGGGAGGAGGGTTTTTTTTTTAATGTTTTCACATTTGGCTAAGAGGTAATTGGTGTGTGGGGAAGTCATAGTAACATTCAGGGACTTCGAACAGTGTCCCAGGCTTGTGGGAACACGTGGTTGTGTCCTTCCACCGTGTAGTGTTCTGGGAATGTCACTGGAATCTGTTCCTGCGGCGGGAGAAGAGAAGGAAGAAGAGTTGCAAGAGAAGGGGAAGGAGGACGTGGAAGCGGACACTTCAGATGATACCACACACTCCCTTGGTGCTGAAGGTAGCCTGTGCCTTTTTCAGCAGAGTACATTCTTCTGTGTTCCTTTAACATGAGCATGTGGATGTTTGAGTTTCTTGTTAGCAGGTTCAGGATTTCTCATGATTAAATTGAGTCATTAAGAAATGTGCTCATCATTTAAAGTCTTCCATCTGATTTATCCAAGAACTTGTAGCTCATTGGATAGTCCTTTTCTGCATATTGGCTCTTTTTTTTTTGCTCTCCTTTACTTTTTTTTGAAATAGTTAGGCTCTGAATAGGTTTTTGTGTGGGTCTGGGTTATGGTGTATCTTCAGAATGTAGACAGAGTCTACCATATTCAGATTTTTGCTTCATTATATATTTTTCCCTTTCATTCCTTTTTTTTTTATTTTTTTTTTAAAAAGTAAAAGAAGGATAACAGTAGTGGGGGAGGGCTTACCAAATTCCCCCTTCATTCTTAATGCACTTATTCTTGATTTTTCCTAGGAATTGAACTGAGGGTCTTGTATGACTCTTTCATTTTTTTTGGAAGTATTTTTCAGGGGCAAGGTTTTGATGTGAAGAACTTAACATGATCTTGTTTTGCCAAGGGACAGCAGCTTTCACCTTGATAGTATTGTGGGGAGATTCCTAATTTCTTGGAGTTTCGTCCTAGATCCTGCCTCATCACAGCTGGGCTTTGGGGTCCTAGAACTCTCTCAGAGTCAGGATGTTGAAGAGCATATTGTCCCATATGAAGTAGACAAAGAACACCTACAGTTACTAACCACCAACTCTGGTTATGGCAGGCTCTCCTGTGTGGATGCAGATACTGGTATGAAATGCTTTTCTCACTTTTGGAGTTATGATATTTATGATATTTTCTTTCCCTTGATAAGTTTTATACCTGCCCAAATTAATATAATCTTAAGTTGATATAGTAAGTTTGCAGTTAGCTGGTAAATACTTGATGGCTTGCAAATTGAGATTTTCTATAAGTAGTTATTGGTGCTTTCCTTTTGTGGAAAGTATATATTTATATATACTTTAAGTTGGACTGACTTCTTTTAAAAATCTTTGCATTTTAAAATCATTTGGGTGGGCTGGGAAAGTGGCTCAGTGGAGGGCTTCCCTCTCATTTACCAGACTCTGGGTTTCATTCATCTGGGACTGCTTCTTGTACTTTGAATAATGTCTCCTCCTTGTCTCTTTTCCTTCCTTTTGTTTTTTTCTAAACCTTGAAGCAGTTAAACATGACGGGCAGCGCAGTGAAGGTACCCCTGTGGCGGAACAGCCCAGCAAGGACGCCCCTGTGACCCCAGAGCCGGGTAAAGTGGTGCAGGTGGTAGAAGAGCAAAGTCCAACACCAGCAAGGTAAATTAGTTTTCTCTTTTTTTCTTTCATTTGTTGTTCTTTCTTTCATTTGTTTGTTCGTTCTTTTATTCTTTCTTTCGTTTGTTTATTTCTTCCTTCCTTCTCTTTCTAGTTCGTAGATTTTTGCTTTTGAGTTACACTGTTTTTATGTTGCTGGGTAGATACTTTTTTTAGGAATTGTTGATTTTTTTTATTTGCCCCGTTATACTTGGCATATTTCGTGTCTAATAGGAAGAGTGATTACTTACAAACATTGTTTATCTATGCAGTGTCATTGTGTCCTCATCGTAATTTATGCCTTTACAGAGGAGCTCTGAAGCTGCTGTCACTAGACGATCCCAATCTTTGGTTGCCACTCCTCCTGTTACCTTTGTGTGCAGAGCTGCTGTCTCTAGAGCAGGTCTTTTTAGCCTCTCGAGTGTTAGGAAGAGTCACATAAATATATTTGAAGATTTGCTCTTCCCATACTTGTTTTTGTTTTTTTTTTTCTTTTTGAGACAGGGTCTCGCTATACAGTTCAGGCTGGCCTTGAGCTCACTTTGTAGCCCAGGCTGGTCTCGAACTCGCAGTGATCCTCCTGACTCAGCCTCTCGAGTGCTGGGATTACAGGTGTGCGCCACCACGCCCTGCCACTCTCTCCATACTTGAACACTCACATGGCTTTGGGTCTTTAGGTATCCTGCCTCTGGTAGTTTATGGGAAAGATAGATGTAGGAGCTTTTCCAAGTGTTTACAGCTCTTGGCAGGAATTGGATAATACACTCACCTTTGCTCTACCTCTGGTGATTATTTTATCCAAAACTAGATTTTAGACTTATTTCTATTAAAATCGTTTGTTGGCTGGGGCTATAGCTCAGTGGTGGAGAACATGCCTAGCAGCAGTGGGGGGCTGCATATAGCAGAGGAAAACTGGGAGGATTTCATTTTGAGTAAGTATTCAGTATTGTTTCATTATTTTCTTCAGAAGAAAAAGTGGACAGTGAGGTCGTGAATAAAGTTGAATGTCAAGAGTTGTCTTTCTGATATAAAATACTTAGCTTAACAGTAGATGCATTTTTAGGTTTTTCTTTTTTTACTCATAAAAATAGTAAGTTTCTTGACCCTATTGTAGTAAGATAGGGTCTTACTATGTAGTCCAGGTTGTCCTTGAATCCATGATGATCCTCCTGCCTCAGTCTCCTGAGTGCTGGCATTACAAGCATGCACCACTGCTTCCAGCTAGGTTTTTCTTTAGGAAGTTCTTCTTTCACCTGTTTTGGCTATCCTGTTTACTCTGCATAGTGGTAGGATAGGTAAAAGTCTCTAGGAAGGGATTAAAATGATTGTCTTGTCAGGCAAAGTGGCATATATCTATAATTCTGACTACCCAGGTGGCTGAGGCAAGAGGATCACAAGTTTCAGTCAGCCTGAGGCAACTTAGCAATTTAGTTGAGACCCTGTCTCTCAAGACAATGCGGCGGGAAAGGGGGCTAAAGTTGTATCTCTGTTTTTCTTTTTTTTGTTTTTGTTTTTTTTTGTTGTTGTTGTTGTTTTTTTTTATTTTTTTCTTTGTTTTTTTCCGGTACCAGGAATCGAACTCACGACCTTCCACGTGCCAGGCAGGCACTGTGCTGCTGAGCTAAATCCCTAGCCCTGTTTTTGTTTTGTTTTTCTTCTGGTACCAGGAATTGAACTCACAACCTTGCACTTGTCAGGCAGGCGCTTTGCCGCTGAGCTAAATCCCCAGCCCCTGTATCTCTGTTGTTCAATCCTTGGCACTGGGGAATAAAAAAAAGTTGCTTTACATGTATAAGTAGGATCAGTGCCAAGGAGTCCTGACTTGCGGCATGGTTGAGTAGATGAAATGGCAGCAGCAGAGGATGATTCACATTGGAGCACTTTCCAGGGAAGGTTGCTGTTTGGACTGCCCTCCTTAGTGGCAGTGCCATGGTTGGGGTCAGAACGTTTCATACAAGTCTAGTTAACAGCTTATGTAGCAGAAATCTCCAGCTCACTGTGCAGAAATCTTGGAAAGCATGCAGCTCCGCAGTGAGCTGAACTGAAGAGAGGCGTTGCTGTGCATGAGACTCAGGCAGGCTTTGAAATGAGCTGAGGGCTTCGCAGAGTAACTTACTTTGCTTTCAGTAGGTCATAATACAGATTATAGCTACTGGGAATTTTGAAATTATTAAAGAAAAAATACAAAATAGGAAAAGTTTTCTGGTGAACAGATGAAGACTGAATTGAGCAACCTTTTCTCTTGGTGATGTGACTTTCGTAGGTTAGAAGACCTGCCATCTAGTCCTGGAGTGTCTCACACTGCTACGGAAACAAAAGAACAAACATCTGCTCAAGACCTTCTGGAAGGTGGATTACAGATTCAGAAATCACCAGAGCCTGAGGTTTTGTCAACTCAGGAGGACTTGTTTGACCAGAGCAATAAAACAGGTATAAAGGACGATTAGTTGTTACAGCTAGCTCCTCTTCTCGAAAGAGTGAAATTTTTATTTTAGTCCAGAGGCTAATGTGTAAGTTCGAAAGCACTTCAGAGATGTGCGGACTTGTTTGTGATATGGAAGGAAAATGTTTATAGCTAATTAGAGAGAAAGGCTTTTGGGAAGTTTTTGCTGTTTAACGTTTTTTTTTTTTGTTTGTTTGTTTTGTTTTTCTCCGGTACTGGGAACCGAACTCACGACCTTGCACTTGCCAGGCAGGCGCTTTTGCCACTGAGCTAAATCCCCAGCCCCTGTTTAACGTTTTAACATGATTTTCTCTTTTGGAAATAGTTATTAACAACAGCTAACTAAGTCAATTTAGTATTATGCGTAGGATTAGCCATTTTTTCTTCAGTTATCATGTGCTTACTGAATCTTCAAGTGTTAAATATAGTAAGTTTAGTTTTTCATATTGAGCTGGGTGTCAGTCTGCTTACTACTCATCTGTGTCTTAGTTCACCTACTACAAAGAGGCAGTTAAGGTTTACTAGAAAGGACAGAAAACTTGGAAGAATAAAATGGTGCTTATCTCATACACTTTTAGTCTCCCATCCCCCCCATTCCACAACCTCAGAGGGCAAGAAAGTGTCAGCAGCCACCACCCAGACACAGTGTGTTTTTTGTAAGAAGGGATGAGAAGACTGTATTTACTATTTGGTGATGGCGCTTGCTGTGCAGAACATTCACAAGGTGACCAAAGAGCCCCTTTTCACTTCCTCACTAAAGCTGTAAGGTTGTATTTAAGGTATTTCTGTACCCTTAGGATGAATATAGTTGATAGTCTGTGTGTTGCTAAGGAGAGGGGACCAGTAGGAAACTTCATAATACAAATCAGCCGCTCATACTTTCTTTTATTAGCGCATTAGTATTCATCTCCTTTGAGGAGGCCCAAGTTCTAATCATGAAAATTGCTGCGTTCGTATCATCAGGTGTCATGCGCATACTTTTGACTTCTCCCATCCGCACCATGGCATGAGCTTTACCTCACCTTAGGTAGACCTGGGAATAAAAGGCTCGCTTGCTGTTTTATAATAGAAGCTTCACAAGAAAGAAGAGCAGCCAAGCAGAGGTATAAGGATTCTGGCTTTTCCTCTCCAAGTTTGGATTATGACAGAAATTCAGGATTCAGGAACTTTTTTCTTCAATACCTTGTTAAAGATACCCATAACTTGGGGGGGTTAATATTCACTGAAGATTTGTCTTATGGCATTCCATTAAGTATACTATGATTAGAACAAAATTTCTGCCCTCTCGAAACATGGTTGGTAATATGGATATTACTGCTTTTGTAGTACTTTTTTCTTTTTGTTTTGGGCAAATCAGTACCATCAGTCTGAGAGGTAAATGCAAGAAAGAAAGAATTTCTTTCTTTTCTTTTTACTCAGTAGCTTCTGATGGTTGCTCTACTCCTTCAAAGGAGGAAGGTGGATGTTCTCCGGCTTCCACACCTGCTACCACTCTGCCCGTCCTGCAGTTTTCTGGCCAGAGGTCCCTCATACAGGAGAGTCTGTCTACGTAAGTAGGTCACACTGTATCTGAGGGCTTGGGCTGAGGGTAGCAGAGCTGAAGTTGCTTGTTGGTCCAGAATTCTTATTAAACCAAAAAGTAGAATCTAGGCATTAGACCTCCTGGTGTAAGGACTGAGTTTAACGATCAAGGGCAGTTAGATCTATTTCCGACATAGGCTTTGTAACAGTCGATCAAAATTTTCACCAGGACAGAAAATGCCCAGGTATTTAGAATGTATTATATATCCCAAGTAAGCATTCTGTTGTTTTATTTTACCAGCATTTCTTCTCAGTTGACATCATGGGGAAAATAGGTCAGTCGTAGTTAACAGTTAACAGTAGTTAACAGTAGTTCAATTCTTCATCTCAGTGGTATGGCAGAGAGGTTTGCTTTTCTGTTTTTTGTTTGTGTTTGTTTTAAAATAAAAATATATAGTCTTCCTAATTATGCAAAAGTGGCATTTTTTTAATGTCTCAAACCTGCAGTGACATCATTTTTTAGCACTTGCTCATTGTTTTTCAGTCATGATGCCCTTGTGTTTAGGCATCCACTTTGCCCTTACTCTTTCTAAAAAATTTTATATTAAAAATGTCTGAGGGGCTGGGGATTTAGCTCAGCGGCAAAAGCGCCTGCCTGGCAAGCGCAAGGTCGTGAGTTTGGTTCCCAGTACCGGAGAAAAACCAAAAAAAAATAAAAATAAAAATAAAAATGTCTGAAGCCGGATGTGGTGGTACACACCTGTAATCCCAGTGCTTGGGAGGCTGAGGCAGGAGAATCGTGAGTTTGAGGCCAGCCTAGGATACACAGTGAGCTGACGGCTAGCCTGGACTATGTAGAAGTAATTTTTTAGCGGTTCTTCTACCAGTTTCAGATTGTTGTTTAGGAGGAATGCTGTTAGGTATTGATCTGAATGAGTTAGATATTTTTGATATTACAAAGTAAAAACAAATATGGAAACTATGGCTGTGGTAAAATAACCTGTGATTCTCTCTTTATATAAAGGAATTCCTCAGATCTTGTTGCTCCTTCCCCTGATGCTTTCCGATCTACCCCTTTTATCGTTCCTAGCAGTCCCACAGAGCAAGAAGGGAGAAAAGGTGAGCACTCTTGATCTGTCTGTTAATCTCAGGTGAGAAGAGGAGGCCAGGATGTGTGGCTCAGTGGTAGAGTACGTGTGTAGCGTGCTCAAGGTCCTGGGTCTGATCCCCAGTTCTGCAAAGAAGAGGGAGCAGCACTGCATTTTTCTGCCATGCAGAATGTGCTGTTTCTTTGTACGTTAGAACACTGTCCCACATCCTGTTTGGAGACCCACATCTCTAACCTTCAGGGATATGACCTAGTGCAAAATGTTCGCTTTGGTACTTTGCTTAGATTCTTCTGAGAGCTTTGTGTTGTTTACTGAGTTTTTATAAAGGCCATTAAAAGAGAATTTGTATATCTTTAAAGTCGATGCAAATGATGTGTGTTCTTTTTATTTTTTTATTTTTTTTGATGCAAATGAATTAGTGTGGTGAGGACCTGGGTTTTTTACTAGTGGTCTACTAGTTTCCGGTAACATGCTAACATGTTTCTGGTGAGAGGGAACCAGAGATTGTTATTTTTACTATTAAATAGTTTTATCCAAAGAGTGGCTAGGAGCAGGTGGTAAAAGTTTTAATTTACTCATTTTTCTCCTCTAAGGACTTAACTGGTTTTTGTATTATTTTATTCACAAGAAAGCCTTTTCACTCACCTAATTTTATTTTGTTTGCTTTTGGTGGTACTGGTGATTAAACCCAGGACCTTGCATATGCTAGGCAAATGCTCTAATGCTGAACTGCGTCCCAGCCCTTTTTATTTTGAGACAGGTCTCACTGAGTCACCCAGGCTGCCCTTGAATTTTATTATTTTCCAGCCTTAGTCTCCTGAGCATCTGGGATTACAGGTGCATACCGCTGTACCTGGCTTAACTGATTTATCTTAGTTACCTAAACCTCTTTTGCTCTGCTCTAGGCTCCAATCTAGCCATGTAATGTATTCTAAATGCCTAGTATTTCTGCAAAGTTTTTTTTCCCCAGTAAATTTTATGCTTGTCTCCTTTTTATTCTTTCATATGTCCGTAATATTACAGTACCAAATTTTTATTGAGCATTGAGTGTGTCACACACTGTCCTAGGTGCTGCCCTTTGGGTCCAGGTGCCTCTCTATAGTTTTTCTCATTGAATCTTCACATCTAAGCAGTAGGTGTCACTTTTTCCGCCTCTTACAGATAAAGATACAGAGGCACAGGGGCTGCTTCATGAGTGGTGAGATGTAGTGGTAGGATTTGAACTTGGGTGGTTGCCTCCCGAGGGTGTGCTCTTATTGTCATGTGCATGCTGCCTGTGATAGCCTGCTGTCTCTGCTTTAAGTGCAGTCATTATAGAAATGCATTTAGCTGTTTTTCAAATGTAATTTATCTGCAGATTGTCTCCAACTGTTTTCTTTTGAAATCACTTGTGGTAGCCAAATAAACTAACATCATTCTAATCATAAGATGATGAATACCCACTGAATCTTCAAGTGTTAAATATAGTAAGTTTAGTTTTTCATATTGAGCTGGGTAAATCCATCCTACAAAAAACCCTATTAATGCAAGTTAAGTTTGCTTAATGCGTAGAACAGTTTTTTCTGTTGGTGGTGTGAACGCTGAAAATATATAAAAATGATTATACTTTCTCCCTGATTCAAGGTAAATCCATCCTACAAAAAACCCTATTAATGCAAGTTAAGTTTGCTTAATGCGTAGAACAGTTTTTTCTGTTGGTGGTGTGAACGCTGAAAATATATAAAAATGATTATACTTTCTCCCTGATTAGGCTTTTAATAGTACTCATTATAGAAAATTTAGAAAATGTATAGGAAACTAGTACGAAGAAAATAAAATGACCTGTAATACCACATTCCACATTTAATTACTGTTAGGATTTGGATATAGTCCTTTGAGAGTCCTTTCTATGCATAACTATGAGAAAGTATTTTTGGCTGGGTGTGGTGGCTCACGCCTGTAATCCCAGCACTTGGGAGGCTGAGGCAAGAGGATTGCTGTGAGTTTGAGGCCATCCTGAAGTGCATAGTGAAACACTGTCTCAAAAAGACTAGAAAAAAAAAAGTAGTTTTACACGGTTGGCATCCTATTGTGTGTATGATTCAGTTTTTCCATGTAATATATTATCATTGTCAGTGTATTTCGGATTTAATGCATTTGCTTAATATGTGTATCCATGTTTGTGAGACTGTATATGCTTTTCATGTGTGGTTTTTGCTGTCTTCTTAACCTGAAGTATTTTCATATGTGGTGCCTAAAGTAGTGGGTCCTTAATATGTTTTGTCATGACAAAAAAATGTCACAAGGTGAGATGAAAATGCTGAGCACAGCTGTGGCAGTGTGTCAAGCCCTGTAGCACCGGCTCCCCAGCTGGCAGTAAGTAGGTTGGCGCATGACATGGAGGCCTCTGAGCAGCATGGGTAGGTACTGAGCTGGGAGTGTAGAGCGCCCACCGCGTGAGTGCAGACGGGGGACGCACTGCTGTAGGAATTGATGCGTGGTCTGGAGGAAGCCTGCTTGGGGTCAAGCTGTAAGACAGAGGAAGAAGTGTGATGCAGACTGTGAGGAAGCACGTGTGTTGTGTGTTTGCTCCCTCTTGAGTAATTTGTGTTGGTTTTAGTGACTCCTCAGGACTTGGATGCAGTGGTGCTGATTGGCATCGATAGGTCTTTGCCTTCCTTTTTATTTGTATAGGCACCCGTCTTTCTACACTTAGCAGTTGTTAATTTAAATATAATGAGTTCATAAATATGTAGACATTTACTCAATGTGGTGAACAAATTCACTGCCTTTTACATCCTGGAGCGTAATATGTCATGGTTAAATTAAGTGGCATTAATCTGGGCATCCCGTGCAGAGTGAGAAAAACCAACTCTCTAGAATTAGGAAAGGGGCTGAGGAGCCAAGTTAACGTATCTTGTAAATGGGTAGGTGTCCCCAGCTATTCAGTTGTGTGTTTTCTATTAGTACGTGTTTGTAGTGCATACTGACCACATTTATCATGTGGAATTGATAACTCACAGAACGCAATTAATTCTTTTTATATCCCATCCCCCACCTCCCTCTCTTGGTCTCCTTTCTATTTGCAAAACCCAGATTTTAACCTAATAGAAGCATGGTTACTTCTCCTTCCCCACTCTTATCATAGGAAGAAAACATTACTAGGACTCAATTTATTATTTATTGTTTTCTTTTTCTTTTTTCCTTTCTTTTTTTTTTGGTACTGGGACTCTAACCTAGGACCTTGCGCTTGCCAGGCAGGCGCTTGTGTCACTGAGCTATATCCCCAGCCCTATTTATTGTAAGTTAAAGTCTGGGTTTTTTTTTTTTTTTTTTTTCTGTAAAGACAGGTCTTGCTATGTAGTTCAGGCTGCCCTGAAACTCATTGTGTAGCCGGGCTGGCCTTGAACTCGCAGCAATCCTCCTGCCTCAGCCTCACAAGTGCTGGGGTTATAGGCGTGCGCCATCATGCCCAGCCTAAAGTCATTATTTTTTTTACAAGAAATTTCTGTAGAATTATTTTCAATAGTACTGGAACACGAGTAGTATTGACAAGTGATTATTTGTTTTTCTTTTTTTAAACCAGACGAACCAGTGGATATGTCAGTGTTGACTGAGAGCGGAGTGGAGCCTTTTCAGAACAAACTCCAAGCCAGCGATCCAGTGCAAATAGAAAACACGTCTCTCCCCCCTGCACGTACTGTGTCTCCGCAAGCATCAACGCCGGTGTCTCAGAGCACGCCCGTGTTTACCCCTGGCTCCCTTCCTGTCCCGTCACAGCCTGAGTTTTCACATGTGAGTATTGGATGAAGAGTTTTTTGTTTCCTCTTAACATATAATTTATAAACAGTGAAATTCACCCACTGAAGTGTATTATTTAGTGATAGTGTAGTGAATCTATAAAGTGCGGTACCTGTCATCACATTTAAGTTTAGAGCATTTTTGGTCACCTAACATCGTAATGTACTATTTGTGTTTAAATTTTGTGCTATCTCTGTAAGTTTTTGGAAAATGTTATTGTGAAATTGAAAGAGGTCATGGGTCATTGTGCTGTCTTACAACTCCTGTCATTTTTGTTTTCCCGCAGGCCTACTATTTTCAAAAAGGAAATTGTTTATGATGGACATATACCTTGAATCTTTTCCCTGTTAACCTTGGTCATAATAATTTTTAGGGTTATATCATCTTCATCTTATCCTTTCAAAAACTGTGATCTTTATGAGTAGATATATAGCAGTCTTATTATTCTTTCCCCATTCCTGCTCTAAGGACATCAGGATGATTGATTTTTAGATTTTTTTTTTTTTTTTTTTTTGAGATAGTCCCGCTGTGTAGTTCAGGCTGGCATGAACTCACTGTGTAGCCCAGGCTGGCTTTGAACTTGCAGCAATCCTCCTGTCTCAGCCTCCCGAGTGGTGGGATTACAGGTGTGAAACACCATGCTTCGTTGAGTTTTAGGTTTTTGATATATATTTTCTTCTAAAAACAAAAGGAGACTAATTCCTAGTTTATATAATTTGAAATGCAATTTTCATAGAGTTGCAGGTCCTTAGTTGCATCTAAATGACTGTATTGTATGTTGAATCTAAGAGATGGTTTTTTTTGGTTGGGTTTTTTTTTTTCCAGTACCAGGAATCGAACTCACGACCTTGCGCTTGCCAGGCAGGCGCTGTGCCGCTGAGCTAAATCCCCAGCTGTATGTTGAATCTAAATGTTTGTTCTTAGGGCTTAGGATGTTACTCAGTGTTAGAATGTTTTCCCAGCATGTGGAAAAATGGCTCTAGGTTCAATCCCCAGTACTGAGGGGAAAGAAGAATGCCTGTTCTTGTATAGGTATTATTGGGAGAATCTTTCACGCCTTCTAGTTTATAGGTGTTATTACAAGTCTTTTTTTTCCCCCTGGTACCAGAAATTGAACTCAGGACCTTGCACTTGCTAGGCAGGTGCTTGTGCCAGTGAGCTATATCCCTGGCCCTACAAAAGTCTGTATTCAAAAATAGAATTTGAAAATGAATAGTAAAGAGATATGCTATGAATATAGTGAGGGGATAGTAGGAAGAAGGAAATTTAATTTCTTCCTGGGGTTTTAAAACTTGTTTTGCTGAAGAATTCCATTTTAAGGAATTAGAAGGAATGTGGTAAAATGGTTATGAACATGGATAGTGGAGTCAGAATTAACTGGAGTCGTTCTAGTTCTGTGGTTACTATTGTGGCCGATCAAAACTGAGCCTCTTTTTCCTTGTCAGTCAAATGGGGATTTAAAAATTTATTTAGTTTTTTATTTTGCTATTCTGTGGATTGAACCCAGGGCCTTTGCATTGAACTGTATCACCAGCACTTTAAAATTTTTTTAAATTCTGAGATAGCGCCTTACTAAGTTACTGAGTTGCCCAGGCTAGGCTTGAATTTGCGATCTTCTCTTGCCCCAGCCTCTCAGTGCTGTAGTACAGGCCTGTGTCATGATTCTGTCTCCAGCTCAAATGGGAATTTTGTAGTATCTACCTCAATGTAGTCATGGGGTTAATAAGTATAATGTCACTAGGATAGTGCCATGTATGTGGTAAATACTGCATAAGGTTTTTACGGCTGGCAATGAAAGAGTTACATAGATATGGAATAGATATTTAACCACCGTCCGTCTTTGTCTTTAGTTTTTCTGTTGCTATAAAAGTTACTTTTTTTTTGTACCGGGAATCATACTTAGTACCTTGCGCTTGCCAGGCAGGTGCTGTGCCGCTGAGCTGTATCCCCGGCCCCTTTGAAAGTTATACATCAGCATAATATAGAACAGAAGAATCACTGAGATTAACAGATAAGTTGTAAACATTGACCTAAAGCACTGAGAAGAATATTCTCTTGAAAAATGTAGCTGATGCTGAAGGCAGTAGTTGCAGGTGTTTTTCAGTGAGCAAACAGAACTTTTATGAAAGTGAATCTTTGCAGAGGTGTCCGTACCATTGAGAGGAAACAATGGCTACACAGAGATCCAGCTTTTTTTTTTTTTTTTTGTCTTTTTGCAGTAGGGTCTTGCTATGCAGTTCAGGCTGGCCTTGAGCTCACTTTGTAGCCCAGGCTTGGCTTCAACTTGCAACGATCCTCCTGCCTCAGCCTCCCGAGTGCTGGGATTACAGGCGCATGCCACCAGACCTGGCGAGATCCAGGTTTATGAAGACTTGCTGTAGGAAATTGTTCTGCCTCAACATTCACCAAATACCTTTAGCAGCAACTAGAAAACCAGCAGTGAAAATATGATACAAATGAGTCATTCTCAGTGTACTTCAAAAATTTTCTGGAACCGGAGATGACTCTGATCACATTTCTTTGTAATCATATTTTAAGATGCTTCAGCAGTACAGTCCGTGCCTCTTTTTTTTTTTTTTTTTTTTAAAAAAAACACTCTGAAGAGGACCTTTACAACATAGCTTTTAAATTAAGGGTTTGATTTTAGGTAATTAGTAAACATTTGTGAACAAAAAAAAATTAAAACAGTTCTTCCTTCACCTCTACACAAATATACTTTCAGTTCCTTTTTTTTTGCTCTCCTCTGGATTGAACCCACTGCCTTTACACTGAGCTAGATCTCCAACCCTTTTAAAATTTTGCTTTTTAATTTTTATTTTGACCTGGGCATAGTGATGCATGCCTCTAATCTTTGCACTTGGGAAGGTGAGGCAGGAGAATTGCCACGAGTTCAAGGCCAGCTCCCTGGGCTACAAAGTGAGGTTAAGGTCGGCCTGGGCTACATAGCAAAACCCTGTGTCAAAAAACCAAAAAAAAAAAAACCAACAAAAAAACAAAAACCAACCAAAAAAACCTAAAAACCTGAATACTTAATTTTTATTTTGAGACAGAGTCTTGCTAATTTTCTAAATTCCCCAGGCTGGGCTTGAATTTGTAATCTTCCTGCCTCAGCCTCCCCGAGTGTTAGAATTATAAGGCATGTGCCATCACCCGTGGTTTTCGCTTTCAGTACTTTTTTCCTCTGATCAGTCTCCATAATTCTACCTCGCATGGTTATATTTTCACAAAATCTGTTTTTAAAAATGTGAGCCATGTCCCTGTTTTCTCATACAGTTCATCCTCATCTGCTTTAGATCGTTGGGTTAACAGTATGACTATGTAAGCGCTGATCGCAGCAGAGCTTGTGGAACGTTAGGGTTGTTTTACCATGTGTGCATAATTTCTTACCTTGGAAATTGTTGTCTCTGAATTTCTCACTTCTCAAATCAACCTTAAACCCTTCACTAATTTTCAGAACCTCCTTTTAAGGATGTTCAGCAGCCTCAAGCTTTCTGTTTCGTCTCTTTGGAGAAAACTGGCTTGCACCCCTAATGTCTGATTGTTTGTCATCGATGCCCTGTATGCCTGGTGCCTGGCTGTCATCTCCCTTGGTCGTCGTCCACGGAGCGCCTCCTTACCTTTGCGCTGGAGACCTCTTGGGCTGCATATGTTCTTCTCTTCCTCCTCCTGCCCTTTCTCTGTCTGTGGAAGAGATTGTGCAGAATTCCTTTCATTTCTTTTAATGTTTAGTAGAATTTGCCAATGGGGGGGGAAATAGGCCTAGACCTTTTCCTGTGGAAAGATTTTAAATTATGCGATCAACTTTATTTTTTGGACGTCTGTGTTGCTCAGCTTGGTCTCCAGCTCCTGGCTTAAAGGTTCTTCCAGCCTTTCAAATAGAGGCCTGGCCCTCGTGCACGCTGAGCCTAAGCTGTCCTTGGGCTGCGCCTCCAGCTCCCTCCCCTGTTCGGTGGGCTGCCTCTCTGTGGAGGGCATTCTCCAGGAGCCTTCATTCCACTCTCATAATTGATTTGTACTTTAGTTTGGAGGAATATAAACATCCAGATTGGCAATATTTTTCTTTCAAGTTTTTGAGGGCATTGCTTTGTTGTCTCTGAACTTCTTTTTTTTTTTTTTGCGGTGCCAGGGATCAAACTCAGGACTTTGTGCTTGCCAGGCAGGCGCTTATGCCACTGAGCTATATCCCTAGCCCCTCTGTTGTCTCTGAACTTCTGATGCTATTCTTGAGAAGTGTCAGGCCAGTCTTCAGTACATGGTATGTTCTTCTGTCTTGAAATCCTGCGGGATCTTCTCTTTGCCCCCAGCCATCTCAAATCTCCAGACCCTTGGCATGGGTCTGTTTTTAGTCATTAGAGTGGACAGTTGGTCAGCCCTCTCAGTGTAGAGACCCAGAGCCTTCATTCAGTTTAGAGAAGTTTAATTATTGTAATTTCCTCCCCTCCCCTCCTTTCTCCTGTCCTTAACACTTACTGTTTGGATGCTGAAACACCTCAAATGGACTTTAGTTTTTTCTCTCTTTTTTTTTTTTTTGAGACAGGGTCTCACTATGCAGTTCAGGCTGGCCTTGAGCTCACTTTGTAGCCCAGGCTGGTGTCAAACTCACAGTGATCCTCCTGCCTCAGCCTCCCGAGTGCTGAGATTATAGGCATGTGAGTTTTTCCTTACTCTGTTTCGTACTTTCCATCTCTGTGCTGTTCAGCTTCTTGAGTGATTGCCTCTGCCATCTTTCTTTTATTAGCTGTTTTTGAGGTATAGTTCATACTCTACCTATTTAAAGGGCACAATTCAGTGGCTTTTAGTATACTCACAGAGTGGCATATTCATCACCACAGTCCCAATTTTAGAACACTTTTATCATCCTCCAAAACCATGTCCGTTAGCACTTGCATTTTCCCAGCCACTGTCTGTCTGTATAGATTAGCCCCTGCTGGACATTTTCTATAAATGACATTTTACAACAGTCTTTTGTGGCTGGCTTCTTCCATTTAGTGAAAAATTTTCTGGGTTCATCCACGTTGTCATGTATCAGAATTCTATTCCTCTTTATTGCCGAATAATACCATGGAATGCATACCTTCATCAGCTGGTGGTCATTTGGTCTGCTTCCTCTTTTTCGTCTGTTGTAATAATGCTGCTGTGTGCATTGGTGCACAATTCTCTGTGAGGAAATGGTTTTATTTCTCTTGCATATACCTGTAGGTACTGTTGCTGGGTTTAATCATTTTTTTAACCTTCTTCTATCCTTGTATTCTTGATTTCTCAACTTTTTTCTTGTGAATGTTTGTTTTCTTTTAAAATAGCCTTTTGTTATGGGCATAATATATTATACTATATTTTATCTGTAAAGATAATAATAATAGCGGCCCCCTTGTCACTGTTTCTTCCAGAGAAGTGTTAGTTTTTTTTTGTTGTTGTTTTTTGAGACAAGGGCTCACCATCCAGTCCAGGCTGGCCTCGAACTCACTACGTAGCCCAGGCTGGCTTCGAATTTGCAGCAATCCTCCTGCCTCACCCTCCCAAGCTGGGAATTACAGGCGTGTGCCACCTGGCCAGCCTGATAAGTGTTTTGTTTGATTCATTTTGTTTGGCTTTTAATTTTTTTAGTGCTGGGGATCCGACCTTAGGGCTTTAAGTATGCAGAGCAGGAGCTGTATTGCTGAACTGTACTCCCAGCACAATTTTGTTGGTTTTGATCTCTTTTAAAGTGGAAATTTTCAAACTGGGTGTGGTGGCGCACACCTATAATCCCAGCACTCAGGAGGCTGAGGCAGGAGGATCATTGCAAGTTCAAGACCAACCTGGGCTACAAAGTGAGCTCAAGGCCAGCCTGAACTGCATAGCGAGACCCTGTCTCAAGAAGACACCCCCCCCCCCAAAGTAGAAATTTTCCTTACATGTCTGGGAGTGCTTGATTATTTGCTGATACTTAAGAGTGAAATACTAGAATACTATAGATTAGAGTGGTTCTAAGGTGGTGTTTCGGGTTGTTGTTTCTGAGAGTCCCTGTAATGTGATCTGCTGGAAGGAACACTGTTAGCTGTGCCTTGATGTCCCAATCTTGATTGTCTGCCCTCATCAGATTCCCCAGGATGTATCCAGTCTCCTGCCCTTGTGTGTACCGGCCTGGCTGCCATTGTATCGAAAGTCCATTAAGGGAAGAGGGTTTAGGGGACTAAGAGGCTGGTACATGTTGTGAAGTACAGTTCCATCCTGAATGTACCTTTTCCTTTAATCTCCAAGGTTTCAGTATAGTTCTTACTGCTAACTGTGCCTTTGTCCTCCAGCTCAGGGACACTCTGCCTTCTCCAGGGCAGAAAGCAGCCCAGGAAGACGGGGAGGATCTGGGAGTCAGGCTGCTTTGAGGATAGATACCCAGTCCTCCTGTTTCAGCACCACCCTCGCCACCCCTTCCAGAATTACCTGGTGCTGCTGCCAAGTCCTGAATCTTTTTGGGGAGATGAGTGTGATTTAGTGGTACAATTCTCTTTGCTTCTTGGCTTTCTTTGTTGGCTTAGAAATTTAACTTTTGCTAACCTGCCAAATAGATTACTACTCTTCCAGAATTTTTTTCAGTTATCTTTTCATTTGTTCTTTTTCTTGAGTATTTATGCCTTTTTTCCCTCCTTGCAGTACTGGGGATTGGATCCAAGGGCACTCCCCCACTGAGCTACATCCCCAGCCCTTTTAGGTTTTTTATTTTTGTTTTTTTTTTTTCTGGTATTGGGAATCAAACTCACCACCTTGCCCTTGCCAGGCAGGCGCTGTGCTGCTGAACTAAATCCCCAGCCCCTAGTTTTTATTTTGAGACAAGGAGTCTTGCTAAATTTCTCAGGCAAAGATCAGACTTGCAATCCTCATGCTCTGAGCTCTGGGTAGCTGGGAGTACAAGTATGTATAACTTTGTCCAGTTAGAATTTATGCTGCTTTTTTTTTTTTTTTTTTTTTTTTAAACCATTTGCCTAGAAGGGTTTTGGAAAGAGTTAAAAGGAAGTGTGTAAATTCAGTCTGTCCAAAGTCCCTAGAGCTGGGCATGGTGGCGCATGTCTATAATCCCAGAACTCATGAGGCTGAGGTAGAAGGATCATTGCGAGTTCAAGACCAACCTGGCTTACAAAATGAGCTCAAGGCCAGCCTGAACTGCATAGTGAGACCCTGTTTCAAAAAGACAAAAAAAAAAAAAGTCCCTACTTTTTAAATTATGTTTCAAAATTCTACATGTTACTCTTAGTGGAGAACCATTGCACACCTGTTATTTTGTCTGTACCTTGATTCCTGGGATCCATGTCAATTTAATTTTGATATTATAAGATTTAAATATATATATACACACACACACACACACACATATATAAGAAGATAGCTACTAAACAAGAGAAAATTGAGATGCTGGTAATTTTGTGAATGTTTTTTCTTTTCTAACATACTTGTTAATTGCATAGCTTCTTTGACCCTTCACCAGCATGTGGGGAATGAGGAGACTATTAGAACATAGTTTCATATTTAACACTTTTTCTTTTTGTTTTTGGGGGATGGCAGATTAGATTAGACAGATTAGATTAGAGATGGTAAAATGAAGATGGTAAAAATCTTAAGCTTTGTATGTTTGAGGCTAGTTTTTCCCTCGGGATACTATAGGTTTAGGTCTGTCCCTAGAAGTTGATGCTTTGGACATAGTCCTGATAGTTCTTTGTCATTAATTTTTTTTTTTTTTTTTTCTGGTACCGGGAATTGAACTCACAACCTCGCGCTTGCCAGGCAGGCACTGTGCCACTGAGCTAAATCCCCAGCCCTCTTTGTCAGTCTTTATCTCCCAGAGTTTTGTCTTTATCTTTGGAAATGCAGTTTGTTGCTGAATTGTGCTCTGACTGATTGAAATTCTACTTGTATTCTAAAAATTCTGGTTAAAAAAAATTCCATCAGTATTTACTTCGATAATATTGTAAAGGTGGTTATGATGGGACACGACTGTTTAATGGGTGTAGGGCTTCTTTGGGCAGTGAAAATGTCTTTTATGGGGTTGAAGTGCTGGTTGCCCATTTTGAATGTAGTGAATGTCACTGAATTATTGATTTTAAAATGAGTTAATTTTATGTTACATGGTTTTGGTTTTAAGAAGGTGTTCATACTTTTTTTTTAGCATTTGTATTTATTGAATTACTAAATATTTATTATCAGCTATATACCAGGCAAAAGGAACAAATAGTTATTTATACTCTTTTAGCAATGCATCAGCCCTCATCATGTAAAACGTATACTGCTGAGTTAGCATCCAGAGTCTTCAGTCTTCATGTAGGGTTTCCTGCGTGTTTTTTCGTTTACTGCGTACTGGTGTAGACCATTAAGCAGTCCAAATTTTGTCTGTAACGCTAGAGGAATTAACGTTGCTTTTATTTGTGTTTGACAAAGCAGGAACCAATGAAGTAAAACCCTTCCTTTTGGTGGCAGTGGAACAGTATGATTCTTGACTGCCAGGCGTCCATTTTTAGAAAAAGCCAATCCACTGGGATATAAAACACACACTAGGCCAGCTAGTGAACTTCTCAGAGCACAGTTTTCCTTTCTTATATTATCTGAATACAAACCATTCATTACAAAGAACTTACAGGTAACTATTGTAGACAAAAATGGAAGTGCAGTTGATGATGTGTATGTCTTTGAAACATCATATTTAACTTGGAAGCAGGTTCTCAAAATGAAGTTTGCCAGTATTCCAGAGGTACTAGCTGATGCTGCAAGTAATCGTGTTCCAGGTGTTAAAGACTTGCCTCTTTTAAGATAGTCAAATTTTTTTTGTATGATTTCGATGACCATTGGTGTTCTGAATTTTGCATCTCCTAGAGAAGGACTAGGTTGAGCACGTTTATATATTGCTGTCTTCATGCCCTGAGGGGAGCGTGTTGGTTCGACTCCGGAGCAGCCTCACACCTTCTTCTCCTCAGGGCAGCCCTGGTACCGGTATTTATAGTTTTATTAGCAGTGTCTTAGCTTATCTAATAACTTATTTTGGGGCTGGGAGTGTTGCTTAGTGATAGAACACTTGCCTAATGTGTGTGTGGCCCTGAGGTTGGATCCTAGCATCACAAAACGCCCCCACCAAAAACCCTTTTTTTTTATTTTTGCAACTAGACAAAGCATATATATATTTCTTGCAGATGTTGTACAGATGAAAAAAGATAAAAATATCAATTATTCTATCTCAGAAGTAACAACTCTTTCTAAATCACATTTCAATTTTAAAATATATGAAAATTACATGAAAAAGTATAAAAAGACTATAATAAAATATATATTCATGTACTTTTTCTTATTAAAATGGAAACTATTTCTACTTAATGCATAGCCAGAGTTTTTGTTTTTCTTGTTTGAGACAGGGTCTCTCTGTATAGTTTGGGCTGGCCTTGAATTCACTATGTGTAGCCCAGGCTGGTCTTGAACTTGAGGTGATCCTCCTGCCTCAGCTTCCCAAGTGCTGAGATTATAGGTGTGCACTGCCACTCTTGGCTTTTCCATGCTTTTGAATATCCTTCTGTCATACAGTTTTGTAATAGTGGTGCAAAGAATTCTATCATGTAGATGTATTATAATTTTTAAATCTGTTCTAGGCATTTAAAATATTTCATGTTTCCTATTCTGATAATAAGGTAGCAGTGAATAGTCTTGTTTTTTTTTTTGGTCTTTTTGAGACAGAGTCTCGCTATGCAGTTCAGGTTGACCTTGAGCTCACAAGCCCAAGCTGGTCTTGAGCTCGCAACAGTCCTCCTGCCTCAGCCTCCTGTGTGCTAGGATTACAGGCATGTACCAGCACGTCCGGCAGTAGTGAATAGTCTTATAGCTAAGTCTGAGTGTGCTTCCAATGATTTTCCGGAAATGGGATTACTGGGTTAAAGGAGATACAGGATTTTAAAGCTGTTGTACATTGCCAAATTGCTATTTAGAGATATTGACCCAATTTATGTCTGTATATGAACAGGTCCAAATTTATGGTGATACAGGGCTGGGGATTTAGCTCAGCGGCAAAAGCGCCTGCCTGGCAAGCGCAAGGTCGTGAGTTCGGTTCCCGGTACCTGAGAAAAAACAAAAAAAAGAAAATAAATAAATAAATAAACAAATTTATGGTGATTCTTAGATCTAATAGGATAAATAGTATTAACAACCATTGAAATACCAAAGTTACAAAATAAACAGAATGTTTGGGTACCTGTTTTGATTCCCCACTCCATAAAAATCATGGAGTGAATGTCTTACCAGGTGTGTCTAGAGTTTTGTAGCATTAATGTTAGGCAGAATAATACTCATAACTGTAAATTCTTAAAACATATCTAAATTTTGAATTATGTTCTCCCATTGTAGAGATTAAGGTATCATTACTGAAAATGAAATGCCGAGCCCTAAATTAAGGCAGAAATGAGGGGCTGCAGGCCGCAAACGGAATGTGCCCTTGAGCAAGGCTGTTGGGTCTTCTCCTTTCTGCAGCTCCCTCATGATGCGCGCTCAGTTGCGGTGACTAACGGGACTGGTGTGGCTGGCCTGAGTTCCTGTGCTCTGGGAAAGGTGCTCCGGGTGGAGTAGGAGGAGCTGCCGCAGGAGGCTCTGCGGGGTGTGGGAAGAGGAGGCAGAAGGTCCAGTGCTGCCCAGGAGCAAGAACTGCAGGATACTTGCTCTAAACTCGTGGTTTCCTTTCTGTTTTGATTTGTACAAGCAGCTTCTGCCCTTGCCTCGCGAACTCAGGGGAAACCTGTTTGCCTTCCCACCTGTAAGCCACGCCTCCTCTTGATATTTATCCTGTTCTTGTGCTCCCCTTGGTCACAAATAGAATTTTAAAAATTTCCTAGGAAGGAAAATGAGAGCCGGGGGTATAGCTCAGTGGCACAGGTGACCCTGGCAAGCGCAAGGTCCTGAGTTTGATTCTCCCTGCCAAAAAAAGTGAAGTGCTTTTTCCTTCCTCCCTCCCTCCCTTCCATCTATCCATCCATGGGATTTCACTGTGTAGCCCGGCGGTCTTGAATTCATGGCAGTCCTCCTGCCTCAGCCTCCCGAGTGCTGGGATTACAAGTGTGCCTCACCATGCCTGGCTGAAATGCCATTTTAAATATATAAAGTTTGATGAATTTTGGCGGTGTTGACAGATGTGTAGCTACTACCACCATCAACGTATAGAACAGATTCCTCAAACAAAAAAGTTCCCTCATAATCCTAATCCTCTGTAGTTAATTTCCCTGTACCCCAGGTTTCCCTTCTATCCTCGGTGAACATACCTTCTTTTTCTATCAGTATAGTTTTGTTTTGTTCTTGAGAATTTCATGTAATTGGAATCATGAGATAATGTCTTTGGTATGTGGATTCTTTTACTTTGCATATTTTTGAAATTTGTTCACATTTTTGCATGTGCTAATATTTTAATTCCATTTTTATTGTTGAATAGTATTCCACAGTATGATACGCACAGTTTGCTTTATCCATCCACCAGTTGACAGATGTTAGGTTGCTTCCAGTTTTGGACTGTTCTGACTTAGTACAGCTGTGAACATTGTTTCTCTTAGGTAAATTCCTACTAGGAATTTCAGAGTCATGGTAATTGAACTTTCTAAGGTACTGTCATACTGTTTTCTGAAGTGGTTCTCCTTTTTTGCATCCCCGCCAGCAATATGTGAGAGCTGCAGTTGTTGCACAGTTCTTAGGCTTTGGGATTTTTCAAACTCATGTGGTATTTAAGTGTGATTTTAATTTGTATTTCTCTGCTGACTAATGTTATTATAATTTGAATTCTGATACTTGCTGTACGAATGGCAGCTCTTGTGAAATAACAGGAAGTAAAATGAGTACATAGTATTTTCCCACTTCGTGAGATCTGAAATGGGCTCTGTAGGCAATATGTCCAAATGATTCCTATGTACTGTAATTGGAGCCCATCATGACGTGATCGTAGTAGCTTGATAAGTACAAGTAAGTTTAAGTGTCTTTTTCACCTTTGAAAAAAGGTAAGGTAGTACTTCCAGGTTTTTGTTTGAGTTATGCTTATTCCATAGCAGTGATTGTATAGGAAAGAAACGAGCCAGAGACGTCTGTAGAGGAAAGATGTGATTCTGAGCTTTGTCCTTCTGCGGTTGCATTCATTAGAGTTCTTTAATTCTGGGATTACTGATTAGAAATTGTAGATGAATGCAAGGGTTAGATGGAAAAGAAACAAGATTATGAATAAATGGTGATTTGTCACCTTTTGTTCTTTCTTAGGACATTTTCATTCCATCGCCAAGTTTGGAAGAACGATCAAATGATGGGAAGAAAGGTGGAGATCTGCATAATTCATCTTTGACTGTTGAGTGTTCTAAAACTTCAGAGACTGAACCAAAGAATTCCACTGAGGATCTTGGGCTCTCTTTGACGGGGGATTCTTGCAAGTTGATGCTTTCTACAAGTGAGTACAGTCAATCCCCAAAGATGGAGAGCTTGAGTTCTCACAGGATTGAGGAAGATGGGGAAAACTCGCAAGTGGAGGATACTGAACCCTTGTCTCCAGTTCTCAATTCAAAACTTGTTCCTGCTGAAAGTGAAAGTATCCTGATGAATCCAGCACCAGGTGACCAAGTAGAACTCAGTCAGAATGATGACAAAACAAAAGGAGGTGACACAGAGAACAGGGATGACATCAGCATTTTAGCTACTGGCTTCAAAGGCAGAGAAGACACTGTAACAGAAGACATTTGTATCGATCTCACTTGTGATTCAGGGAGTCAGGCGGTTCCTTCTCCAGCTACTCGGACTGAGACGCTTTCTAGTGTCTTAGATCAGGAGGAAGCTATGGAAGTTACAGAGCACCATCCGGAGGAGGGGTCTTCGGAGTCTGAGGTGGAAGAAATCCCCGAGACTCCTTGTGAAAGTCATGGAGAGGAGCCCAAAGGGGAAGACACAGAGAGCGTTCCCTTCCACCTCTCCCTGACTGAAACTCAGTCCCAAGGACTGTGTCTTCAAAAGGAAATCTCCAAACAAGAGTGCCCAGAAGCTATGGAAGTTGAAACCAGCGTGATTAGTATTGATTCCCCCCAGAAACTGCCAGCACTTGACCAGGAACTAGAACATAAGGATCAGGAAGCTTGGGAGGAAGCGACTTCTGAGGACTCCAGTGTTGTCATTGTAGACGTGAAGGAGCCGTCTCCCAGAGCTGACGTTGCTTGTGAACCTTTGGAGGGAGTGGAGAAATGCTCAGATTCTCAGTCCTGGGAGGATGTTGCTCCAGAAATAGAACCATGTGCTGAGAATAGATCAGATCTCCAGGAAGAGAAGAATGTAGAATATGATGGAGATCTGAAATCAGTGACTACAGAAAAGGAACCTGTAGGGGAAGACTCTGCGCACCCCCTGTTGCCTTTAGTGAGCGCAGACGAGCCTCCCCGGCCTGACCGGAAGGTGCAGCAGCCTCAGCTTCAAGAGAAAACAGACAGTTCGCTAACAGAAGACTCCAAAGTGGCTAATGCACAGCAGCCAGGCTCAGGTGGAGAGGCCGGGCAGCCCGAGAAGGCCTCTGCCCACGCCTCACAGAGCTTCTGCGAAAGTTCTAGCGGTGAGTGTGGTTCTCGATCGTTCTGAGCTCCAGGCACTTCACCATTTGAAATGGAAGGTAGAAGGGCGCTGCATGCTCATGTCAGGGCTGAGCAGCGTTAACTGGAGTTTAAGCTTATGAATGACCAGTAATATTTGGGACATCTAAGATTTGAGGTTACATTTTTTTTAATGTAATGTGTAAGATCAGAGGTCATTTGAGTTTTACCAGCTTTGTAACAACTCAGGAGTAGTCCGTATGTATACTGGCCTGTTCCTTCTCTTTAGGTTGTGTCTTGTGTTCCCCTTCCCACCAGCCCAGTACCTGGCACACGTAGACCAGCAGACTGCCGCTGCGCTCGCCCCCAGTACATGTTTATATTTCAACCCTTGCTTTGAAGGACAAGGACCTGATTTGAGTCCACAGTAAAAATCACTGTTATGAGTAGTAGGCTGTTACTGGTTGTTTCCCCCTTATGAGCATTCGATAAAATTTCCAGATTATCTGTCTCTCCCTCTCCCTCTCCCTCCGAAATCTAGCATGAAGACATAGATTGCTTCCTGAAATGTTCATGGAGTATCATATGTGGCATTAGCTGAAAAGAATTCAAACTTTCTGAGTCTCCAGGTAGTGTAATGTAAAACCAAAACAAAAAACCCAACAAAACAAGTTTCTGGGGAAAAAGAGGGTCACCCTGTATCCTGGGTGACCAGGCCTTTTGTTTTGCCTAGAATAGTCCTGTTTATACCCATTGTCTAGGTGTGATTATTAATCACTAAGTTTATATTCAGGATTTATTTGTTTACTTATTTTTATTTTTCTCTTCAGAACAAGAAATTTTAGAGTGGAAAAGGAGGCTAGAACTATTGGGGTTCAGTGTCGTCTTCTAAAGTGGCCCATTAATGATTAAGGCAGGACTAGAACCTAGGTCTCCAGATTCCCACGTCAGTGCTTTGTCCTCCTTCAAAACTACTCAGTATGGTCTCTCTGATTCTGAAGAGTCACAGTAAACAACTGTCTGAATGATCTAAAATTCTGTATTGTTGAATATTTTTATAGTTTCATTACATTAAAGAGTTCTTGATCTAAACAGAGAAAGTATCAGGGCTTATGGATTGTCTTTATATGATTACTGAGGAATATTTTTTAAATGTCTTAACAGTTTAATGCAGAGGAAGCTTCTAAAACACAGATATTAGTTCAGTTAGATTAACAGTATTCTTCATGGATTTTAATTTATGCTGTTAACATGGCAGCTGGCTGTTTTTTGTTACAGACACTGCATAGTATAATTATTTTACTAATATTAATCTAGATTATTAAAAATGTCAGTAATTTTTTTTTTTTTACTTATTTTAAGACTTTAGTTATTAGACCACAAAAATTAATGAAGACTGATTGGAAAATAGTATTTATAAGAGAAGTTAAATAAAATAGTTTTAGCTAGAAATTGCAATTCAGAGGAGAGTAAGTTCTTGACTTACAGGGTTAGTCTAAAGTAAATCATTCAGAACATTGCAAAAAGAACAGAAGAAAAATTACCTGTACTTGAAATGTAGTGTAGTTGTTAACTTTAAGAGTAGTTTAAATGAGAATCATAGGGGCTGGGGATTTAGCTCAGCGGCACAGCACCTGTCTGGCAAGTGCAAGGTCATGAGTTCGATTCCCGGTACCAGAAAAAAACAAAAAACAAAAAACAAGATAAATGAGAATCATGTAAAAAGTTAATGGTTTTGCAGTTTGAAAAGACAGACTAAAATGTGTAAATTGGGCAAGTCCCAGAAATCTGTAGATTTCTGAATACTAGAATTACAGCAGCACTTTCGTGTTTTTAATATCCTTATTGATTTAAAAAATAACATGCTCAGCTGGGTGTGGTGGTACACGCCTGTAATCCCAGCACTTGGGAGGCTGAAGCAGGAGGATCACCGAAAGTTCCAGGCCACGGCTACATAGTGAGACCCTGTCTCAAAACAAAAACAGAGAACATGCTGAAGTGTGAGAAATATTGAAATAGTGCAGGAAGAGGGGTGTGGGAGTGGGTAGAAGAGGGAGTAGTGGGAAGGCAGAGTCGGGACAGACAGTGAGAGGTGGGGTTACTCCGTTTGTAGATGACTTGTGACTTCTCTAGACACCTGTGTATAGGAGCCTCTCCTAAACCTGACAGAAGCAAAGAAGCACAACCTTACTCAATGAAGAACAAATTCATGGTGGGTTGATGATGTGGAAAACTCTAACCAGTTCAGTAAATCTTTAATTAAATCCTAAGTGGCAGTCTGTAGTAGGTTAGTAATAATCAGAGAAGCTAGATATATTTGGGACTCTAGCTGTATGATCTTTGTTGGTCTGTAACTGGCTGTTAATGTCAGAGGCAAACACTGAGACTGTTTATAGTGTCATCCAGTATGGAAATTCCTCTATTGTTAATTAGATGGCTTTTCATTAATTAAAAAGTAAGTGGCCAGAGCCTGGTATGATGGAGGATGTGTGTAATCCTAGCACCCAGGAGGATGACGCAGGAGGATCGAAAGTTTGAAGGCAGCCTGAGCCTGCGCTATATATAGCCAATTCAGGGCTAGCCTGGACTACTTAGTGAGACCCTACCTAAGAGAGGGAGAGAGGGGGAGGGAGAAATGGAGGGAGGGAGGACCAGTTTTTAAAGAAAAGAGTGGGCTTTAAACTATAATAGAAATTTCGGAGAGCCCTTCGGATTTAAGCGTTGTAAATTTTGCCTTGTACTAGAATTGTTTGAAGTCCATAGTAGTAAGGATGAATTCCTGCACGGATGGTTTGATAACTGGTATTAAATTTCTTTTTGTTTTTTCATCCACGTCTTTCTTTATAGGTTGATATGCTGATGTAAAATAGGCCAACCTATTATCATCTGGAAAAGTGAGCAAGGGTTTGATCATTTAAACAGTGCAGGTTAGAGAACTGAGTATTTGAGAAATTCTAGTAAATTTAAAAGGATAAAATATTGCAGTAAATGTACTTTGCAGGATTTGGTGATCATTTGACTGGATTAGTAGTGATTTTCAGGTGAGTGAACAAAAGCAGGGAAATGGGAAGGTATTTGGAGGACGTTGAATGGAGGCTTCATGAACATGAATAAGTAAAAAAGAGTGGAAATATAGGCTGCTACTAGTTAATTGAGTGCTGACTAAAGAATTAGGAATTTATCTTCCGGTGGACACCTTGAAGACTTTTGAGAAGGAGCCAGCACGTTCGAAGCCATGTTTTATAGGAAGGTTGCTTTGGTTGCAGGGTTTAGCAAGAGCGGGGCTGGGGAGCAAGGGATACTTGAGGCAGAGAAGAGGGTTGTCAGGCTGTTGTGCTGGTTAGGAGTGAGGTGTTGGAGGCTGGATGAAGGCAGTGGCGGTGAAATCTCAGCTTTCTGTTCAATGGTGGCGAACGTTTTAGAGCTTTCAGTGATACAGACGGCCTGTTGTGGCATCCGTGCCGTAGGTTCGCCACCAGTTAGGTTACAATGATACAGTTAATTAAATGGTTCTAAAATTACTTTTAATTATAAGTCTTACCTAGTATTCTGCAAAGGACACTCTTTTTACCAGCAAATAATTTTCAGTAATAGTGCCTGCGGGTTATGTTTGCATGAGGTTTCATACAGATTTTTAGAAGCTTGGTCAGTCAGTTCCGAGATGAGGGATGGTTCCTACCAAGAAAGCAGTATATGTGCAGTCTTTTACTCCTGATTCTTCTCGTAATGAAAATCCTATAAAATTGATGTTTGGAATGTATTTGGCTGCGTGAGATGTTTTGCTTTTGCTGTCATAGTTTCTATCTGTCCTCTGAGTTCTTTGTTAGCCTGACAGGCTTGCCTTATCAGGAG
The DNA here is from genome assembly GCF_000276665.1 of Chinchilla lanigera. Classification (NCBI taxonomy): domain Eukaryota; kingdom Metazoa; phylum Chordata; class Mammalia; order Rodentia; family Chinchillidae; genus Chinchilla; species Chinchilla lanigera. The sequence continues at coordinate 9,997,168 of NW_004955416.1, read as the reverse complement.
CCACCGGAGAGTGCGTGCTTGTCTGCCTAACGTGTTTGACTGTGGAGGACGTCTGTGCTAGTTAAATTGATTTTGATGCTCTCCAGTCCTGCTCTTCCTAGTTTTCTTAGCTGGGCCTGTGTGTTTTCATTCTTTATTTCCAGAGACTATTTCATTTTCCAGAGATTTTTCATCCCCTCTGGTTACTTTTTCTTATAGATGTAGGAGGTTTTCCTTTTTGTTGTAGTTTTGTGATTTTGAAGGAAAGAAGTGTCAACGTGGTTGGCATTACAGAATAATAAAGGGAAAAGTGGAGTGGAGAAAGAAACGCTATTTCCCTAAGTAGTGGTGACTGGGTGTGCCACATTATAGTTACTTTGCAGTATCTAGGGAAGTAATATCAATTTTTCACATATTAAATTTAAGAGTCCAGTCTGGCAGAGTTCTTATTTCTCCCAGATGAACCCATTTTATTAAAGGAGATAGGAAGCCAGAAAATACAATTTTGGCAATTTGCTGATTCTGGTTAACAAGAATGTGGACTAAGAACCTAATTAAAAAAGTAGCTTCGTGTGTTGACAAATGTTTGATGTTTTTAATAACTTAAGAACAACTAATCCAAATGTGTACACTGGGAATGCTTATATATGTCGGGTTGATTGCTGTGTAGCGATCTGAATGTGGACATACTACTTCAGTCTTAAATGCGTGCTGTCTTTCGGTCTTGCAGTACTGCTGAACCCTGAAAAATGTAGATTTTCTAGGTTAGAACCAGTGAGTATTTTGAAGTCGGTTGGCCTGTGAGATCCTTTGTCAGCTCTTCAGTTACGTTGCAAGTTCTATGTACTAACATCAGATGTTTTTTTGGGGACTCCTAGAGAGTGCTAAGACTTTAAACGGACCACTTGGGTTAGCATTGTGCTGGATTATACCTGTACTGAAACCATGAAACTATCCACATGGGTGTTGCTGAGTATCCCCAGACCTGCTGTCGTGATGCCAGATGTCCTTAGGCTCCTCTGGCCCTTTGTTCATCGGGCCCTCCACACTCTGGGCTTCCTGTCTTTCCGTCTGCCTGTCTGCTCATCTTCTGCTTCGGGTCAGTCTTGTTGGGGCCGTAAAAAGAGCAGAGAAGATAGAGGCCTGTGGAGGCCTGGTGAAGGTGATCTGAGTAAGAGAGCAAAAGAAAAGCATTTGAAATATTTTTTGCAGTTTTCCTCATTTTTGCTTATTTTATACTTCTGTTCGATTTGCTTTTTATCATTGTTTTGTTTTCGTTTTTTGTTTATTTTTTTCAGAAACCCCATTTCATTTCACTTTGCCTAAAGAAGGTGATATTATCCCACCATTGACGGGCGCAACCCCACCTCTCATTGGGCACCTAAAATTGGAGCCCAAGAGACATAGTACTCCTATTGGTGAGTGAATAAAAATGGTGATATTTAAGGCAGGCACTCCGAGGCGTCATTGTTCAAGAAGTGATACTTTTAGATCTGAGGAGTTAGGTCTGACTGATAAGGTTGATTGTTGTCTCAGAATAGAGCTGTGGTGTTTGATTGTATGACTTTACTCTCAGGAGATGAGAGATCATGAGAGGAAAGAAAGGGTGGAGGGGAGGAAGAGGGAGAATAATTATAAGGATTCTATCATAATACTTGCAGAGCAGTAGAGTCTGTGCCAAGCAGTGATGCAGAACTGTTCTGTAAGGAAGAGGAGATAAAGATACAGGGTAGAAGTGCTATTTATCGAGCACCCTGGCTAACCAGTCAGTCTGCTGCTTGACAAGGCAAGAGAATTTAGACCCTCCTTCCCTGCTGCAGCCAGTAGACCTCTGCGTTAACCTGTTTGTTTTCTCTAGTCAGTGCTGGGAGGTAACAGTCATGCCGTCTGAAGTCTCCTGCTACCTATGCCTGATGCTGGCAGATGTGGGTTGGCTGAGGGCTCATGCAGCATCCTTTGTCCAGATGCAGAAGTGGATCTGAATCCTGTTGCTCCTCTAAGACCAGGTGTTAATACTAGTTCGTAGTTGTTGATACTTGTGACAGGATCTATCCTAGGACCCCCTTCAATCCTGCAGAGTGGTGGAGCCAAACAGGCAAATTGATGACCTAGTGTTGCTGTTTTTACTGTTTGTATTTCAGTGCTCTTTCTTTCTCCCTGCCTCCCTTCTTTCAGGCATTAGCAACTATCCAGAAAGCACCATAGCAACCAGTGTTGTCATGTCGGAAAGCATGGTAGAGACCAACGATGCTATACTTGGGAGTGAAAAAGGGGATTCCGGGGCTGCCCCGGAAGTGGATGAGAAACTGTCTCTAAGAATGAAATTGGTCAGTCCTGAAACAGAGGCCAGTGAAGAGTCTTTGCAATTTAGCCTGGAAAGTAAGTTTTATTTTATGTTAGTCTTGGGTAATTAGCTCCAGGATATCTGGGAAGCATCAATTACCTTTTTAATAATTGTTACTTTTATAATGTATATAGTGTTCATTCATTGTTTCTGGTTAGTCTCTGTCACGTTACTGAGGATACTTTATTTTACAGTCTTGTTTTACTTGTGTTTCCAGATTACACCTATGTCTGTCAAGTAATTGGCTTGCATATACAGAAATAGTTCAGAAGAGTAGAAAATTGAGGGTTGTGATTTTCACTGTAGATTTATGTGACCTCTGACCTCTTCTCCACATGAGTTCAAGTTGTTCGGTAGGTGCTGCTAGAGCAGACACACGGAGGTGATGCGGAGTAGGGGCCAGATTCTCAGAGCCTTTTGCATTGTGCTGAGAAGCTGAAGAACTTGAGGTAGGGGAATTACAGGATCTGACTTGCTTCTTTAAAAGGAAAGAAGCAAACTTTGTCTTAAAACTTGGTGCTTTTGCGCATGATGATTGTATATCCTTTGCACAGTCCGTTTCCTGCTCTTCTCCCTAGCAAAGTTCTGCTCAGCCTTTAACCAGGAAGTGGGGTCGACAGCGGGGCTGGAGATGAGGAATGAATTTGAGGTACGCGAAACTATCAGAACCAGGAGGGTGGTTGAACATGGCAATAAGGGGAAAGGGAAAATACAGGACAACTTTTTACATACACTGTGTCATCTAATTTTCATAAAAGTGCTCCAGGCAGTCACACGTCCATTTTATTGACAAAAAACAAACTGAGTGGTTTTTAAGTTATAAGCCTAAGGCCACAATAATTGGGCAGATGTGGAGCTGGAATTTGAGTCATATCTATTTGTAAAATTTGTAAGCTTCCCAGTAGGTTGTTTGTAAATGCTGTTTAAGGAAGTCTGAGGAGGAAGAAGTCTGTAAAAGAGGTGGGAAAGGAACACTGAGAGAGGAGAAGCTGAGGTAGCAGGAGGCCTGCGGAGAGGAGAGATCCAGAAGATAACAGTGTTGGATGTAGGCGCCACAGTCCAGTAGGATATGTCTGAAAACGGATCTTGGATGTGGCAGTGAGGATCCATTTGGTGACTTTGGCAAGAAACATTTCAGCGTTGTGGTTGGGGTGAGAGCTGTATCAAAGGTAATTGCGAAATGGGCAGGAGGAGAAAGGAAAGGCGGAGGCAGCGAATGGACTTTACTCTGAGAAGTTTATGTGAGAAAAGGAAGAGAAACACGGCAAGTTAGAGGGAAATTCAAGGTCGAAGGATAATTTGTTTTTAGTTGAGAGACCCGAGCAAATTTACAGACTGAAGGAGGGGCTCCAGGAGAGGGCTGGGTTAAAGATGAGGGGTCAGAGGGAAGAGTTGATGAACCCTGTTCTCTGAGACCAAAGAAAATAATTTTAGCTAATAATTTTTGAGCTCTTCTTGTATGCTGGGCACTTTATATGTACAGCTATTAAGTCTCTTAACAAACCTGTGAAATAGATTCTGTTATCATCATTTTGCAGAAGGGCACACAGAGACACAGGAAAGGGGAACAACTTCGGAGAGTCACACACAGAGTAGCCTGGATTCAAACTGAGGGAGGTTGGATCCCAAACCAGGACTCCAGTTGCTTGTCGGTGCTTTCTGATTAGGAATTGAAGTATTTCATGGTTGGGAATAAAATAAGGGCTTATTGAGAGAATGTGCGAGTACCCTTAAATCTCGACTCCTTTAAATCTGAAATTATGACTGGGAAGGGCTAGATGGAGCTGAAAGGTAAGGGTTGTCCCATCAGTACGTAAGTAGTAGCGCCTTTTCCAACACTAGGAGCACTGTAGTCACACAAACGGGAGGGCGGTCCTGTTTTCTCTCTTACAGAGGAGGAACCTGAGTCTCAAAAGGACAACACAGTTTACCCCAGGTTAGACTCCTAAGCGCAGGGGCCAGGTCTGAGCTGGGTTTCTCTTCAGAACTGGGGCTCTCACTCTGCACTTCAGCTGCCTCCTTGCTAGGCTGTTTACTTGGTGACAAATCCCAAGTACTTTAGAAATGTTTGAAACTATTTATGGGTTATTTTTTCTAAGACCGGAATACATGTTAAACAAACAAATGTTAATCCTTTGACACTGCTATGAAAATGTGGGAGTCTTTTCAGCATCTTCCTTATTTTGCTGATTGTTCTTTCTTGGAAATATGTCTCATTTTTCAGAATCTGTCCTAAAACACTTTGGGAAAAACTTGGATACCTTCTATTTGTGGGTGCTTCTAAAATCCTATTTTATTAAAATGATTTTTCTTTTTAAAATTTTTAATTTCTTTAAAAAATTTCAGTTAAATTTTATTTTGTATTTTCTTTTCTCTCTCTCTCGCTTTTTTTTTTTTTTTTCTGTCTGGGATAGGGTTTCACTGTAGAGTTCAGGCTGGCCTTGAATTCACTTTGTAGCCCAAGCTGGCCTTGAACTCACGGTGAACCTCCTGCCTCAGCCTCACAAGTGCTGGGATTACAGGTGTACACCATCATTCCCGGCCTATTTTGTATTTTCTTAAGTAGTTTTAAAATTTCTTTTATGTGAAAAGATAATTCAGAAGGGCTTAATTTTAATTTAAAACATTACTGTTTAGTAGCTTACTGTATTTCAGGCCAGACTAACTCATTTCCTATAGAAAACTTGAAAGAAAATTAATTGGTAGAAATGAGAAAAACTTGTACCATTAAATTATAAGAAGTCTGTTCATGTTCATTGATTAATTTTGCTCTTTTTATTTTCATTACTTGTTGAAAATACAGAGGAGGGGGAGGTTTTAGGTGTGATACTACCTGAATTGTTTCCCTTTCTTTTCTTTCCTGCTTTTGTTTTTATTCAGAGCCTTCAAGTGGTGAAAGAAGAAATGGTTCTGCTGCTGTTGCTGAGGCTGTTGCCAGGTAACCAGAGCTGGTGTCTATTTCAAGGAGGGTAATGAGGGAAAGATGCTTTACCATCAGAGGAAAAACCTAATGGAAAACTCCAGCACAAAGGGTGTTAGCAGTGTGTTAATCATTAGAGCTTTTGTCTTTAAAACTCAGGTCCCTTTTGTTCCTGTGAGTGCTTTTTCCCTACAGCTGAGCCTGAGGTGGTTGTTGCTATGGAGAGGACATAGAGGCCTGAGCAAGAGATGCGTGTGTACCCTGCCCCTTCTGCATCCCATAGTGAACCACAGTGTCAGGCGTTTCTTCAGGCCTGCCGGTTGACTGCTGGGTTGAGTTGTTATTTTTGCTTTGTCACGCATGCTGTAATGCTTTGGAAGTTTGACCCCATGCTGAGCTTTTGGTGGTGAAGCTTTGCCATCTGGTGGCTGTGAGAGTAGACGTCTCATTTGTTTTTGGCATGAGCCAGCCGGCAGGGAAGCACTAGCAGCAGTTGCTGCAGTACAGGCACGGACTCTCAGCTGCTGGGCAGGTACTGTAAATTCCAGCCGGCGGAGTGTTGAGGAGGACGCAGACAGGATGTAGGTCCCATTTCTTTTTGATCCGGTCACTGGTTTTAATTCAGGAGCAAAAATTTACTGTTGCCAAATCTTTAAACAAATCTGGATTCTTAAGCCTGTGTGTGTGTTTTTGTTTTTCTTCCGGTACCGAGAATCGAACTCACGACCTTGTGCTTGCCAGGCAGGCACTGTGCCACTGAGCTAAATCCCCAGCCCCTGGATTCTTAAGCCTGGTGTGGTAGCACATCCTTGTAATCCCAGCTTCTGGGAGGGTGAGGCAGGAGGGTTGCAGTTGGAGGGTGGCCTGGGCAACTTAGTGAGAACCTATCTCAATAAAAAATAAAGGATGGGGATGTAGCCCCTGGGTCCAGCCCAAAAGAAGAAACAAAACAAAAGAAAAAAATAAAAGAAGTCTGGATTTTTAAAAATAAAAATTTCAGTTTCAAGTGAAACGTCTGTGAACTAAATTTGCCCCTCGTTTGTAAGTTTCTGACTCTTCTCAGAATCCTTCTGTATGTTCTTTGCTGAATCCTAGATTAATATCTGGGCTCTTGCATATTTAATTTGAAAAATAGGTAGCTTAGGTTCTTTTTTCAGTAACCCCCCGCCACCGCCCGCCCGTGGAACCCAGGGCTTCGTGCCTGCGAGGTGAGCACTCTGCCGCTGAGCCACAGCACGTGCCTAGAGGCCCTTAGTGATATGTGGCCCCAGCGGGTTTAAGAAGGTGGAGTTTACGTGTGATCTCTTTAGCCTTAGCAGAGCTGTGTGCCAGGCACTTGTTTATTAAGTCCGTATGTGTGTACCTGAGGACAAAACAATATGCTGCTGAAACTTCCTGAGCTCTTAGGGCAGAAATGTGAGAGAACTCCCAGTTCCTGAGGAACCATTCTGGTCTCCCACAAATAGAAGGTATCCAAGTTTTTCCCAAAGTGTTTTAGGACAGATTCTGAAAAATGAGACATATTTCCAAGAAAGAACAATCAGCAAAATAAGGAAGATGCTGAAAAGACTCCCACATTTTCATAGCAGTGTCAAAGGATTAACATTTGTTTGTTTAACATGTATTCCGGTCTTAGAAAAAATAACCCATAAATAGTTTCAAACATTTCTAAAGTACTTGGGGTTTGTCACCAAGTAAACAGCCTAGCAAGGAGGCAGCTGAAGTGCAGAGTGAGAGCCCCAGTTCTGAAGAGAAACCCAGCTCAGACCTGGCCCCTGCGCTTAGGAGTCTAACCTGGGGTAAACTGTGGGAAGAGAAAATAAGGAGATACTTGAGCAGAAGATTGGGATGGTGGATCATGGAATGAATGGAATTCATCAGTGCTGGGGATGGAAGCGGATTATTATAATCCCAGCTACTTGGGAGACGGAGGCAAAAGGATTGCACATTGAAGACCAGTACATAACAAGACTGTATTTCAAAAAGGAAAAAAAAAACTAAAGTTAGTTGGGGATAAAGCTCAGTAGTAGAGTGCTTGCCTAGCATGTGAGGCCTTGTGTTTGAGTGAAAAACAAAAACATTGGTTGTGTTGTGAAGCAAATTTTATATATAAGGATATTTTGAAAATTTTTGACACATTTTTTTGAAGATTCATTGTATTGTTGGATTAACCATAAGAAATCTTTTGAAGTGTTAGAATACCATAAATGACCGGTTATTTTAGATGAAGCCGGGGGGTCGGGGGACTGGGGATCAAACCCAGGGCTTTCACATTGAGCTACATCCCAAGCCCTTTTTTTATTTCTTACTTTTGAGACAGGGTCTTACCAAATTGCCCAGGCTGGGCCTAAATTTGAAATCCTCCTGCCTCAGCCTCCCAGAGCACTAGGATTACAGATGTAGTGGAACACTCCACCACACCTCTTTACGTGACACTTTTAAGTATTGAGTGTAAGTGGATTCCATTCAGATTAACTCGGTGTCACCTCATTTCCCAGTCATTTTATTGTGGGAGGTTTCAAGTGTGTACAGAAGTTGAGAGTAGCATCTTGGGTCACCATGTTTCAGAAATTACCAACAGGTAGCCGGTCTGGGTTCATTTATAAATACTTCCGACGATCCCTTCTCCCACTTACTTATTCTGAAGCTGTTTTATATATGTAAACACTTCAGTATGATCTCTAAAAGATAAGCATTCTTAGCAATAGCTGCGCCTTGGGTAAACCTCATTGGCTATGATACTGCCACTGCACGAAGCTAAGTAAGAATTCTTACTTTAAAACTTAACCACATTGTATTACCAGTTGTATAATGTTCAGATTTCTCTGCCTCCAACGTTTTTTTTTACAGTGCCTGAATCAAGACCCAGATAAGTCTACCTATTGCATTTGATGGCAGGGTTTAACTAAGACTTGTTAGAGTTACATGCTTCTGTCACCCCCCACCCCCACTATTCAGGAACTTGTTATTTGCCCTGTTATTTTCTATATTCTGATTTCCTGAGCACATTCTCACGTCCTTATAGTTTTCTGGTTTTTTTCTAGTGAATCTTCCTTGAAAGATTTTATTATGTTAATTTGAAGCACAAGTGAAGAATTTGAATTTTTTATAATGGTAGCAAGGTTTTATTAAAGATAGGAGAAGAAACAAGCTCTGCAGAACGAGTTTGGGTCAAGTGAAAATAGGAAAAGAAGTACACCCTCCAGTGTGAGGGTGAGCCGCGTGCCCGTGAGGACACTGTCAGATACTCAGTGTGCACTGCCGTCTTCCTAGAATGCACTCCCCAGCTCTCGGCCATCCTATCAAACCAGCTCAAGTGCTTGGGAAAAGTCCACATGCAGGATTTGGGAGCTGCTTTGCGCACGTGTCACACCTACTTCCCCAGCCAGTTTTGCCTCACCCTAATCTGTCTTATGTCCCTCTCAGAGACACAGAATCCCCATTAATTCTTTGTGGGGTGCCAAGGGAGTGGAGGTCTCTGTCTTCTGTAGCGTCTTCCAGCTGGAAGGGGCATAGACCCTGCCGCTGGGGATTATGCACTGTGCAGCTACTTCAGGGCGTTGTACTTTGCTGGCTGGGTTGATGAAAAAAATCTGTCAGAAGACAGTGAGAAAAGAGCTAGTGACTCTTGAGCTGTCCGATGGGAGAAAAAAGGTAACTCCTTATTATGTGCTATTATGTTGGGGATGCCAAACCCAAATATGAGGAGCAGGTCAGATTTCCATGCTCCTTGTGGAGGACAAAGTATGGCAAAGCGGGAGGTTAGATAAATTACTGAGAACCTGAGAGCCATAGCCTTAGCAAGATTACCACATAATGGGTCTAATTCAAAACAGGAGCCTCCAGACAGGTGCCCATGTGGTGAGTTAGGGTCATTAGGGACTCCACGTACCTGCAGCTGGAGCAGTACTGGAGTCTTGCTCTCTGAAGAGGAGTCTCAGGTCTTCCAGAGGTTCTCAGGAACAGCTTTCTTCTTAGTCCTGTGAAGATTCTAGTACCATTTTCCATGTAGGATTTTTATGGCTTGTCACTATGTCTCTTGAGGAGAGACCAGAATGGTTCCTTAGGAACTGGGAGTAAAACTAGGTAGGCTGTTGGGGAGCTCTAGGGCTGTCCTTTGTGCTTCCCTATCAGCCTTTTGATTTTCTTTTTTCCTTTTTTTTGAGCCTTTTGATTTTCATAATTTTTTTTTTGTGTGTGTGTACTGGGAATTGAACTCAGGACCTTGTGCTTGCCAGGCAGGCACTTGTGCCACTGAGCTATATTCCCAGCAAGCCTTCTGATTTTCAAGACTTTAGACATGTTTCTTTAGGGTCTCTTGCAATGAATGACAACGACCTGCTTGGAAAGATAGAAATTACTGTGCAGAGTTGTAGAATTTCCTGCTTGTGTTTGTTTTGTTTTTTAATAAAAGCCAACAGCTTATTTGTAGGTGGGGAGGAGGAGAGAGAGGAGAGAGAGAGAGCGATACTCTGGATGGGTAGGAAGTATTTGAAAGGGAAATAACTCCTCCTGCTTGTGTTTTACAGATGATTTTTTGGTTTTGTTTTGCTTTTTTTGCCTTTTTTGAGATAGGGTCTCACTATGCAGTTCAAGCTGGCCTTGAGCTCACTTTGTAGCCCAGGCTGGTCTCGAACTCACAACGATCCTCCTGCCTCAGCCTCCCCGGTGCCGAGATTACAGGTGTGTGCCACCAAGCCCTGCTTTACAGATGATTGTGTATTACCTAACAAGTTCCTTTCCAGATAGCTGCACAGGCATGTAGCACCAGAAAGGCGTATTTAGAGTCTGTATAGAAATGTAGTTTCTTGCCTTTTCCTAATACAGGTATCAATGCCCAAGTAAGAGCTATGAGTTCCGCTGTGTGAGCACAGGTCCCTGGGGAAGGGGTTTGCTTCAGTAACCCGTTGGGAACTCAGCCGCATACTTTCCTCAGTAAGCCACCTCTTCAGAGTCTTGAAGGGGTGGGTCACTGATGTCCTGTCTGCTTGTGTAGGTGTGGGGTCACTTGCTCATAGATGGGCTAACTTCTGGGCCTGCTCTTCTGACTGGTTAACCCAACTATGTTGCCAGGTTTGGGGTGCTGAAGTCTCTTCCTAGAAGTGGTTTCTAGGTTCTTCTGTCCTGAGCAAAGAATTGGTCAAGACAAGTGCAAATAGTAGCAAAGTTTTGTTGAAGAAACAGGCTCTACAGAGGGAGTTTAGACTAAGTGTAAGTAGGAAAAAAAGTGCACCTACAGTGTGAAGGTGGGCCACCCTGCGCGAGGGAACACAGTGGCCAAGAATTTGCATTTTGCTGTAAAGTGGTTTGGAGTTTGGGGTGAAGAAAGGGTTCCTTTTGTGCCGGAGGGACAGACTAGTGGGCAGAAGTACTGCGCCTTTCCACACGCGCACAGCTGTTACTTTCATGTCTTACCTTAGTCCCCAGAAGGCCGTGTCTGTGTTCAGCTGCATCTGTGAAGCCCGACAAGAGGAGAAGGCTGGAGGTGAGGAGCTCCCTGCTGCCCCCGTCAGGTGAGCATTATTTTCACCGTATCATTTGGGCTCCATTGACTCACAAATGCTTGATACCAGCATCTAATACAGATTGCTACTGACTCAGGAGCTACTGTAGGCTAGGTAGCCTGTGAGCAGCAAATTATTTCTTCCATTGTAGAGCCTGGGAAGTCTTAAAGTGTCAGCAGATTTGGTGATGTGGCAAGGGTCTGCTTCCTGCACGGGAGATCTCTGAGGTCTCTTAGGACACTGATCACGTCCCAGAGGCCCTGTCTCTTCATACCATCACCCTGGGGATTAGGACTGAAGTTAGAAGTTTTGGGTGAGCACAAATACTTGGTCTGTGGCATGAGGTAAAATGTGTAAATTTGTTTAAAGGTGGTAAACAATGGTAATTGAATTTTTTTTTTTTTTTTTTTGTCTTTTTGAGACAGGGTCTCACTATGCAGTTCAGGCTGGTTTTGAGCTCAGTTTGTAGCCCAGGCTGGCCTTGAACTTGCAACGATCCTCCTGCCTCAGCCTTCTGAGTGCTGGGATTACAGACGTGCACCACCACGCTGGCATGGTAATTGAATTCTTAAAAGCATGAATCAGTCGGGAGTGGTGGCGCGTGTCTGTAATCCCAACAGTTGGGAGGCTGAGGCAGGGCGAGACCACTGTGAGTTCTAGGGGTCAAACTCATGGATCCATCCTGTCCCTTTTGGTTTTAATTCACCTGCATTGTTACTTAGCCATTGATATATTGTGTCCTAAAGGTTTGAACATGAATATTAAGTTTATGAAGAAGGTGAATTGAATCTCTTTAATCAATTTGTCATCCATAGCTGATATCAATTGTGCTTCTGCCCAGTGCATTGCATGCAGGGTCGTTCATAAACGCTGGACCGGGCAGGTACTTCTCATTAGTGTGGTGATTGGGTTCTTGCCTTTTCTTCATTGGATCATCTGTCTTCGTACAGCTGAGGTTTTTGAGAGACTTAGCTAGAGCTTTATTCCACATACCCCTTCGATGTCCTTTTCTGGTGAACCGAGCCAGACAATGTGGAAACCTCCAAAACATCTTTTTAATCAAGAACGAGAGCTCAGCGAGAACTTTGAGGACTCTTCATGCTTCCTCTCCTCTGCCTCAGCAGGGTGCACCACGGAGGACAGGGCTCTTCCCAGCGCGCTCGGTCTCTGACCGTATGTGTAAGGCCACAGGTGAAGCTGGTTGCTAGGCCCCTTGTCACCCTCATTGTCACTTTCAGGGTGTATCTCATTTTCTGTCTTGTAAACTGTGGCACTCAAAACTGAGACAGGTGTTCCAGATATGTGGTCCTAGCAAACTCAGTTGTGAATGGTCGTCTTTTGTCTTTATCCTAGCTATATACGTGTACTTTGTGTTTATTTAATCCAAGTAGATTTTTGCAGTTTTTGATTGGGAGAATATTCACTCTTTTGTTCAAAGTAAGTGTATTGGTTACCTATTTTGTATTAAGCTCCGTGTGAGGTGTTTTAAGTGTAAAGATGAGTATGCAGAATTTTTGTGTAACTTGCTCATTTGGAGCTAGCCTAGTTCTTTAAAAAAATTTTCTTTCCAAATAAGATATTTTAGTCAGTATGTCTGAAATATGGTTATAGTGACATGTAATTAGCATAGAAAGTTACTAATGAAATACTTCACATTTTTTATACTAAGTCTTTGAAATATACTGTGCATTTTAAGCTTACAGCATGTCTCAGGATGCATGACCTATATACCATGTGATCAGTAGTGCTATGTGCCAGGGGCTGCTGATTTGGACAGTGCAACTCAGGAAGCCTACCTTTTTACTCGGGAGAATTATTAAGGACATTGAAACCGTAGTCATCTCAGAAACCATGGCATTTGTTTATAGCAGACATTCATCAAATGCTTGTGGGATAAATAAAGTACCGATGCCCAATGGAATAAATGGGCTAAAGAAATGGGCCATCTTGAGTACTGTCTTTAAGGAACCCAAGTCATTTTAAAATATAGAGCTGTAGATAACTCATACAGTTAGCAAAATCAGAATCCCACCTACGTCTTTCTCCTTTAAAGATGAGGGTTCTTTTTCTGAAGTGACTGGTTAGCTTGGGGCAGTATCTGTAATGCTAGAAGTCAGTTAAAGAATGTTAGACCATTCATGAAGCCAAGTGAGTCCTCATGACCTAACTGATCCTTTTCAAAGTAGATCTCTGAGGTGCTTTTCATTGCCTGTGACTTTCCTGACAGCTTTCATCTTAGAATTTTCTTCATTTCCCGTGTCAGATTTCAGGGTTCACAGTTAATGCTGGGAAGAAGTTTCATGACTGTTACCATCATGGTGGAGCGGTCTTGCTGTCATTATTTTTACAGGAGGGAAGTTATGAGAGGCCTCACACAGTGACACGCAGAGTCACCTGGAGTTCTTTGTGTTACTACAATTGTCAAAATACGGTTCCCCTTTGCCACTGTTTTGTTCGCTCCCTTCCTTTTTGTTTTAGTCCACTTGGTCCATTTTCTGTTGCTAGTAACACAGGACCACAGAGCAGGTAAATTAGGAAGAAGAGAGGTCTGTTTTGGCTCACAGTTCTGTTCAGAAGCCATGTGCGCACCTGTGGGAGTGGCCTTCTCACCAGCAGAGTCCCAGGCAGAGAGCAGGAGCACGGGTAGGCTCTGGTCTTCCTTTAGAGGCACCAACATTCACTCGGGGCTGCTGCCCTGATGAGCTTACCTAATCCTGCTTACCTTCCAAAGGCTCCGCCTTTCCTCCCTCAGCACTGTACACAGTAAATTTAAACGCGAGCTTGAGTGGGGATAAACCATATTGAAACCGTAACACATATTTCACTTTCAGGGGCAACTTGCTTCATTTTCCAAGTACTCAAGAAGAAGAGAAGAAAGCAAAACTAGAGGGTGACCAGAGGATTAGGGAGAGTGAACAGCCCGTGAAGGCGGTTAGTCTTCTCCAGGACCCCGCGTCTCCTGCCTCTCGGCAGACAGCCTCACAGGAGCCGTGCAGCCCACGAGGAGAAGCCATGGAGACAGACGCACAGGACGGCCAGCAGGAAGAACAGGACGCCCACCAGGAAAAGCCCAGCAAGGCCTTGGTTGAAAGGCCCATCCAGAACAACATTGGAATCCAGACCCTGGAGCATTCCTTCTGGGCCCCAGAAACTGTGTCCGCAGCAACCCAGACTGTGAAGAACGTGTGTGAGCAGGGCACCAGCACTGTGGAGCAGAGCTCAGGGAAGCGAGATGCCACGGTGCAGACGGAGAGGGGCAGTGAGGAGAAGCCTGTCGGCGCCCCTGGGGATGACACAGAGTCCCTGCACAGCCAGGTGAGAACGCACCGAGTGCTTCAGAGGCTTGAAGTTGCAGCACTTACGCTGAGCACCAACTCCTGGACAGTTTGGTGTAGAACAGAGCTGAGAGGACAAAAGCAGCTTATCCAGACTAGAGATAGAGTGAAAGAGTGAAAACGACAGCGACACAGTTGATAGTCTTTTAGAGAAGATGGAGTAGTGGTAGAGCTGTTAAGCGGGCCTTCACTAGGAAAGAAGGCCAGTGTAACTTCCTGGTCTGCCACACTGAGTCTTCCTTCTGCCACCGCTTCTTGTCCCTTTCGGGGGCGGTAATCAGCTCTCCCCTCTATTTTACCATGGCTCCCGGGACCCCAGGCAGGGGAAAGCAGAGGGGAAACGTGAGGGCCAGCACAGAAGTAGAGAGATGGGGAGGGGCCCAGGGTCTCTGGGGACGCAGAAGCGCAGCTAAGACTAGAGGCGGTGGGAGGACGAGCGGCTCCCGGGGCAGAGTAGGGGGCTGTGGGTGTGTGGTGCTAGAAAGCAGGTAGGTGACAGGGAGGACAGCGGGCGCAGGGACGTGTTAATAATGATAAGTGGAAGTTCACAGGATGTCGTCAGCTGGCATGGGGGTCCAGGGAGAGAAGATGGCCTTTTCAGTTTGGGTGGCTCACCTTCACGCGCCGTCTGCCTGGGAAGTGCTCCCTAGTGATGAGCCTCTCGTTCTGCTTGTCCAAGTTGGCCTGTAGAGTGCGTTTCTTACCTGTTGAACACGTGCGCTACACCATCACTGTGCTTGGACAGTCCAGCCTGTGAGGTTGGTATTGTTACTCCCTTTCACAGGTTAAAAACCCAAGCCGAAAAGAAGTAACTTGCCCGAGAGTTTGCCATCGGTAGGTGGCTGGATTGGACTTCGAACTCAGTATATCAGTCTTCAGCGTCTGTGTTCTTTTTACTCTGTTACTCTTCCGTGTTAAAATCGTATCCGGTTTATCTTCCGCTGTTTTCTGTGCTTCTCCTGGAACTGTGCAGTTCTGTCTGTGTGTGCCTTTTGTAACAAAAAGTCCCAGAGAGCTAAGAGTGCCTGCTCAGAATTCTTTAGGGTTAGACTGCATTTTGCTTCTGTTTATTTTCATCTTTAAAGTATTTGTATCCTGCCACCTACCAGTTTGGTGTGTCTGCCTTTGTAGAAAGAGTTAAATTTGATGTTAATACACAACCATGTGGAAGACATCTGATTTTCTTCTCCTTTAGTCCTGTATTTGCTGTCTAAGTGAGGACATAGTCTTTGCTCATCACCGGGACGTGAGGGGCAATGGAGACCAAGGCTTTGGCCCCAGCCCCGCTTCATCAGCGTGCTGGAGAGCGCAGTGGATGAGGCGTGTGCAGCGCTGAGCGCTGGCTCCGGCACCTCGTCAAGGTGCTAAATAACTTGGCTGTGGCCTTTACCTGTTGATTGTTGTTATAGTTACTACAACTGTTGCTATGATGCCGCAGAACTGTTCACGTCAAAGTGGTTATTTTATGTCATGCAGATTTTACCACAGTTTAAAAAAGTTACAGGTGATGTATAGGAATTGGTGTGCTGTTTTTTGAGGAATGATTGAGAAATGGGAATGGCTGTATGGAGTTCTCTAAATTGCAGTGCTTTCTTTTATCCTTATGGTATGATGAGGCTTAGGCCAGTGCCCTCAAAAAGCATAGGCTTCCCACTTAGGTATTCCTTAAGATCACACTTCATATGTGGAGTATGTGGAACCATGTTTGCTAGCAAGGGAAAGTATGATTTTCTTTCTCTTTTTTTTTTTTTTTTTTTTTTT
>NW_004955416.1:9895437-9981225 GCF_000276665.1 Chinchilla lanigera | reverse complement strand
TCCTGCCTCAGCCTCCTGAGTATGGGCATTACAGGCATGCGCCACCACACCCAGCTGGGAAAGTATGATTTTTATTTTCATGTTTCCTTCCATTAATAATGATAGGATCATAAAGTTATGTAATTTTATAGAGACTTTGCAGAAGATTGAAGAGAGTCAACATGGATTTCTTTTTCTCTGTGTCCCTTTTCTTTGTCTTGTCAGATACGGTTAAGGGACTCTGTTGGAGTGGGCCTTTGCGTGGCTGTCATAAGGTGAATAATAGGGCGGCTTCGTGGCCATGCTTCTGGGATGTGTAAAGCAGAAACTGCTTAGCTCTTGTGCTGCAGGGAGCAGCTGCTGGTGTAGCGGGAAGTAGGCAGGCTGTGCACACGTAGACAGGCAGGCTGGGTCCCGTGGTTCTTTTTTGTTTGTTTGTTTTTCTTCCGGTACTAGGAATCGAACTCATGACCTTGCGCTTGCTGGGCAGGTGCTGTGCTGCTGAGCTAAATCCCATGGTTCTGATGGGAGGCGCCCCGTGACTGAAGGATGGCAGGCCTGTGTTCTAACCCCTCCCTGACCAGAGTTGCATATGTAGGACCCAGACAGGACGGAGCTCATCTCTAGCACATTTTCCTTTTAAGTTTCATTTTGAGATAGGAATTCACTCAGTTGCCTAGGCTGGCCTCAAACTGTGACCTTCCTTGGCTTCCTGAGTAGCCAGGATTACAGGGATGTGCTACTGTGGCTGGCTAAAATGTAAGAGCTTACAAGTTCTTCAGGAGGCCTCTTTTTTTTTCCCCCTGGTTTTTTGAGACAGGGTCTTGATATGTAGTTCAGGCTGGCCTTGAACTTACTATGTAGCCCAGGCTAGCCTGGAACTTGCAGCAGTTCTCCTGTCTCAGCTTCCTGAGGGCTGGGATTACAGGTGTGCACCACCCTGCCTGGCCCTGATTACTCTTTGTGGTAGAACTAGACAGAAAGTCTTAATTTTCTAATGTTTTCTGTTCCTTTATACTGGTTTAACTCTTCAGCCGTAATCTTCATGTTCTTTGGAACAGATTAAATATTTCATACTTCATGTCAGGAGAAACATCTGCACTCTGTTGCTTGTATGAACTGTGGTTCTCACTTACTGCAGGAAGGGTAGATTGCACTGAGATTTGCAGACATGTCTTTCTAGTTTTATGTAAAGGGCTGAAAAATGAACTGCTGAAGTTACTTACTACTTGACAAACCATCATCAACCTTAAGGTCACTATCTAAAAGAGAGCTTAGCTTTCTAAAGTCACCTAAACTTCCCTACACGTAAGTTAGGCGCTGAAATCTCATTTTGGGTGGTACTGGGTCCTTTCAACTCGGCTTCTGCTGACAGGTTCCGCCCAGCCTCTGGCTGTGGAATTGGTTCATTCTTAGTCTTAGGGGAATAGAAGTCAGAGTGGAAGGGAAAGTTCATCACACTGCACAGTGCTCGTGAAGAAGCTGAGTTGTGATTCTGTCAGTTTGTGGTGAGACCTTGTGCTCTGCATGTCTGTCACAGGGAGAAGAAGAGTTTGATATGCCCCAGCCTCCACCCGGCCACGTCTTGCATCGCCACATGAGAACAATCCGCGAAGTGCGCACCCTCGTCACCCGTGTCATCACAGACGTATACTACGTGGACGGAACGGAAGTGGAGAGGAAAGTCACTGAGGTAACACTCCGGGTCTGTGTGAGGTGTCTTTCTGTGGGAGAGTCGCCTCGGCTTTCTGCCTCTCACCTGCTTTCCTGTTCTGCTAGCTATGAACACTTTGTTCCCTTACTTTTTTTTTCAGGAAAAGATGTAAGAACTGGGTTAGAAAAGAGCAGTTCTGTATTCTGTTTTCCCCCCGCCATGGGCTTGCTGTTTGACCTTTGGTCAGTCGTCTTGTGTTCATTTTCTGCAGAGAACAGATTGGTGAATCTCTGGAAATCTCTCGTATATACAATTTTTATATATGTTATGTCCGTAGACATGGAAATGATGTGTGGAGCTCTCTGTTAGGTGCACGTTTTCTCTTTGCTTCTCTGGTGTATCTTCACGTCTGCACATGGTGTTCTTCCTGACCTCTGCCCACGGGGGGAGGACCTGTTGGTAAGAGCTGACCTTTGTTTTTTCAGTGGGATCTGTCACGGGCTCATTTCCAATGTCAGCGTCTTATTGGCATTTATTGACTATTGTTAATAGCATTGTATGCTGATGTCGTTTTATTTTCTGGAATTGAAGAGCTGGGATCTTTGCTGTACATGTGTTAGGATCTGGGACCTTTTTACTCACTGAGAAGAGGCACAGCTGTTGTCTTCTTTTTTTTTTTCCATCTCCTTGACCCAGTTTTGTGAAATTCTGCCATGGAAGAGGTTGTGCTCAGGAAGAATTAAACTCTGATTGATAGTTATATTAAGTGGAACCTATTATTTCTGTTTAATGAGGGACCTTCTGGCTTTCACATTAGATAATATTTGATGTTTGAGAAATTTTCTTTTTTCTTCATTATATATCAAATCTTGGAAATATTTTTTTAAAGTAATTGATTTGTCTTCACTTTTTAATGTTTCAAAAGCATTTTTGTTGGGGAATTTTTTTCATGTTATTATAATTTTGGAAACTTTAGGGACTTTATTGCAAAAGAATTTTCCTTCATTAAAAAATTTTGTAACTGTTGTAGTCCACATTGTACTCTGTGGCAGGTATAATATATTGAATATTAAACATATCACTTCATATAATACTTGATATGGTGGCTTCTAAAGTATTTTTCTGCTGAGTGTGGTGGTGCATGCCAGTAATCCCAGCACTTGGGAGGCTGAGGCAGGAGGATTGCCACGAATTCAATGCTAACCTGTGCTATATAGTGAGTTCAAAGCTAGCCTGAACTACATAGCAAGATCCTGTCTCAAAAACCCAAATAAATAAATACATTTACTTCTTTAAAAAAATAAAGTATATTTCTGGAAATAGCAGTCCTTTTAAATAGTTGTCTGTGGGTGGGGGTTAGAGTTCCATAGTCATGAGTAATTTTGCGGTTAAATTGTGCTAACACCGTTACCACCATGGAAATTCAGATATTATCACATTAAAGGTTCTGTGAAATCCTCTAGTAAATATTCATGTTTTATTATTTAACCTGGCACTTACCAAACGTAACTTGACTATTGCACATTGGTTAAAGTAATGTCTGTCATATGCCTGTACACCAGACTTCGCCTTTTACAGTGTTGAGGACCAAGCCCTGGGCCTTGCACATGGTAGGCAAGTTCTGTACCACTGAGCCGCCCCCAGCCCTATAGATTATACTTTGGGAAACACTACCATCATTAAATAAAATAATAGAGACTGTTTATAGCACTTACTATGTACCAGGAATTATTAGACGAACTTTAGTGAATTAAGTTCACAATGGTGCTACGAGGTAGACAGCGTCATTAGTCTCAGTTTGCTGATGAGGAAACAAGAGGCATAGCAAGGTGAAATAATTTGCCTAAAGTTAAACAGTCAGTAAACAGAGATGAGAATTGAACTCACTGGAAGGGAATTTCGATGAAGTCTTTTTGAGAGTGAAGATAACATTGGAGTGGGACACTTAGAGGTCTTTAGTACTGTGAGATAAGGGAAGGAGCTTGGGAGCAGAGGCTCCTCTAGGCCCAGAGCACACAGAAGCAGCCTGGTGCAGGCAGCGTGTTCAGAAGTGTGCCGGCTGTAGAGGGGGATGGGTGGGGCCAGAAGACTCAGGGAAGTACCCGGAAGTACAAAGCTATCCATGTTCCGAGGAGAAGAAACAGCAATAAAGAACAGCTTCTTCCCTTATCTCTTGTAACCCTTGTTTCTTTTAAAGCTTGTATTTATCTGTTTGCCTGCAGTTTCTTCAGTTTTTTTTTTTATGTTGCCAGCCCTGTGGCAGACTCCGGGGCTACAGAAATAGAGGCCTGCAGGTGACAGGCACCAAGCCCAGGCCACCCTCGTTGCTGTAGTGGAGGTGCGGCAGGGCGTGCTGGGCCAGGTGGTGGGCAGCAGGGCTGTCAGCCTCACGGGTGTGGGGCTGAGGGCTGCGGCAGGAGGGTGTTGCAGCCTGAAAGAATAGAACAGTGACAGCTCGGTTATCAGCGCAGTCACGAGAAGGCGCAGGGTCAGGAATGGGGAGAGAGGGTGCTGTCAAGGTTGGTAATGGCCGGGAGCGTAAAGGGCTTTGTGTACAGAAGAAAAAAGGTTGGATGATTTTGATCTTTTGCATGATGGGAAACTTTGCAGAATTTTGGGGAAAGGGAGCTACTGTGAGAGAGAAGGTAAGACACTGGTTTGAGAGAGAAGTTCCTACATTTATTTAGTAAAAATTTATTGAGGGGCTCATTTCTCTCCGCAGTACTGGGAATGGAGCCCAGGGCCTCTGCACTGAGTTACATCTCCAGTCCTTTTTTGAGTCTTACAAGAGCTTTATTAACTTATCCAGGCTGGGCTTGAATTTGTGATCCTCCTGCTTCACCCTCCCAGAGTACTGGGGTTACAGGCCTGTGCTGCCAGGTCCAGCTGAGGGCCTCATTGTGAAAGGTACTAAGCTAGATTTTGGGAATGGATCTGGAGAAAAAAGATGGTCAGGATCTTTGTCTTCATGTCGCCCATGGAGGAAGCACAGGAACACGAGTAAACAAACACATTGAAAAGACCACACCAGGCTGACTTAGGGCCTGGGCCTTGCTGGTGCTAACAGTAGCAGCCGTGGCTCCTGGACTGTTGCACGGGGGCGGGAGGCTGGCTCTCGCCCTTTGGGTCTGCTTTCCCACTGAAACGCAGCCTCAGGACCCTACCCATGGCTGTGTTGTAGAGGAAGTTGACTGCAAGTCTGGAAGCAGGAGGCCTGCCGCAGTCACGTGACCCTGCCACTTGTGCGCACTTAGATCCAGTCAGAGCTGCTCACTGGATGATAAGGTGATTGGAGAGTGGCACATTTATGACGGACACTCTGGAGGGGTACAGTAGTGACCCTGGAATTGTGGCTGGAGTCATGTAGAGGCAAATCTTGTTGGTAATTAGCTCAAGAGATTTCGAAGTTGCCAAATGAATCGCCTCATATCAGCCACTGGCAGTGCTGGTAGAAGCGGGGTGGGGACAGCAGTGAGGGTCTGAACCTCAGGTTAAGTTCTTCAGGCATGAGAGTGATTCGGGGTGTTAGTGGGTAACGAGCACAGTTTAAGAGAATAGTGGTTTGGTAGCAGCAGGAGGGGAGACCGACACACTCTGTCCATGGCAGACTCTCGTGGGGACTTGGTTGAAAGAAATCAGTGTTCCCTAAAGAGAGCTTCTGGGGTTGGGAAATGCACTGGGGATCTAGGGTTCTTTGAAGACAAATAGGGACAGCATCGTTTATTTTGGGTTGTGTTGCAGTTTCAGCTGTTTGCTGGTTGGCTCTAAAATTTTCCCCACTAAGCCCAGGGGTTAGCCTCTGACAGCTTCTTTTTGTTTTTTTGAGACAGGATCACGCTATATAGTTCAGGCTGGTCCCGAACTCATTTTGTAGCCCAGGCGGGCCTTGAATTCACAGCAGTTGTCCTGCCTCAGCCTCCCAACTGCTGGGATTAAAGGCGTGCGCCACTGCACCTGGCTCCTACAGCTTCTTAAATCCGAGCTCTAGGCAGCCATGACGACCTATCAAAGTGGGGCATGTGAGAGGAAGCCAGTTTGACATATTATGTCTATATATGCTGAAAACTCTCATACTTTATTACCTTTCTGGTCTTCATTTTCCCAAGTAGCAATACCACTTTTAGTCTGTTTTTGCCCGTGATTTTCTGTTTTCTTGACTTATTGAAAGGTAATATAAAGTCACCAATTGGAAAACACGTTGTGCTGCCTGCCTGCTGTTAATGAAGTACTCAGGAGGCTCCTAAAAGCACTCATTTTCCCTTTCAGTCTACCTGCCTCCTTACCCTGCTTCTCTTCACCAGGGTGTCTTCTGGGTTCGGGGCCTTGCTGACAGCCAAAGGTTGTTAAGTTGACCTGGGAAAAGAGAATTTAACCTAGCTTGGTATGGAGGTTTCCCTCTTCTCAATCTTTTACTACCTTTACTTTTTACTGAGATATCATATATCCCCAGTAGAATGAATAGATCTTCAGTGTTCAGGTTAGTGGATTTTGACATTGCTTATCTTCGGTTTTTTGAGATTGGGCTCAATTCACTCTGGCCTCAAACTTGCAGTCTGCCTGCCTCAGCTTCCCAAGTATCTGGGATTGCAGGGCTTTTGCACTTCTGTGTAACACCTATTCAAAGTAGGAACATTTCCATTATTCTAGAAAGTTTCCATCTTTCTGAGTTGAAATTGTCTTGTCATCTGTAGAATTTTCCTACCGTCACTGTAACATTATGTTAACGTGATCTCTTTTAGCTTCTTTTTCCATTTCTTCCCGCAGGAGACCGAAGAGCCAATTGTAGAGTGCCAGGAGTGTGAGACTGAAGTGTCCCCCTCGCAGACGGGGGGTTCCTCAGGTGATCTGGGGGATATCAGCTCCTTCTCTTCGAAGGCATCCAGCTTGCATCGCACATCGAGCGGGACAAGTCTCTCAGCCTTGCACAGCAGTGGCAGCTCAGGGAGAGGAGCGGGACCACTGAAGGGGAAAACCCCTGGGACAGAACCGACAGATTTTGCTTTACCCAGCTCCCGCGGAGGCCCAGGAAAACTGAGGTGCAGACATGGCTCCAGAGAGAGCCACAGTAGGGGCAGGGTTGCTGAGATTTTAATATCACAAAAAAAGGGGAGTGATGGGAAACCCTTTCCTGTCCAGGATAAAGCAGCCTCGCTTTCTCGTTTGTTCCCCTCCCGGTTAGGGTCGGTATGGGAGGAGTCCTGTGGGAAGTAGATGTGTTGTCAAAGGAGCCCCTGAAAAACTGTTAAAAAAAAAAGGTGAGGGGACTTGGGGAATGCAGGGCACATGCTCCTACCACCCCACTGTTCTGCTATGTGTACATGTTTTTGTCGGGCAGACAGGAAGTTTGGGGTGATGGCCCCAACCTGATGTATCTCCTAGCTTTTTTTAGCTACCTCAGAAGTTGAACTAGAGGGCAGAAATGAGTGTGCTATGTTTGAGGGCAGCGATAGGAAACTTCGTCAGGCGCCAATAGTCTTTCATACAGGAAGATGTCCTTACTATCCCATACTGCTGCCCTGTGGGCCTAGCGCATGTAGCCTGGCATGTGGTCTGAGGGTCCTGGGCAGAAAGAATGCAGTAGCAGGGACTGTCAGACTGACCTGTCTTTATTCTCTAGTCCTAGAAAAGGGATCAGTCAGACAGGAGCACCAGCGTGTGAGGAGGACGGTGATGCAGGCCTTGGTGCCCGACAGGGAGGGAAGGCTCCAGTCACACCTCGCGGGCGCGGGCGAAGGGGCCGTCCGCCCTCTCGGACCACTGGAACCAGGTACCCGGCTTGTGTGAGAAATGTGCAGCCTATGACTTGTTCATAAAATAAATGGTGATTACGTGGGTGTCAGGAGGCAGAAGACGGTCCCATACTGACTGGGGACCAGGCAGAGGTCAAAGGAAGGCCTGTGATGGGGATAACAGAGCTGGCTAAAGAGACACGTGGCCAAAAGAGTGGGAAAATGGAGGTGTGTGCTTCTGTCTTCTTAGTCTTGTTGCTTTCTGTTTCTTACCTCTCTTTAGAGAAACAGTTGTACCTGGCCCGCTGGGCATAGAAGACATTTCACCCAGCATGTCGCCAGATGACAAATCCTTCACCCGAATTTTGCCCCGCGTACCCGACACTGCTAGAAGAGATGTGGGTGCTGGTGCTTTGCGACGTAGCGACTCTCCAGAGATACCTTTCCAGGCTGCTGCTGGCTCCTCGGATGGCTTAGATTCCTCTTCTCCAGGGAACAGCTTTGTAGGGCTCCGCGTTGTAGCCAAATGGTCATCCAATGGCTATTTTTACTCTGGAAAAATCACGCGAGATGTCGGAGCTGGGAAATACAAATTGCTTTTTGACGATGGGTATGAGTGTGACGTGTTGGGCAAAGACATTCTCCTGTGCGACCCTATCCCGCTGGACACTGAAGTGACTGCGCTGTCAGAGGATGAATATTTCAGTGCAGGTAATAAAAGAAGCAGTCCCAAGAGTCCTGTGTCCTGGGGCTGTTAACACTGCTCCCTGTGATTACCAAGACATCCTTCCACTCGCTGCTTTTTTGGTCTGAAGTCAGAGATTCCGTTTCTGCAACATTGGTTACTCTTGCTGCTGGCTTTTCTGTTTGATTCATGATTTCGAATAAACTTTTTATTTTGGAATAACATTAGACTTGTAGACTATTTGCAGTGTGCACAGTGCCGCCAGTACAGAGAGTTCCTGTGTATGTCTCACCTCATTTTCCCTGTTCTTAGTATCTTAATTTAGCATGGTACGTTTGTCAAAACTAAGAAACCAATTTTAATTCCTTAGGATTAACTCCAGACATGATTTGGATTTCACTGGATTTTCCTTTTTCTGTTCCAGGTTCTCATCCACACCCCATTTAGTCGTGATGTTTTGGTCTTGCTTGAGTTTTGGCAATTTTTTTTTTTTTTTCATGACTTTGACAGTTATTTTCTTAACTTGACATCTTTGAGAAATACTGGTCAGACAGCTATAGAACGTTCCTCAGTTTGGGTTGGTTGAATGTTTTCTTGCTGGCCTGGAGTTACGGTTTTTCAAAAGAACACAGAGGTGCCGTGCCTTTCCCGTGTCACGTGGGGGCTGAGGAGGCTGCTGGCGTCTGCAGCGTGTCACCGGTGCTCGCCGGTCAAGGTGGTGGTCTCCCTGTTTCTCCATTTGAAATGTTACTGTTTTTCCTTACACATTCTGTTCTCTCTCACTGACTTTTTAACTTACTGTGTGCTTTGCGGGCCACAGGAGTGTGGCGGGTCCAGAGGTCCTGTGGAGTAGGCAGAGGTGGTTAGTGCTGTTTGCATGTCTGACAGCCACTTACTTTTTGGTTGGAGGAACAGTGCTTCCCTTACTTGGAATTGGTGAGGGCTTTTGAGTGTTTTATTGTTCTGTGTGCTAGTTCTTTGACTATAATATACTTGCCTTTCCATGAATGAATTTGAAAATATCTACTTGGTGTTGATTTTGATATTTGTCCTCCTTCCTGGGGATTTTTTGAAAGTAGATTTTGGGGTACTGGGGACAAGCGTGTGTTTCTGTTGCCGTTTTGAGGCGGCTGTGTGGACTGCCCCGAGGAGTCGCTGTCTGTGTAAACTGTCTGGATAACACCATCAGCTTTGGGTGGCATCCATAGGAGCAGCACAAGCAGTGGGTTTTTTTATGACCTGGGGTTTATAGTTTGTACGCAATGCGTTAGTTTTTCTTTTAAGGATAGAGCCACTCTTAGAGGTCCACATGGGGCCCTTTGAGCCAGACAGTTCGGTATCCCAGGGTAGGGATTCTGTGTTCTCCTCCCTGAGGTTGTCTACTAACATCAGCGCCGTAATCTTTCTAGTTTTAGTAGCTCTTAATTAGTGTTTTGTGACCGTGGGTTTCTTGTCCTTTTGCGATGGTCATTGTGGTGTAGTGTGGTGATCGAGATGAAAACTAGAGATGAACACGTGAGGGGAAAGAGATGACTGTGTGACAGCAAAGAACAGCTCCTGCTTTCTCCTCTGTTCTTTCCTTGGTAAGGTATCTTGGTGTGTTTTAGTTCTTCATTCAGGCAGAGGCACGTAGGTGAGATGAATGAAAGAAGGTGAATAGTACGCCTGTTGCAGGTATTGTGTGCATACTGTAAATTCTTCACTGATTAGTACAGGAAAATAAAAAGTTTCTTTCACAGTCTTCACACAGTCATTTGGCAAACTGAGGCTGAGGCGGAGGCCTGCTTAACTCTAGCCCAGTGTCCTTTCAGGCCTCACAGTGTTTCTGGAACGTAAAGGCCTTCTCTTTGGGTTCTGAGTCAGAGTGCGAGTAGGGACACAGATAATAGAAAGGGTAGATAAGCTAAAGAACAGGATCTTTGTGTTCCCCTTTTTTGCTCTAGATCTCTATTCTTATTTCCTCACCCAACAAACAACCATATACATGTTCTATTAGAATGAATGTCATTTTTCACTACCACTTAATTGAAGTCTTATGCTTAGCATCCAGCGAACCCCTGCCACGTCACTCCAGGGGAACCGCTTGCAATACCGTCTGTAAGGCTGGCCTCAGGAAGCTTTAAGTTATTGTATAATTAAATACTGCCTCCTGTTGGGGAACCTTTCTTGTCCCAACCCCGGAGTAGTAGCTGTGTGTGTCCTGAGTGTTACCTTTTGGGACTGACACCCTAGATTCTGTTACATTCTAATTTGTAGCCCACCAATGGATCTCTGAACTCCCTGACTCTGGTCTGTCTCCAGAGTGGGTGCTACACAGCCTAAAACAACAGCAGGCTTTTATGTTTTTATTCCCAGGAGTGGTGAAAGGACATAGGAAGGAGTCCGGGGAGCTGTACTACAGCATTGAAAAAGAAGGCCAAAGGAAGTGGTATAAGCGAATGGCTGTCATCCTGTCTTTGGAACAAGGAAACAGACTGAGAGAGCAGTATGGGCTTGGTCCGTACGAGGCAGTGACGCCGCTCACAAAGGCGGCAGACATAAGCTTAGGTAAGACCTTGCCATGTGAGTGGTGCCAGTGACCCCCTCTACATTTGAGGGAAGTTTGTAGAGCAACCGGTGACTTTTCCCTATCTCTCACTCCTCCATGTGGCTCATCAGAGAGAGAACTGTCACTTTGTAGACGACTGCCTTACCTGTTTGCTTCCTAGGACCAGATAGGAAGTCTTTAGGGGTTTTCTGGTCTCCCCAGTTCTATAGGGTACCAAACACATCTCAGTTATGGCAAAGATTGGAACAGGAAATACTGCTTTAAAAAGAGACTTTCTGCCCCTCTGGGAGAAGGGAGGAAAGTACCCGTGGTTTCTAGATCAGACTCTGCCCTGCGCTTTGGAGTTCAGGGCCTCCAGCCCCCTGATTTGACACACTTTGACTTATCGTACTGTAGACAACTTGGTGGAAGGTAAGCGGAAACGGCGCAGTAACATCAGCTCCCCAGCCACTCCTACTGCCTCCAGCAGCAGCAGCACAACCCCTACCCGGAAGGTCACGGAAAGTCCTCGGGCCTCCATGGGAGTCCCGTCAGGCAAAAGGAAACTTAACACTTCAGACGAGGACCGGTCCCCTGCCAAGCGAGGCCGGAAGTCTGCCACTGTGAAGCCCGGTGAGTGCTTCCTTTCATGGCTTTCTCCCTCAGACCATGGCAGAATGACGGGTCGGCTGTTGGGAAAATGGAGCCTAATACATGACAACAGCTCCTCTGTCGTGGCTGTAGAGTTGGGGGCTCATAAGCCATAGATAGCACCCAGTTTACCATAACCCCTGCCCCCTTGTCCTCTGAGCAGCGTCCAGTGGGGTTAGACAGACTATGACTTGTTCACACTCACTAACTGCTGTGTAGGTTGTAGGAGGGAAGGGCGGGCTGAATTTCCAGAAGAATCAAAACAGGTACAATGTGTCTTGCCTGCCCCATCTCAGTTTCCTAGAAACTTTGCGCTTCTCTCTCTGATGTCCAGGCTTTCTCATGAAAGGTGGTGCTCTAGCCGCCTGTGCTTCTCCTCGCTGTCCTCCAGGCAACCGCTTTCCCGTTGCTCACATCCGGTGTTCGGAGGCAGCCCGTTGGTTATGGAGGCTCTACCATGACCCAGACCCAGCTGCTCTGGGTTCTGGAGATGGAGGCAAAGTCCTCGCCTTCTGCCCCCTGCTGACATGCTGCTGTGACTAGGATCTAGCGCCAGAGTCCTTTTGTTTCCAGTGTGCGTGATGTCAGTCTGACAGCTGCAGTGTTTTGCTGCATTTAAAGACATCTTTACTGCATATTTACAGCGTGAGGCATGGAACCTGATTGCTGCATACATATTATTTCATGTGTGATCTCTTGACATATAGCTGCTAGATTTTGTTTTCCAGTGGAGGAATCTGAGGCACAGAAATGTTGTTTAACTTTCCCAAGGTAACAAACTAAGTCAGGATTCAAACTCAGACAGTCTTGACTTGGAATCCAGCTGTGTGTGCATGACCATCACTCTGCCTCTGAGACTGTTCTTTTGCCGCTGGTTTTGTTGTAGGGAGGCATGCATGACCTGGCTGTCATCTTAGCCTCCTAGCGAGCCCATGATTCAGCTCCTCCGGGTCAGGTACCGTTTTCTTCTCAAGGACTCACTGGGGCACTTCTAGCGTGGGTTTTCTGGGAGTCCTGGACTGGCTGGGTCACTTAGCTACTCAGGTGTTGGAACGTGGGCAGCAGAGGCAAGGTATTGTGGTGTCGTTTCCACGTAAAAGCACTTGGTTACTGAGTACTCTGCATCACTGCTCTGAAGATCAAAGCTGAGGTGGGGAATCTTCCTTTTACAATTCTTGGTAATGAATGTTTTGTTGGCTGGGGGGCGGCTATAATTTTGTTTTTGTTTTTTTTTTATTTATTTATTTATTTATTTATTTTTGGTTTTTCTCCGGTACCGGGAACCGAACTCACGACCTTGCGCTTGCCAGGCAGGCGCTTTTGCCGCTGAGCTAAATCCCCAGCCCCTTTGTTTTTGTTTTTTAAAGACTGCTTCAAAATACCACTTATCCAGGGCTGGGGATTTAGCTCAGTGGCAAAGTGCCTGCCTGGCAAGCGCAAGGTTGTGAGTTCGGTTCCCAGTACCAGAGAAAAACCAAAAAAAAAAAAAAAATACCACTTATCCTTGGGGGAACCCAAGCACTGGGCAGCATGAGTGGCCTGAAGATTTCCAAACACTTTTTACTCTTTAACTGTTTATCTCTTACTTCAGATGGCCTGGAAAGTTTTAGAAGTATTGGGTTTGGCTACGGAAAGTAATACTAGTTGTTTTTCATTTATGGAAATACACTGTATATTGTTAGGACTATAAATTGTAAATTTCTCTTCATTTTAACTCAGTTCTAGGTTGTTGGCCATTTCCAGTGATTGGCCATGGTAATGGTCTTTGGGTCATAGCTCAGAAAAGCTCATCAGGGCATGGCTTGTGCACCCATCAGGTGCCAGGGCCTTTTCCAGAGAGTGGTCTGTGTTGTTCTGGTAACCGTGTTTTGTCTGTCTCAGGTGCAGTCGGGGCAGGAGAAACTGTGAACCCCTGTGAGAGCGGAGACAACATAGCTGAACCCTCTGTCCTGGAAGAGCAGAGGGGGCCTCTGCCACTCAACAAGACCTTGTTTCTGGGTTATGCCTTTCTCCTCACCATGGCCACAACAAGTGACAAGTTGGCCAGCCGCTCCAAACTACCAGATCTCCCTACAGGAAGTAGTGAGGAAGAGGAAGGTAAGGTCCTAGGAAGCCCGCGGAGCTGACACGTGTACTTGCTTCCTTTCCACTCACTTTGGGCTGTTGGTCCCCTGGAGAAGGGGCACCTGGGATCTTAGTCAAGGAAGTGAAAATTAGTTTCACTTCCTGGTTTATAGACTTCTTTCCCAGAATTCCTTAATGATCGGTACCTCAAAATAATCCTAGTGGGCAGATGGGAAAAGGATTTTTTGTCATCCATCTTATGTACCTTTTTGTCTGCAATAATGGTGGAGTTGAGGTTTAGAACCCACAGCTCATTTTACCTTCTTACAGCCATCAAAGTCACCCAGGTTTCTGAATGTCCTGCTGCTGTCCCCATTTGTGTTTCAGAAGTAACTGTCATAGGGGAAGCTCACATGGAGGCTGAGCTTCGTTCTCTTGAAGTGGGAATGTAAGACTGGGAATGTGGGGTGTAGGGTGCCCAGTACCACATAGTAGTTTGGGAAATTAACTTCTAGGCTGTTTTAACTCTTGAACCTCTCATCAGCGTTAAGCTAAATCTATATATTTGCATTTCTTTGTTGTCTGTTACTTTGTGTCTTGAGTGAGAGCTGATGTGAGGAGGGCAAAATTGAGTTCATTGGTCTGAAAAACACGTGATCTAGGTGAGAATAAGCAGACACTGAGTGTCAGTAATACCCAGATACATCTGTGGCCGTATGTCAAGGCCACAGGGCCAGAGGGGATGCTGCGGACTCCACAAGCAGGAGTGCTGACTGATGCTGTGTTGTGCAAGAGGGAGTTGAAATTTGGGAGTGTGGTTGTCATAAAATAACACCACTGATGATCTGTGCTGCCATTTTAGGGGTGTGGCCAGCTGTTTCCTAATTAGCCAGAACCTCTCCCCACAGCAGCCCTGTAGAGATGTGCCTAAAGACATGGGCAGAGTGGTCAGGGAGTTGCAGTGAAGGTCGATGCTGTGCGGAAGGTGCAGGGGAAGATGATGTGAGTGGAGATGCTGTGGCTCCGGGGAGTGAGCTGCAGAAGCGGGTGAAGTACATGTGGGATGTCACCTGTTCTGTGAGCAAAGCCTAATTTGTCAACAGAATTCAAACGGGTATAGGGGGAGATAAACAGTGTATGTGAGGAGTTCCCTTGGGAAGGGTTGACTTTGATCATAAATATGTGGGACGTCCCTTGAGGATTCTTTGTAGAAATATGTAATGCTGTTGAAACAAATACTGGCGCCTTTGCTTTCTTTTTGCTTTCATAATGTCTGACAAACCGCTAGCCTTCCCGAAGGAAGCACTTCACAGCACAGCTCTCTAGATGCTGTATTGGTACAGCTTTATCAAAAAGCTCTGTGGTATGAGACGGGGGCTGAAAAATCTGTGTGCCTGTGTGAGACCTAATAAACTCTCCTCACAAAAATTAAATGAGGAATTTGGACAAAATTTTTTAAAGGATCTCCCAGGTTTTTGGTAGAAAGTGTGCTTATATGAAATGTGTGCGCTGTATGTCAGTCCCAGCAGCACCAGGGTTGGTAGTTTTGGTATGAGAATGCTTAAGGGCATTTCCATCTCGAGGCTGAAGACATCAGTACTAAAACAACCCTCTGCTGATTTCCTTTTTAAGAAACTGTATGGTAGATGTTACAGATAGACGGGAATTCTTAGGTGCGAGTTTATACTGGAAGATGGTAAGTAGTTAAGTCCACCTTAGGAGACATTATTTATTAATGCATTTAGGAGTATGACAGGGAGAGAGGGCACTGAAGGGTGAGCATCTCTGGAGGGGGCGGGCTGAACCAGCTTCCCCATAGGGCCCGGCATCGAGCTTTATGTGCTGGGTTGGGCTTTTTATTTTTGATAAAATTTTAGTTAATTAGAGCTTAATTCCCCAGAATGCCTCATTAAAATCTCTAATGAATTTTCTTTTTAATGTGTTACTTATATATGAGATGAACAGATGACAAAATAAGCTCAAATTAGATATTTAGTCAAGAGAAGCAGTGTCTAGTTGCTAGGGTCATTACAGCTTCAGCTTCATCTCATACCTTCTCCTTCACCCTCAAGACCAGAACAGTCATGGTGTTCCGTGTTGTGTGGTCTTCCAGGATCATCAACGGTAGATGGTTTTCCATGAAAGTTTGAAGCATGATTCATCTTTACTTAGTTATGTTTTTAAAAATGCTACTTTGTGCTTTCTGGTTTATCAAAGTTTTAGTGTACAATGGGTACAGAAAGGCTTGAGTGGGAATTTGAAGGCTTATTATATACAAAAGGTGATCATCAGTCGATGTTCATCTCCAGAGAAGGCAGAAGTAGAACAGGGTTTAGTTTGCAGCAGGAAAGATTTAGGGTGGACACAGCAGAGCTTCCTGATGGTCCAGGTTATGTCCCTGAGAAGTGGTTGTATTCTCCTGGCTAAGACTTCCGTGCAACCATTGGTGTTGTCAGGTCTAGGACCTGCGTTCACCCTCCTCTTCCCATCCTTCCTCGTGTCCCTTCGTGTGGCCTCACGGCAGATTTCTGTCTGAGCTGTGGGGAGACCCTTGACCTGTCGGGGACACACTGCTCAGGAGATGGGTAGGGAGTAGGAAAGGGGGCAGTAAGATGTAGTTGCACAGCAGAGGATCCCAACTCAGTAATTTTTATCTTGGTTATATTTTTTGTGTTTTTTAATACAGAATTTTTAGAAATTCCTCCTTTCAACAAGCAGTACACAGAGTCCCAGCTTCGAGCAGGAGCTGGCTATATCCTTGAAGATTTCAATGAAGCCCAGGTGAGGCATTTTTTCGTGTAGATACCTTGAGGGGTGATATTAAAAGCCTCGTTTCTGCACCGAGAACTTTGAAAGTTTGGATAAAGTAGCTAGAGGCTTTAGGAGCCCAGGAGTGGTCAGAAAGTTGTTGCACGAAATAATTTTTTATCGTGTACAAGATGTTGAAACTATAGGTTAGCTAATGGCTATGGTTCTGCTGCTGGGACATAAGCAGATTGAAATTTATGTTAAGTAGGAATTCCTGGGCCAGTGATGTAGCTCAGTGGTGCAGTGTCTGCCTGGTAAGCTTGAGGTCCTGAGTTTGATTCCCAGTATCAGGAAAAAAAAAAAAAGTTCCTATTAGTGTTAGTGTTGCAGATTCTTAGCCTGAAAGGCAGAGTACATGGCTTTGCTTGTCCATTGAGGCCTGAGGCCCTCAGAAAGCTACAAGCGAGTCGGACAAAATGTCTAGGGGAGTAGCAGCGAACATATAGCATGCGTGCCATAGCAGGGTGTTTATATCACTGAAAGCTCTAGAAGGTTCCCCGTCACTGGTCTCAGGAAAGTCTGAGGCTTTCCTGAGTCAGAAAAACAGCCTAGGGCACAAGGACAGACTGAACTCACATTGAGTTGGTACAGATACGGTTCTCTATAGTTTTACTAGGGCTGCTATTCATGAACTTTCCAGACATCCCCAGACCCTTTCTTTCTAGTGCAACACAGCCTACCAGTGTCTCCTAATTGCTGATCAGCACTGTCGAACCCGGAAGTACTTCCTGTGCCTTGCCAGTGGGATTCCTTGTGTGTCTCATGTCTGGGTCCATGACAGCTGCCATGCTAACCAGCTCCAAAACTACCGTAATTATCTGTTGCCAGCTGGGTACAGCCTTGAGGAGCAAAGAATTCTGGATTGGTGAGTATTTAGGAGTCTATCTAGAGCTCAACAGATACAGTAGAAAGTGAGCTTTTGGAAGGAGATGCTAAGTGAGAATACATGTTTAGAAACTGCAGTGTCTGTAGGATAAAAATCACAGAATTTGAAATGATTTCAGAATCAGGTGGGTTTTTTTTTTTTTTTTTTTGTCTTTTTGAGACAGGGTCTCACTGTGTAGTTTAGGCTGGCCTCGAACTCAGTGATCCTTCTGCCCCAGCCTCCTGAGTGCTGGGATTACAGGCCTGCGTGTGCCACCATGCCCAGCTAGTTATTTTATCCCAAAATTTCCATTTTAAGGAAGGATTTTGTGAAAATGTGCAAGGATTTATATGTAGATCAAGTATTCCCAACCTTTAAGTATGGGAAGCTAAGTTTCAAGCAAGCATTTAAAAAGACAAAACAAAGCTCAGGAACATGATTTGGTTAATTCTCAGCCCCTGGACAAACACGGAAATCAGAATAATAGATCAGAAGGCAGGGATCCCAGAAACTACACCTCGCTCACAAAAAGAGAAGGAGGGTGGCGGCCCTGAAAACGAGGCTTCCCAAGCACTCTGATGCGCGATACCCTTTACAGAGGACTGTGTGCTGGGTGTATCTGTTACTCTCAGGTCCTTTCCAATTCCAAAGGGCTGTGTCTCTGACTTCTTCCCAGGCAACCCCGTGAAAACCCTTTCCACAATCTGAAGGTCCTCCTGGTGTCGGATCAGCAACAGAACTTCCTGGAGCTCTGGTCTGAGATCCTCATGACTGGAGGCGCAGCCTCTGTGAAGCAGCACCACTCAAGTGCCCATAACAAAGGTACCTGTGCAGTGAGTGTGCTTTGTCATCGTCCCATGACCTTCCTGTAGCTCTCATGGGTCAGTCCGGATGGGTGGACCTTGCCTATATTTCTAAGACTTCCACCTGTCGGAGGTGAGTAGACATAAGTGAAACAGGCCTTACTGGTTTCCAGGGGTGTATTTAAGCTTTTCTATGAGGTCCCCATGTAATGACCACCTTTTTGCTTTCAGTTTTGCTAGTAAGCAGCTTCACGCTTGACATAGTGGGGTTTCAGTGTGGGCCAAGAGGCAGAGGCTGGCTAGCAGGCACTGCTGTATCTTTAATGGAGGCTGAATTAAGTGTCCTTTCCTCACTCCCTTTCCCTGCTCCCTGCAGATATTGCTCTAGGGGTGTTTGACGTGGTGGTGACAGACCCTTCGTGCCCAGCCTCCGTGCTGAAGTGTGCTGAAGCATTGCAGCTGCCTGTGGTGTCACAGGAGTGGGTGATCCAGTGCCTCATTGTTGGGGAGAGAATTGGATTCAAGCAGCATCCAAAATACAAACACGATTATGTTTCTCACTAAAGATACTTGGTCTTTCTGGTTTTATTCCCTGCTATTGTGGAGATTGTGTTTTAACCAGGTTTTAAATGTGTCTTGTGTGTGGATTCTTTGCATGGATCTTGTATATAGTTTTATTTGCTGGACTTTTATGATAAAATAAATGTTGAATCTCTTTGGTTGTAGTAACTGGGATTTCTTCATATCTTTCTTTGAGCTTGATCTCAGTGAATAAGACATGTAGGACTTTGAGATTCTCAATAGACTTGTTCATTTTAGGACAGCTTACCAAGGAAAATAAAAACTTGGCAGTGAACTTCACGCTTTGGCATCATTGGTAAAAAGTTATCCAGGCTCTCTAAAATGCTGTTGTTCCAAAAACTGGATTTCAAAGTAGGCGAGGGACCAGACTGTTACTCCAAAAGTTGAGTGGAACAGCTGTCAGTTTCCTTTTAAAAAGATGTCACTTCTCTTTAGAGCTGAGTTCACTCTGGACAGCTGACCCGTGGGTTCTCCCACGCTCAGGTGAAAGGGAAAGGGACCAGCTGCTATCAGTGGACAGTGACTTTGCTGGGTTAAAGGAACGCTGAAAGCTCCAGTCAGAGATCCACTATTGCTGCTACTGTCAACTGCCAGAGCTCTTCCTTGCCTGCCCCGAGCATCGTCCCTCTTAATATCCTGTCCTTCTCTAGAGGTCAACAAATGTTTTCTATAAAGAGCCAAACAGTACATACTTTAGGTTTCCTGGGTCAGCTGGTCTGACTGCAACCACAGACAGTTCTGGGTAGACACAGTGTGGCTGTGTTTCAGTAAAACTCTGTGTACAGAAAACACACAGCAGGCAGTGGTCTGCCAAGCCCTGCTCCAGTGGCAGCAGCGGAAGGGCTTGTCTTCAGTTGACAGTTGTAGGGAGGGACTAAGGGTTTCACAGTGTGTGCTAGAAGATGAAGACCAGGTTCAGTGACTACAAACTGAGGCCAGAACTTTCATTTTTTTCTCCAGTTTGGAGGGGGTTCAGTGAATGTTTATTTTGTCTACACTGATAAGAACATTAATGATTTTTTTCTTTGGGGGAAATGCTTTATATTCTCAATAGCTAAAGATGCCCTTTTACTTGTGTGAAAGAACTGGGACTTACTGACCAAATTCTTCAGGGTCACAGTTTTGAAGATCCTTAAGGGTAGGAGACTTTTAATCATCCATTTCTGAAGGAGGAAATTTTTACTTGGTGGTGACACCCAGCAGTTAACTGTTTATAATTTTTCACATATCATCCACAAAATATTTAACCTTCTGTTGACTGCTGTATCTCCCCGTCTTGAATACTACCAGGGCATAGGGTAAATGTTTAATAAAACTACTGCTATAAATGAGTATGTCCAGCAGATGTTTCAGGGTGAAGAAGCAAGTTCTTGCATGGTCAGAGACAGTGGACACCACAGGTCCTCCTTGGCTGGCAAGTTAAGAATCTCCCCTGGGTAGGGCAGTCACCTTCCACATGGGAGTGACCGCAAGGGTTTATACCTTTGGGTTGCTTCCAGGAGAAAGGGCAGAGCCTTCTCATCAGGCTGCAGACGTTTGGTGAGTGGCTAAGTGTTTTGAATCTTCTGTTATAAACTTGGGAACTGGTAGAATTGACTGTCTATGAGGTTATGGAAGCAGAAATTTTCACATCCCAAAACTACAAAAGAAAAAAAGAGCCTCATTAAATACCATGCTTTCCAAGACTGTCTTTAAAGAAACACAAATCATCATCTAGATAAGTCACCTTAACCCTCACATAGAGTTTCTGTGACTCCTGCTAAAATCACATGGAAAAAATGTGCTTGGGGACCTTTCAGAAGGGAGGGGAATAACACACACCTCTGAGAAGCGAGCACTGCATCGAGAATCGAGATGTTTTACAAGTTTTGAGTCAGAAGGGGTGGAGCTCTCCTTCAGACACGGAAGCTGGGGACCCCAGTGCCTGCGGCTGCACCAGCTAATTTGTGTTAGACCTGTGACTAAAAGCCATAGTGCCGCCTAGCACAATACATGACCTAGCACAAAACATGAAACCCTTCTGTCAGTGGTTTTAGTATTTTACTTTGATGTTTTTATTGGAAATAACCTCCATTAAAATTACTACAGATGATCAGACTCATTCCTGTACTCTGAGCCTTGTGTATAAGATGAGGGTGTTTGGATGACTAAATCACCTTCGTGCTCTGCAGTCCCACATTCAAAAGCCATACACGCAGTCTGTTCCGAGTTCCCAGTGTTCTCCCTACCTGCCCAGTGTCCCACCGGCCTGGGTATAGTATTTATTATAATCTAGTCGTAACAGGAGCTGGGCCAAATCTGAGTTGATCTGATGATTCCGAACACTGGAGAGAATCTTGAACAGGAGTGAAGACTGGCGGCTAAAGCCCTGTGGAGAGAAGGACTCGGGCTGTCATCTCTGTAACTTCCCAGTTCCCCTGGGGAGTGCAGGGCAGAGGAGTCCCTAAGAACAGCCTTGTTCACAATTCCCCAGAGCTACCTGGCCTTCCCACAATCTCCTTCTGTCAGCTCCTGTAATGACTTCTTACTACCAGCTCTTTAGACTGCATGGCTTTCTATGAAACAATTTTCTCATTAGTAGGAATTTAGCAGCTGGTTTCCTATGAATCTATTCTGTCATGTACTGGGGGGGCGGGGCTCGTTTGTATTATAGAGAGATGATATTACGACCTCAGTGAGAGTTTAGTTCAAGGAAGAGGTAGGATGAGGGACAGTGAGCACAAAGCCAAGGCGCACTGATAGCTGAACAAACTACCCTACTGAGGGTGAAACTATTTTCGAACACTGAGGTAGCAGCACATGAAGCACCTACTTCAAAATCAACTCGTACTGACATTTTAATCTCTGTATCACGTTATTTTTGTGTGTGTATGTCAGGGAAATGCTTTACTGACTCAGGAGGGGTCAGGAACCCTCAGGACCAAAACTGCCTCTACCCCGTGGATAGAGCTGTGTGCTTCCTTCGTCAGGTGTGCTCACCTTCACGAGAATGCTCAGCTGGGCCGCTCCACGCTCATCCAGTGGGCCCAGGTTCTGACTGACCAGCGAACAAAAACTGTGACAGAGATCTAGGATTTCATTCAGGCAATGAAACACCTGCCCAGGAAAGAGGGTAGGCATTAGAAAAAGAAGGAAGACCCATCTGTGGTGAAGGAAAGCTGCAAGAAAGTCTGTTAGCTGACCTCCCACACCTGACCTCACACTGCTACCCACAAGGCCTGCTGGCCCTGCAGACGCAACACACGTGAATGCGTTCTCAGTCTCCTCTCCTCGCGTTAAGCAGTTGCAATCACCTGCACCAGAGTGTGTTCCTGCCTCTGAGCTGTGTGTTGTCCTCATGTCCGGAACACTTCTCTTTGATACCAGTGCAAGCCCTGCTGTCTGGGGAGTGTTCATCCCACGCTGTAGCTGTAGTGAGCCCCCAGGTCTCTGTGCTGTAATCTTGGCATTGTGTAGGCCACCTGTGCTATCAGTGATTTCTGTATAAATATGTGTCTTGTTTCTCCAACTAGATTGTGAGCTCCTTAAGGGCAGAGCCATGATTTATACCTCTTTGTATCCCCAGTGCCTTGCATTCAGTAAGCACTCAATAAATATTTAATGAAGATGACCTGTTCTGTATATTCTGCTTTTCCTCATGGGTGCACTCATGCCGGGCAAGGACAGGTCTACCTATCACAGTAGTTGTGGCAGTTTCAATTCACAGAACTCTTCTGAGTGGCATCTCTGTAACTCATTCACCAATGTGGCCAAAGTAACAGCCCGAATGCCAGAACACAGATGGGTGTGGCACCTCTGCTGCGGTACACCGCGCAGTTAGCCAGCTTACACCAGAGATAATAACAAAGGTCATTTCGGTCTTCCTGCTTTTAATCCTGGATCAGCAGCCAGCCTGTGAGCAGTGAGAAACAGGGTGCCTGCTGTTGGAATTGGGGGATCTAATTCGGGTGCTGTGGGTCCCAGATGGTTCCACCGCGCTGTGAAAGTTGAGAATGACTGCCATGAGGGAGGCAGGCGTGTGTATTTACAGACACGCGGACACAGACACATGTTACTCTAGTGCTCCATGCAACAACTCAAAAAACTGGTTGATCCTGGGCCTACAGATCCCAAAGAAAATGAACTCTGCTTTTCTTTGGTTTTTCTGTAATGTCAGATTTCTGAATTTTTCTAAATCCTTCTATCTGAAGGTTAAATGCATAATTCTTTTATCTATTGCTGTTTCCTCTACAATACAAAAGGTGCAGAAATTCAGAAACATTTCAATTCCCTTTTAACGTTTCTTTTTAGTTTTGCTTTGTAAGTTGTTAAATATGTTTAAAAAATAGAACTGAAAAAGAACTTAATGAGAGTTTCCTGTCCTACCAATCCAAGTGCCAAAGGGAACAGTGAATGCTGGAACCAGTCTAGGGAACCAGACCGGCCCTACTTACAGGCTTCAGCAAGATAAAGGACTGGGCCAGCAAGTTGCTTAGGAAGTGGTCGTGAGCCAGTCGGATGCTTTCAAAGTCGCGGGTAGAATTGATCTGATGAAGCAGCTGTGAGAACTGAGACTCCAGCACATCTACCTGATAGTGACAAAAGTTAAGTTCAGCACCATCATATTCTAAGCACTGTTCTACCCTATTAGGTGCCTGATAGGATAGAACTGAAATTCCTTGCTGCTGCTGGTCTTCCTTATAGCCAAGCCACTTTCAGGTTCACCAAAGACCACAGCCATGGGGGCTGGGGTTTAGCTCAGCAGCACCGTGCCTGTGTGGCAAGCGCAAGGTCGTGAGTTCGATTCCCAGTACCAGAAACAAAAACAAAAACAAAAAGAAAGACCACAGCCATGCAAGACATTGTATGTGTAATCATCTTGACCACCTTCATTGTCTTGGGGACCCCTCTTCTCTGCCCCAACCTAATCCCCACTCATGCCCCATCCCTCTGCTTGCTGACTGAGTTAGTCCTACAAGATTCCACAAGTTCTAGCAAACACTGAGGAACAAGTCAACAATGAACGCTGCACTGCTGAGGAAGACCCTAACTCCTATTCCCATCTGTACAGTTCCACTTCCTCTAAAATGCCCATGAGAAGCAGGTATAACCCCTGAATTTTCTCAAACGTGAGCACTTAACCTAAATACAGAGCTATCGGCCCTCTTTACTACCACTCACCACCACTTAGACCTCATCCCCCAGCATGCACCTGGAGATAGTACTGGAGATTATCCACCAAGAATGCCATGTGATTTCGAAGGCGCCACTTGACTGCGTCAGTCTGATTAGACTTGAGGTGCTTGCGCTGCATCTGCAGGGCCCAGCAGTGCTGCAGTTCAGCCTGGACCCGGCGCACACTCAGCAAGTACTTGAAAACAACATTGTACCTAGGACAGGACATGAGGCTAGTCAGGAGACAACTTCACAACAGACACTAAGA
Organism: Chinchilla lanigera; assembly: GCF_000276665.1. NCBI lineage: Eukaryota > Metazoa > Chordata > Mammalia > Rodentia > Chinchillidae > Chinchilla > Chinchilla lanigera. Next base: position 9,957,456 of record NW_004955416.1, on the reverse strand, counting down.
CTGTTTGCCACCCACCTCCCCCTAATAAACAGGGAAGAAGAATGGCTAGAGCTGTGGACACATCCACTGTGGCTCATGTGCAGTGAGCTATATAGCAGTCAAAATGAATGAACCAGCTACACAAGAGTAACTCTTAGCAATATAATTCAAATGAAAAGTGGTAACGTGGAAAAAGATCGCATTTAAATGTCTTAAAAGAGCTAAAGGGGATGTAGCTCAGTGGCATTATGTGCCTGCCTGGCAAGCACAAGGTCCTGAGTTCGATTCCTGGTACCAAAAAAAAAAAAGAGCTAAAGGCAAAAAGAAAAACCTTTTGGGGAATATATATAGATGTTATAAAACTATAGAACAGTAAAGAAAATGAAGAATTTATAATATTAGCTGCCTTGGGCTGGGAGGCAGGGAAACAGGACTGGGAAGAACACATAAACATGAACATTATCAGTGACTTATAATGTTAAGGGTGTGATAAGGGATTTGTAGCCACACTGGAACTGCCCCTGTGAACTGTGTAGCGGCCAGGTGAAGTGGGGGTTTACTCTTAAGCTTCTAGCACTCATGGCGGAGGGAGAGCTGCAGCGTGATGCTGGTGGCTACGGAAGCTGGAAAATGAGACTGTGGGAGTTCTTTACAGTCTGTGTTTCTGTTTATATTTAGAACTTTCTGTAATACAAAGCTAAAAATACTTCCAGATCCAAGGGTTAAGAGCATGTCAAGCAAGGAGATGTGGCCCGTGGCCTATGGCCCTGCAAGCTCTGGCACGTGGGTGCTCCCCGGATGAGATCTGTACAGCCTGCGGGGCTGAGCCAGCCCCATCTCTCCAGTGTGTGCCCAGGCTGCCCCAGCACAGCGCTGGGAAGCATGGTGAGCACCGACAGAGGCTGGAAGGTCAGGGGGCCTTCTGATTGTTTCTCTCTTCCCATGCCCCTAGCCTCACTCTAGCTTCTCTGCGGACTTCCTGCAAAGGACGTTCTCCCATCTCCTTTTCCTGGAGCTCTGCTTCCCTTCTGGTTTGGGGACATCAGGTCCTGATCAGTAAAACAGTGTGCGCAGGCTCTTGTAAAGAACATTGTTAGTCCCATGCCATGGTGGTCTAGCTCCTTTATGCCATCCCTGCAACGTGGCTGTCCCTGTTGCTTCCCTGCAGAGGAAAGGGGTGATCTCCCCAGTCTTTTTTTTTTTTGCTACCAGGAACTGAACTCATGATCTTGTGCTTGCCAGGCAGGTGCTGTGCTGCTGAGCTATATCCGTGGCCAATTTCCCCAGTCTTTTTGGCAAACATTCAGGCTGCAGGACTTCCCTAAGGAAACCATCATCATCATTAACAACAGTAAGCCATCATCACCAATATCAAATTTGTCTGGTCTGGTGGAATTATTAAGGGCCAGACTCTCAAAGTGGTATCTGAGACCTCATTTGCCAAAGGTAACTAACTGGCAGCTGACAAACCGCTTGTTACTTGGCAAATTATTTTAAAAACTATGTTTTAAATGCTTATAATCCTCCCATTCATTCCAGCACCCACTAGGCCACATCTGCAGCCTCACATATTAGTGTGATGTGCTGGCCCCTAAAGACACGCATATGCCATTCTCTGATTTACAGATAGTTAAAACTTAGTTGGCTCCCTGGCTCCCACTAATTCTATTCCTGTGACTTTTTCCCTTGGAAGTAAGGTAGGTAATGTTTACTGGTGAGACACTGGGATACTCACTTCTCCAGGACAGCTGGGGTAAAGAGAATGTGCAGAGGCCACTGTACTTTGTAGGAAAGGCCCAGGGCTGCCCAGCCGGATGCAGGGGCTTCCCGGGGGGAAGTTTCCCTAGAAGGCCCTTCTCTTGCCTGAATGCCATCTAGGATCAAGAAGAGGATTAAGGAATGACAATTTGGCTAATCCAGAATCAGACTCAACAAGGTGAGCAACCTTCGTGAAATGAGCTTGCTAGAGTCTGTGATATCAGCGTAAAAGGGACTCAAAGGCAGCAGGCAAGGAGGCTCACTGTGAGGCTCTCTTGCAAGGGCTTCAGAGATTCTTCTTCAGCACTGAAGCTGGAGGTTGGAGAAAACAGGGGCCATTCCAGTAGCATGCCCACGGTCTCCACAAAAACCCTGGCCTGGGCACGTCACCGAATTTCTCTAGGTTTCCAAGCTTCCCTTTTTCCTGTACACAATTAGAGGACTGGACTGGACACTTTCTATAGTCTAAAATGATAATTACCTGATGTCCGTGGAGGTAAGGAGAAGTAGAGATGGGAAAAGCAACGCAACCAGAGGAGCAGAAAGGTACAGAGAAAGGCAAACCTTTGTGCTCCTTCCCATGAAACTCGATGGTCAAGTGCAACAGAGGGAGAAGGTTGTCATCATCCAGCAATACCTTGTGAGCTGACTGCTGAAACGCCACGTTCACATCTGCAAAGAAAGAGCACTCGGGCTGATGGAGGGCTGGCGGTGGGACACAATGGACAGCTGTTGCTTCTGCCTGGTCAGCATTAATTTTTTTTCCTCTTGCTGGTAAAAGTGCAGCTGGCTCTGGGGGCTTGGTGCTGTGGCCTGGTTCTAGGGCAGGCGGCTTATGTGGAATGTCACACTCTGTCTCGCTACCCAGTTCAGGCCAATCTAGGGGCTCTATTTAGATACTTTTAAAACAGTGGCGCCCTTCTTGTGAAATCAGCAGGCACTTAGTGGGCTGGAGCCTATCCTGCTCCCACTCACAATGGGCCTGTCTGAGAAGGCAGTGGTGAAGGATGGAAAGAGGCACTTAAAACATCACGCGAGCCACAGAACTATCACACCTCAGTGCTTTCCAGTGAGAATCAGAATGTTCTTTCAGTTCTTGCTCTCAATTTGTTTATGTGAGTTTGAACTGAATTTTCTCTTTCCTTCTCTTTTGTCTCTCCCACCTTCTGTCTGTGTCTCTGCTTGTGCCCCCCCCCCACCCCCCAGTCTGTGCTGGGAATCTAACCCAGGGTACCACACATGCTAGGCAAACATTCTACCATTAAGCTATATTCCTGAATTGGGTTTTCTTATATCTGCCACCAAAAAAATGTAAGTACAGTGGACATACATTGTTTTATTGAGTTTGGGGGGAAAAAATCTTGTATTTTTTCCTTCCATTTGATTTTTTTTCTTTTTGGCTCTGATCCTTACCCAGCTCTCTTCATTGAGTCTGAATGGGAACAGCCATTAACTGTAGGGGTGGACACTGCTGAACTAAGCCTGTCCTAGTGTCTGACCTCTTTATTGATACAAAGTAAGCATGTGACCTGGACTGGGCCAATCAGAACCCTTCCCTGGAATTCTTTAACTTGTTACCAGAGAGACCAGGTATGGTTCCTTTACTAGACCCTGGGGGGGAGGCGTGTTCTGATGGCTCTAGGTCAGTAGAGTACAGGCGACACAGACACAGGGAGAGAGAACTCTCATAGTATCTAAGTCCTTCATTTCAGTTGTTGAGGCCCAGTTACATACCTGTCCCACTTGAGTTTTAGACAAAACAGCAAATTCCCCGTTTTAAACTAGGCTAGATCAGGGTAGGTTTCCACTGTCCATAACAGAGAATTCTATGCAATACTGTTAAGTCACACTAAGTCCCAATAGCCCTGTAAGACAGATGTGCTACATCTGATGAGATGAAGCACCCGGTTTGAGGCCTGTACCAATTCATCCACAAAGAACCACCAGGCACGGTGCTGCTACTAATGGCTGTGGTGTGAAGCTGACCTGCAAGTCTTCCACCTCTGGAGGTGCTGCTCTGTGACTCACCAGGCCACTCATACGGGCCACTCGTAGACTAGGCCTAAAAGCAATAGCCGCAGCCAAGAAGCATCCCAGGACTTCAGTAAGCTAGACATTCTTGGGGCCGTGGGACAATTACCATGCTCGGTCACTGCAGTAGGCGGCGTTTTTAACATGTGCTGAGCGGTGTCAATGAAGGCCTGAAACAGTTCTCCTCGTCCCAGAAGGTAAAAGTCTTTAATGATCTGAGAAAAGAATTTCATTGCAAATCAGTAAAGCAGGGCCAGAGGTCTTTGCTATACCAAGGGAATGAGACATGTAACTCCCAATCTTAGTGGTCTGAAAGTCATAGGCATTTGGCATTTCAAAAAGGCATGCATAGCAGGATGACTGGTTTGCATTCAATATCATGTAATCAATGGCAACATAATTATCTCACACAGGAGAGTAAACTCCCATATTATAGGAAGTCTGTGGCACAAAGTACTGTCTGCTCACTTGAGTAAGACCTAGTGAATCCCTGTGAAGTCTAGATATAGTCAATAGTGCTCTTGGGAAAGGTTAGAGAATGTAAGTCGGTGTTTCCTAGCACCAGTGTTAGAATTAATTAAAACAGGGCTGTGGATACAGCTCAGTGGCACAGTGCCTGCCTGGCAAGTGCAAGGTTCCAAGTTCGATCCCCAGTACCAAAAAAAAAAAACACAACAGTTATTACCTTTAGCTGACCCAGTAAATCTGACTCTTCTACCATCAGCTTCCAGAGATGCTGTGAAAACAACCAACAGAATTTCATTACAGCAGTGCCTGCCTGTCAAGCACAAGGTCCTGAGTCCAATTCCTAGTACCCCCCACAAAAAAAGAGTTTCATTATAATGAAAAGAAAAAGAATGTTTCTGTACAGATCTAGCAGTGTGCTGAGGACAGAATACACACAACTGATTCATTTACTCTCAGTAATGAACGGATAGCTTAACAGTAAACAAAACCACATGATATAAATATTCTGAAATTAGTGGTAATAGCTGCATACCATTGTGAATACAGTAAAAGCTATTGAGTTGTATGCTATTTTAAGATGGCTAAAATATTGGCTATTATGTTCTGTGAGTTTTATTTCAATAAAATTAAAATTTAGTTTAAAAGTATGAATATGAACTGGGTGGGGTGGTGCATGCCTATAATCCCAGCACTTGGGAGGCTGAGGCAGGAGGATTGCCACAAGTTCAAGGCCAGCCTGTGCTATATAGGTAGTTCAGGAGCAGCCTGTCTCAAAAAACCAAAGGGGGAAAAAAAGTATGAATATGATTTACTACATTAAAGTTTTAAGAAGAAAAACCATATGATTACCTGAACAGATATAGAAAAAGCATTTGATGAGATTGTATGTTCCTGATTTTATTTTATTTTACTTCATTTTATTTTTGAGACAGGGTCTTGCAATATAGTTCAGGCTATCCTTGAACTCACTATTTAGCCCAGGCTGGTCTTGAACTCACAGTGATTCTTCTGCCTCAGCCTCCTGCGTACAGGGATTACAAACAGGTGGCACCACACCCAGCCCCAAACGGTCATGACTAACTGGTATCATCACTATCTTCACAGAAAGTCCAAACGAATGGACACACAGAACGTGAGAACAAGTAAGAGAATTCAGCAAGGCTAATGACTGAAATGCAAAACATAAGTGCAGAGCAGGCATAGAAGGTGAAGTCCTGGCTTTAGGATTTGCCCAGTGAAGGCATCAATGACAGTCAAGATACAGAGATTTCCCACCCTTCAGTGACCTCCCCACAAAAAACTGTCATAAAGTAGGAAGTGGTCTCTTCCAACAACACACCTTTCTAGACAAAGTAGCTGATGTCCCCAGGGGGATATAAGCTCCTTGGCCAAAATAACTGGGCCTCTGAAGAGTAAAATGTACACCAGGCCTGGCAATCCTGCTGCAACGACCTGACTAGGTGCCTTCTAGATCTCCCCTGCATGAGGTACCTCTCACCCTAGATGCAGAGTGTCTTGCCTCTCATCAACAGTGCAGGAACGCTATGGCCTCCCTCCCTGAGAGCAGTCCTTCCCAGTAACTGGTGGATCCAGGGGCATAGCAGCCTTACGCCAAGCCCACCTGGAATGTCTTGAAAGGGCCCTTAGACCATCACAGCTCTGTGCAGGACTGGCCAGGGCACCTGCTGCAACTGCCCCCAAAATATGAAGAAAAAACTCTTCCAAATACTTTATCAGGCCAGTATTACCCAGACTGCAAAATCCAAAGGACAACACACACACATAAAAATAGCACTAGAGACCAATATTCTTGATGAACACAGATGCAAATATCTTCGAAATAGTGGCAACCAAGTCCAATAACACATTAAAAAGATTAGTTAACACGATCAAGTGGTAGTCATTTCATTCCAGGGATGCAAGGATGGTTCAATATATGCTAATCAAAGTGGTTTAAATCAAAGCAAATCAATAAAAGCACATCATTAGAATAAAGGTCAAAAACATCTGGTCATTTCAGATGCAGAAAAGATATTTGATAAAGTTCAACCTCACTTCATCATAAAAATTAGAAGCTGAGCACAGTAGTGCAACGCCTATAATTCCAGCAATTCAGGAGGAGGATTACAAATTGAAGGCCAGCCTGGGTAACACAGTAAGATCCCACCTCAAAGAGCAAACAAATCAACAACAACAACAAAAAACATGAACAAATTAAGTAGAGAAAGATTATACCTCACATATAAAGGCCATGTTTATAATAAGCCAACAGTTACCATTATATTCAATAGGAAAAAACTGCTTTTTAAGAACCACAAGGTAAGAATGTCCCCTTTCAATCTTTTATTCAACACAAAAGTTCTAGCCAGAGCAATTATGTAAGAAAAAGAAATAATGGGCATCCAAATTGAGTTTCTGCGCACCAACAGAAACTATCAACCCAGTAAAGAAAAATCTATAGAATGGGATAAAATACTTTTAAACCATACACCTAACAAGGGGCTAGCAGTCCAAGGCCTTAAAAGCAAACCCAAAACACTAATTAAAAAAAAAAAAGAGGACTAAACTTACATTGACATTTTTCTAAAGAAGACATATAAATGGGTAAAGGCACATGAAAAATGCTCAACATTACTAATTATCAGAAGTAGGCACATTAAAACCACAACAAGAATCATCTCACCCAGTAAGAGTGGTTATTATTAAAAAGACCGAGGGTAACAAGGACGTGGAGAAAGGCGAGCCTTGCAACTGTTGGGAATATAAATTAGAAACAGTATGGAAGTGCTCCAAAAATTAACCACATTAATACCATATGAGCCAGCAACCCCTCTCCTGGGTATACATCCAGAGGAAATAAAATCAGTCTGCCACAGAGGCTTCTGCGCTCCCATGTCTACTGCTGCGCTAGTCACCAGAACCAAGACATGGAAACCACCTAAGTTATCAGTTGATGATGGATAAAAAATGTGGCATAGACACAATGGGATACTATTGAGCCTTTCGAAAGAATGAAATCTTACCATCTGCAGCAACATGAATGAAATGGGCACTATTATGTTAGGTAAAATAAGGTGGGCACAGAAAGACAAGTACTACATGATCTCACTCACATGTGGAATGTGAAAAAGGTGATCTCCTGTAACTCGAGAGTACAGTGGTGGTTACCAGAGGCAGGGAGAGAGGAGGGTTAGGTGGGGAGGGACAGGGAGAGCTTGAGCAGTAAGTTACATTTAGGAGCAAGGAGATATGGTGTGCTACTGCACCAAGACTAGAGGCAACAGTAACACACTGTGCATTTCAAAAAGTTAGAAGAAAGGATTCTGAAAAAATTTGCCATAAAGAAACAAATAAATATGCTTGACCTAAATCATATATTATGCAATATATACATGCATGAAAACATTTTATAGTACCCCATTAAATGCACAATTTTTTTATGGCTACTGGCTTGTTTTATAAAGTATTTTTTTTCTTTGTGGTACTGGAGACTGAACCCAGGGCTTTGCACACACTAGGCAAGTGCTCTACCACTGAAATATGTTCCTTGGGCTTTTTGGTTTTTTTTAAGACGAGGTCTAGCTAAGTTGCCCAGGCTGGTCCTGAATTTATGATCTTCCTGCCTCAGCCTCCTGAGTTGCTGTGAGTACAGGTGTGCACTACTGTGTCCAGCAACTGTCTTTTTATGCATCAGATACTTTTTTTTTTCAAGACTGAAGATGCACCTCATCAGTAGAGCAGTTACCTAGTATGCACAAGGCCCTAGGTTTGATCCACAGCACTACCAAAAATAAGATAAAAATTCTAAGAATTTTAAGTTAAACAAGAAACAAATACAGAGGCTAAATAAAAGACTAAGTAAGAAAAAATTTAGATAAAATGTCAAATAAAATGTAAATAACCACAGACAAGGAGAGATTTTTAAACAAAAGGTAAGTCTATAAGAAATTTATTTAAGTCTTTAAACAAAAGGTAAGTTCATAGAAAATACCAAAATTGTTTTTAAAAAGAAATGTTTTATGCCAATAGGTTTTAAATAGACAAACTGAAATTTTCCCTTTTAAAAAAAAAAGTAGCTCAGATTTCTTTCCAGCGAAGTTCAATGAACATTTTTTTTTTTTTGGTTTGGTACTGGGAATCGAACTCAGGACCTTGCACTTGCCAGGCAGGTGCTTATGCCATTGAGCTATATCCCCAGTGATGAACCTTTATTTAGTGTCTTATATGAGTGATTCTAAAAAACAGAAAAGAACAAAAGCTACATAGCCCACTTTATAAAGATTACATAATCTCAGCCAGGCGTGGTGGCACATGCTTGTAATGCCAGCACTCGGGAGGCTGAGACAGAAGGATTGTTGCGAGTTCAAGACCAGCCTGGGCTACAAAGTGAGCTCAAGGCCAGCCTGAACTGTATAGGGACACCTTGCCTCAAAAAGACAAAAAAACAAACAAACAAAGATTACATCATCTTACTCCAATACTACCTAAGAGTAAGACAGGAAGAGAACAGTCTTATTTCACTAATGAATATGATGCAAAAACTCTAAATATTTGCTAAACAAATCCAGTAGTGTATTAAAATATAAAATAATCGTGATTGAGTAGAGCTTTTCCCAAGAAGATTCAACAGCTGAAAAATCTAATCAGAAATTTAAATATGAATAGGCAAAACCAATAGAAAAAAGGACTCAACATAAGAAACTGCACCTTCATTGGTACCAAAGGGACAGATGGTAAGTCAAGATCATTTATGGTTAAATCTTTTTTTTATATATTTTTCAGACAGGGTCGTGCTATGCAATTCAGGCCAGCCTTGAACTCACTCTGTAACCCAGGCTGGCCTCAAACTTGCAGCAATCTTCCTGTCTCAGCCTCCCAAATGCTGAGACTACAGGTGTGCACCACCACACCTGGCTATGGTTAAATCTTTAAAAATATATTTTCATAATGAGCCAGGAGTAGTGGTGCACATCTATAATTTCAGCACAAATGTGGTTTCCTTTTCTGATCACATCTCAGAAAAATCCTAGGTGTCAGACAGCTGTTATGTAGACACAAAAAAACAGACCTTAGAATGACCATGAAGTATCACCACACCTGGTTTCTTATGGGCAAGTAAATAACCAAATGATCTAAAATCTGTATTTCTGTTCTTTAAAAATTTCAAGACACTACCTTACCTCAGTCTATACCCTGAAGCAAGCTCCTGTCTAAAAGGGGTGATATCTTCAAGTCCTTCTATCATTTTTTATTAACTGTATTTCTGTTCTTTTACCATTTTTGTTACAACCGTCTGGATAGCATAATTAATGGAGGAAAGTAAATTTTTATTTTATTGTATGAGATGTCAAAATTAGTTTTATTTCTTGTGAAATTCTAAAGTGAATACGTTGACAGAAATTATATTTCCAGTTTTGTAAAAAAACAATCGACAAAAGACCTGAAGCTCAGACTCTTTGAAATTTCTTAGAATTGCAGCTAATAGATTTTTAGGGACATTACTGTAACATCTTTTAGCAATGAAAGAAAGCAATGAAAGAAAGTTCCCAGAAAGAAAAGTTGGGAGTGTTTTGCAAATATGTGTTGTATTCATCCCTTTGGGATATCACTTTCCTTCCTTTTTAATTTTTTAAAAGTAAGTGTTGGCCCTGGAGTTAGTGGAAAAGGATCTGGAATACTACCTTACACAGATGGGATAAGTGTTTAAATAAACTATTAAACAGGAGGCATAATAATAAATATCTTTCATTTGTTGGCTCTTAAAAAGATTATGCACGTAAAGCCTATCTATTACTATAATGCTCACTATAAACCTCAGGAATATTTAAGTTTATCAAATTAAAGTAATATTAGGTATGTTATAAAGTAACTTTAAGTTTTCTGAGTTATTTTTTGTTGTTTCAGTACTGGGGCTCGTCTGTGCTGGATGTTCCCAGCCATTTTTAAAATTTTGAGACAGGATCTTGCTAAGTTGCCCAGAGGCAGGAGGATCTCTGAGTTCAAGGGCAGCCTGAACTACAAGGTGAAGACCCGGTCTCAAAAAAAAAACAAAAAACAAACAAACAGCCTGAACTACTAAGTGAGTTTAAGGCCAGGCCTAAACTACAGAGTGAGACCCTGTCCCGAAAATACAGACAAACAAAGAAAACAACAAACCTCAGCCACAGTGCTTCGAATACCATCAACCACCTGCTCAAAATCCACTAAGCTGAAAAGAGGCTGCTGTTTTAGCCGATGCAGCTCTGCAGCAAAAGTGTCCTCCTGGTTCTTCAAAATGGACCCTGTAAGGAGAGGAGAGCTCTGTTACAGGGAGACAGGATAGCCGGTGAGGCAAGGTGTCCAGAGAGGCAGTATCTTCTGCTTGCTCTGGGCCATGCAGGCTTAGGGGAGAAGAGCCTCTGCACTTCCAGCTCATGGCCAAGGAGAGCCCTACCTTTTCTCGTCAGAGTCACATTCTGGTTTTCAAACATCTGCACAGACTCTCCAACGAAGAGGATTTTTTCAGCAACCCTCACTGGAATGTAAGATGGCAAAATCTCCACGCGTAGGGAAAACTGCTTGAGAGATGGTGCCAGCATGTTCTCTTCCTCAATCAGGCGCTAGGAAGGAAATGCCTCTCTTCAGAGACCAAGCATGAAGTAAGGAAAGGAAAATGGGGAGGTGCCTGGTTACTCCCCCAAGCCATGATTTCTATTTTTTAGAAGCAGGGACTGTAAATCTGAACACGCACAATTCTTAATCAGCACTGCTGCAAAATGCATTTCTTTCTCAGGCAGCAGAGTGGCAGGACGAGTCTGGGATTTGAGTCTTCCTCCTGCACTCACTGTGTGAAACGTGGACAGTCAGCCAATTGTAAGAACTGCTGTTTTTCCAGGTCTATATATGTTTGCTCTGCTATTCCTCAGGCCTCTCCTAGACCTCTTCCTTTTCCTCTTGTTCTACAGTACACAATACTCTTCTGAGACAATCACATTTTTGTGGAGTCAATAAACGGAACAGTCTCCATCTTTTTAGCTCACAGGCCTCTCTGCAAATTATAAAAGCTGTGCACCATCCAGGCAAAGGCGCAGGCATTATAACATTTTGAGATCCTCTTGAAGCCACCAATGCCCCACAGGTTAAAAACTTCGGAGCTATATGCTAGTGACACATTTAGTTTTGTCTATTTATTTATTTTTCGAGGCAGGCTCTTGCTATGCAATTCAGACTGACCTTGAACTCACTATGTAGCCCAGGCTAGCCTGGAACTCCCAGCTATCCTCCTGCCTCAGAATCCCAAGTACTGGTATTACAGGAGTGCACAGCCATGCTCAGCTCCATGTGTGGATTCAGATAAAGCTATACTGTTCTCATTAGCCCCAGGCTTAGCTCACTGGACATTTCCTCAAATTCCTTACTAGGGAAGGGGCAGGGCGGGGGGGGGCACACAACAAGGTCTCTCTATGTAGTTCAGGTTGGCCCCCACATGGTCTGTCTAGCTGGCCTTGAACTCACTGCAATCCTCCTGCCTCAGCCTCCCAAATGCTGGGATTATAGGCACGTGCCACCACACCTGGCATTTACTCATACTTATAATGCCTAAAATTAGATCCATCTTTCTCCCCCCAAACCAGCAATGCACAACCCTATCAACACTTCACAACTGCTGAAGACAGAACCTTGGGCATTATCCTTGATTCTTCTCTCTTTACCCACAGCCAACCAATCACTAAGGCCTATTGATTCCACCTCCTAAACACCTCTCAAGCTTTCTACTCTTCTCCATATTTACCACCATTAGTTGATGACACTATTATTTTCCACCTAAGTATCCTCATCACTTTCCTGTCATCTAATCTTGGTTTTTAAAAATATGATTCCTTACACAGCATCCAGAGTGATCATAAAGTCTGACTGTTACCCTTTTGCCTAAAAGTCTTCAATGAGTCCCAGTTCTTTGAGGTTCAATTCCACATTTCTTCCTGCTGTTAGTAAGGGGCTTCATGCTCTTGCCTCTGTTCAACTCCACAGCTTCATCAATTGCCACTTACCCTCTCCCCTCTACCATCTCTCACACATTACCTAACCATTTCTATCGAATTACTAATGGTTCCCCAAAGGAGTGACAGCCTCTGTAACTTCACACACATCATTCTCTCCGCCTGGACATGTCTTGTCCTGTCCTCCTAAACACTGCAATCCAGACACATACTCCACTGAAGAGCCTTGCCTGGTTACTCCATTTTCCAAAAGCACCTATGCTTACTGTTTTTCAGAACATGCAAAACACTATAATACAAGTGTCTGCTTTATTGTAAATGAAACTATAAGCTCCTTAAGGACAGAAACATTTTTATATACCTATGTAATTGTGACATTTAGAACCATGCCCAGTACATACTAGGTCTTCAAATGAAACATAACAAGGTAAACGGATGGACAGATGAATAGATGGATAGATGAATGAATATGGACAATACACAACTCTGAGGAGTCTAATCAAAGCTCCAAAGTCATTTTAAAAGCTACAAGGTAGCTATAGTTTGTAGAGAAAAGACTTATTACTTACCTCCTAAATGCATATAATAGAAAAAGAATCTTCCAAAAGGATGGAACCTAGTGCATGCTGGGTAAATGCAAGTATTCTACCACTAAGCCTCACTCCGAGCCCCCTACAGCCATATTTTCTCAGTCTCACACTAGTACAAAGAAAGCCTAGAGTTTACACATAAGGTGTCTAAACACCAGCACTTGGGAGGCTGAGGTAGGAGGATTACCGTGAGTTCAAGGCCAACCTGGGCTACATAGTGAGTGCAATGCCAGCCCAAACTTCACAGCAAGACCCTGTCTCAAAAAATAAAAAGCAAGCAAGCAAGCAAACAAACAAACAAAAGTCTATGGAAGGTGTCAGACTATGATGAACAGAGGAAGGATCAGCAAAAGACGATTTAGCTGTAAACACTGCTAACTGCTGGTAGAGAATTCTGGGCTGCTTGTTGGGCTCTCACCAAGTCCTGGAGTTCTCGCAGTTGCTTTCCTGTCAGTCCCCCAATGCCCAGGTCCTCCTCATCCTCTTCTGGCTGGGCACTGGTATTGCCAGAAGATGGACCCTGTTTGATAAAGAACTCTTCATACTGGTCCAAGAGAAGTCCATGAAGCATCCAGGCTGAGAGCTGCTTATACATGACCCCATGACACACTGCCAGGACTCTGAGGAGAGGGAGAAGCAAGAATTTTAGAACTTGGTTGGAGAATACCGAACCCTGCCAACACTGCACATTTTATTATGGGATTTGTCTTCCAGTGGGTTAATAGTTTATCTACTGAATTTATCTTTATTTAGCTTTTCTTCTATTATTGGTAACTTTCCAATTTCCTGATATAGCAGACAACACTGCAGTGAACAATGTTGTACATAGAGTTATTTCCTTCTTTCAAATAACTTTGTTAGGAAAAAATTCTTGAGTGGCATTATAGGATTATTAAATATAAGTATTTTTTTTTTCTTTTTTTTTTGTTGTTGTTTTTTTTCCAGTACCAGGATCAAACTCACAGCCTTGTGCTTGCCGGGCAGGCACTAAATCCCCAGCCCCTAAATGTAAATACTTTTAAGAATGATGTGAAAACACTGAAACTCCCAGTACATGTGTATGAACATAGTAAGCAGGCTCTGGTACATGTAATGGGAATCCTGCAAGAATAACGAGCTCCAGAAGTTGAAAAGGATTGCCTGGAGGTGACTCAGAAGCTAAGCCTGGCTTTAATACTTCACTTTACAACCCTTTTCTGCAATGCCTGAGCCGCTGTAAGGATTGCATGGGTTTCTCTGCTCACAGGGCTTTCCTATCCTGGTCATAACTCTCCCCAGAAGAAACTGAAAGTGACCTGAAAATATGACATATGGGAAGTTAAATCACTTGAACTCTTCCCTCACCCCAACCCTGGAATTAAGCCACGGCATACTTTTCTAGGGCACTTCGAACAGGAGGCAGACCCCCACAGCTGTGTTTGTAGACTGTCTCCAGGATCTGACATCCATGAATCTGTGGAAAATACAGCCTTGTTAAATTGGGTGGTTTTTAACAGTTCACTGAATATAAACATATACTCCGTATTCCAAGAGGGGACAGACAATCCAGGAGAGAATGGAGATAAACTGTCTTAGAAGATTTCCACATTGTGGTTCTCCAATTTTAGTATACGTGCTGCCGAAGGGAGCACTGTGGTTCTCAAAGACAGACCTCTCATGGGGCTGGGGACATAGCTCAGCAGCACTAGTGCCTGTTTGGCTAGTGCAAGATCCTGAGTTCGATGCCCAGTATAAAAAAAAAAAGACAGACCTCTCCTGCCAACATTGTCAGTGTCACCTCTGGCCTCAGGAGAGTGCAAACTTGGGCAGGATCAGCAGTCTGTCTGCACCAATCCTCTCAGAGAGGATAACAAATACCAAAGTGCATGGGAACCAGTGCACCAAGGAAATCAGAAGCATTTACAGTTAGGATTCCAAAGCCAAGGAAAGCTCACTTTTTCTGGTTGGAGCCCAATTCAGACCACTAAAGATATATACTTTCTCCCAAATCCACTGCCTCTATGTCCTTCATGCTTTTTTTAAAGGTATCATTTATATAACATAAAGCCTATTTTAATTATTTAAGTTTTAATTTGCAGCACTGCACAGCCATCACCATAATCCAGTTTCATCACATCCCACCACTCCTAAAAGAATCCTCTCTGCTCATTTGCAGTCAAACTCCTTCTCACACACCCACACTCTTGACCACCTCGTATTTCAGCCTCTGTAGAGCCTCAGCACATTAGCCTATCATCCTGTAGGAAGGAAGATTCACCCACGTGCAATCCCACTCTTCATTTTCCATTCTCCTTCCCGCAGCCCACAGAAACTAAAAAGTCAACTAAGATATGCAGCTGGGTAGGGAATCTGAGGCTCTCACCACTGATTCCACTCCCCTAGAAGGTCCCTTTCCACTTTGGGAATAGTGTAATATATGATCTAGAGCAATCTTTGCAAGTTAGACAGGCATGGGTTTATACCCTAGCTCTGCCATTTACTCCATCTGTGTGAACCTGTCACAGCCAACTGCCTGGTACACCCCAAAAGGAAAACAAAGCTGCATGTGTCACTTGATAAGTGCAATGTATTTTGAAGGACCACAAATAGCTCCTTCCTGGTTTTGTGAGTACAACATGAATGTAGCAAAGTATTTTAAGTTTCCTTGTCACAGAGCAAATTTAGCAATGTGACAAATTAACTGGTTAAATAATTATATTCATTAGGGTGCACATTCTTAATAAAATAAGACAGAAATATAAGAATTTAAAAACATGGAGCCTAGAGCTAAACATGTTTAACCCATTTGTCCATTTGATCTAATTATAGACTGACTGAGGGGAGCAGAGTCTTCTTTTAATATTAAATGTCAAAGCATTTATTCTTCACAGTTATTAACTATGCCCAGAAAAGACATTCTCCTCACATTGGGGACTCTAAATTTTCAATGCAGATAGTGAAAGCTTATGACAAGAATGAAGTATCTGGGTTTTACCTAGTGATCTCATAATTCTGAGAAAACACCAGTACCTTAACCACCTTATTTCTGACAAGATCAGGCGTGCTCAGGGTGGTATGGCCGTAGACTTAACCACCTTATTTCTAAAGGTTATCTTACTGCTCCTCAAGATCCACACTTTACAGTTCTAAAGCCTTACTGCAGGGGCTGGGGATTTAGCTCAGTGGCACAGCACCTGCCTGGCAAGTGCAAGGTTGTGAGTTCAATATCCGGTACCGAAAAAAAAAAAATCCAAAAAAAAAAAGAAAAGAAAAATAAAGCCTTACTGAAAATTCCTCTCACCTGTAAAATTCCATGACATTTTTTTTTTTTTTTTACCTCAGCAACATTTCCTCTGCCTTCTGAAAGCATACAGAATAGTATCTTATTTTTGCATTCTTGGCACTTAGCATGATAAATACGCAGATATTTTTGAATGAGTCAACAATAAAAACTAAAAACTAGAGTCTTCCAAAAGGAATGTAGGGCAACATTAATGATTAATATTTCTTTTTTACCAGAACAAAAGGAAAGAGGAAAGTTCTCACCTTTTGACTTTTAATTTGCTCTACTACAACCATCACAGAGGGAAAAAGGAGCTGGAACTGCAAAGTAAATAATTACAGGTATATAATCAAATGTAGTGGAAAAATAAACTCAGGAAATGCTTTTGTTTCTGTGTAACCTAAGATAAATGCAATATTCCGAACAGTCAAGATCTAGTATCGTAAGACAATCTGATGAGGGGGTTAGTTACAAACAGGAAGAAGGTGGCGAACAGAAGCTGTTCGTTTCTGAGGCTGCCATAACTGTCAATACTGATGTCACTAAAAGAACATTAACATGAGACATAAGTATTTAATTGGAAACTCTAAGTAGTTCTGATCTAGTAAAGTATGCAAAAGGCATATAATGTAAAATATTGGGCTCCGATGTCATACGTTCTCAAAAACAGTATCATAACTTAAGTTATTCTAACAATAACAATGAATTCCAAGGCATTTTGTTATTTGGGCAGCATACCTGATCTAACGAGTAATTGACATGTGATATGGAGAGATGGGGGTCAGCCAGAAACTGCAATTAAAAACAAAATCTCATTAGGACGCCACTCAAAATACCTTAAACCAGTCTGGGCTATGAAAACTACAAAAGAATCTGAGAACAGGTTTGGTATTAGTTTTAGGCTATATAAAACTGATAGTTTGAAAAAAAAAAAAAAAGCGAGCCCGCCCCCCCCTCCAAAAAAAAACCCTGATAGTTTGCATGCTATTATTTTAGGGGATTAAAAAAACTAAAGCCAGAGCTCTTATAAACTTAGAAACCTCTGCCATGATGTATAAGCAATTTTAATTCTGGCTTGGGCAATCACAGACAGAACACTGTACCCACTCCAGTCACACAGGACATATGTAAGTCTTATCTACTTGACCTTATCAAAGGGCATCTCAAATTTAAGAACACACTCTACTCTGCTGTCCCAGAGGAACTACTTCCCACACCTTTCTTACCTCTTGTTCCAAATCAAGCAGTGCTTGGCGATAAGGCTGTAAAACTGAATCTAGCCCTGTGCAGAAGGCCCTTAGGTAGATTCCATGTAACCCACCTTGGCCCTGCTGAGATGGGTGGTGGTCCTGAAATCAAACAGAAAGAAGTCAACTTCTTAGCTCAGGCCCTAAACCTGAGCTGACATTATCCTTGGAAGAATAAGGAGGAAAAGACATTATCCTTTATCAGTGGTATTTTTTTGTGTAAGTGATTCCATATCAAAGCAATGCTTCAGTGAGAGGAAAACTCAAATAATGATACAGATTTTTACCTCTGATATTTAATTTAATTTAATTTAGTGTACTGGGGATTGATCTCAGGACCTTCACACTGAGCTATACCCCTAGCACTTTTTTATTTTTTGAGACAGAGTATTGTCACTTAAGTTGCCCAGGCTGTGCTCGAACTTGTGATCCTCTTGTCTCAAATTCCTACAGTGCTGAGACTACAAGCATGTGCCACTATGCCCAGCTCCTTTGATCTTCTAAAATGTGGTATTTCAACTTTCCAAGCAGTCCCCAGTGTTACAACTAAACAGACAGTACTCTATGTCAGTGAAGATTTTTCTACAACTTAATTCTGACCTTACTGTTTCCAGCATAAAGCCCTTCAGTGGGTTTCTACTACCAAAAGTAATATCCAAATTCCTCTGGCCCATCTCCATTTATCCAAAATTATCTTTCTGTTTCCAGCTTGCCTCATTTTCAGACTCCCCAAAGTTCACCAAATGTGCCTTTCTTCTATTTCTTGCCCCTGTGAAAATTGGACTTGTGCTCTGCTTATGACTGTGTGCCTCAACTTTCTGACAAACACCCACTGTTCCTGCAGGACCCAGTGAAAGCATTTCTCCACAAAGTCCTTTCTCTCTCACTAGGGGATTAATAGCTTCTCCTTGCTGCTTTAATAACATTTCTACTTAATGCTTGAATTATACTTTTGTTTAGATGTCATCCTCACTAGAGTACAAGGTTTATAAAGGTAAAGACCATACCTGACTGATCTTTGTATCTCAGCTCTTAGCACAATCCTTTGAACCAGGTAAATATTTTACTAAATAAAAAATGAACTCAATCCGTCCTAACTTCCCATTTCCTGCCTGACTTAGCAATTCACCAAGAATACGAATCTGGTGGCCAATGTTGGGGGCTGTGAGATTCTCATCAGGAGTCACATACAAATATAGCTTATCTTTTAGGAAACCAGCAAGGAGCTTCTTATAGAAGCTTATATGGGCAAATATGGTTAACAGCTGACTAGAGGCTATGATTAAGTTTTCGGGCTATGTACTGGTTTGGATGATCAAGCCCTGGGAATGGTTGGACAGCAGAATTCAGCAACAAATGTGGTAGGAGGCTCGGGCTCAGGGGTTAGAAAGCAGGATATAGCTAGTGGACACTGCAAAAGGATACTGGTAGTTCTTGAAGATAAACACAGCCACACTAAGACCAGCATGGACACAGGTGAAACAGAACAGACTGGCTTACAACCAGCCAATTTGTTCTGATTTGGGGTCATTTCAGAAAACTAAACAATTTCATTTATTACAAAATAAAGAAGAAATAAGTATGTTTTTTTTTTACTTTTTTTGAAAAAAGAAGTACTACAGGTATCTAGAATTTGGGAAGGTAGGAATTCACATACCAAATGACATAAAATCACATAGTCATCAAAATACAGGACAGGCTTTTTTTCTCTCACATATAAAACAGTTAGAGACCTTGCTTTGACTTGAATATTTCCAGTGACAAGAAATTCTTCATTTACTTCAAATAGCTCCCCAGCAAATTCACTAAAAGCATGATAAAAGCTCCTGCCTTCTAAGGGTACATATCCTAGAACTGGGTCCCACCTGTTGCTGCACATGGCTTGTATACTGTTCAATGAACTCGGTGAAGCGGATATAGTCTGTGCCAAGCCGGCAGAGTCGATTGAGGACGCTGGTCTCACTAGGGTGGAGAAATGGGAAATCCTGCGACACCTGTAAGAAAAGGGACAATGACAAAAAAACCAGATGGCTGTTAAGTCACTGTCCTTCTTGGGATATTTCAAAGGCTTCACACCATCTACCTTTTCCTTTCTTACTATTTTTCTTTTCCTTTCCTTAAGATGACCACTTAAGGTTGGTGAATTCTGGGAGCAAAAGTATTTCCAAACATCTCAATCTAATTGCTTGCTTATTGAAATAGGTACCATTTGGTAAGAAATTCAAATAATACAGAATGGTGTGTGCTAACAATGAGTTGGTGGCCCCAGGGGCAGCCAATGTTATCTGTTACTCATGCAGCCTTCTGGGACAGCCTATGAGGAAATGCAGATTTCCACTTGGCTGCAGCAAAATCTCATCAGCAATATGCTTGAAGGGGGATCTGCAGACCCCCAGGGTTTCTCAGATATACTGTCAGGATTTATAAATCTTCTACAAAATTGAAAATTTTCATGCAAATAAAAATCTAAGATTAATGTGAACTATGAAAAAACACCTTATAACAAGCTAAATAAATTTATTTATATTTTCATTTTGTTGAGGCTTAGATCTAAAATGTCCTCTAAAATGCTGATGTGTTCAGAGAAGGGGCTTTGGGAAGGTGACTGAATCTTGAGGGATTAATCCACTGATGAGATCATAATCTGATAGCATTATTGGAAAATGACAGAAAAAGAAGATGGGGCCTCACTGAATGGAGAAGATCATGGAGGCAGGATCCAGGGACTATATCTGGTTCCCAGACCCTTTTCTGGCTTGCTCTCTGCTTCCTGGCTGCCACAAGATGAGCAACTTTCCTCTGTCACACCCTTCTGCCCTCCTCATCACAGGCCTAAAGCACGGGAGCCAGCTAACCACAGACTGACCCCTTTGAAAATGTGAGCCAAAATAAACTTTTTCTCCTTTTAGTTGTTTTTGTCATAGTAATGAAAAGGTAGCATACATCTGTATTTTTAGTTTAAATGAGGGTCAAATGATAGCTTAATATGCTATAAAAAAGGTTCACAGCAGTTCAAGTTGAAAAAAGTGCTGGAAAAATATATTCTTTGAACCAACTTCTTAAACATGTTGTGGTAAAATATATATGACATTTTAGCCATTTTTAAATGTAAAGTTCAGTGGCATTATAGTATATTCGCACTGTTGTGCAACTATTATCACCATCCATCTCTAGAACTTTTTCACTTACCCCAACTGAAACTGTACCATTAAATGTTAATTCCCCATACTCCTCTCTCCTGTCCTTGGAAACTACCATTCTACTTTGGTTTCTATAAATCTAACTACCTTAGTTACCTCACAGAAGTGGAATCATACAATTTTGTCCTTTTGTGACTGGTTTATTTTATGTGGCATAATGTCCTCAAGGTTCATCTATATTGCAATATATGTGAGAATTCCTTTCCTTTCCACTATATGTATATACCACACTTTGTTTACTCACTCATTCCTTAATGAACACTTCAATTGCTTCTACCTTCTGGATATTGTGAATACATGCTCTATGAACATGTGTGTAAAAGTGTATGCTGAGTTCTTACCTTTTACTTCTTTTGGGTACATTCCCAGAAGTGGAACTGCTCAATCATAATGGCATTTCTATGTTTAATTTTTAAAAGAACTGCTATACCATTCTTCACAGTGGCTACAACTTTTTATATTCCCACCAGCAATGCAGAAGTGCATTTATTTCTCTACAACCTCACCAGTGCTTGCTACTTTTTAAAATAGTAGCCATCCAAATGGATATGAAATTGTGTTTCACACTGGGTTTGGATTTGGATTTCTCTAGTGTTAGTCAGTATTTTTTATGTACTTATTGGCCATTAAAACATTTGTTTTTGGAGAATCAGTCATCTTTTAATTAACACCAGGAGGGGCTGGGGATTTAGCTCAGCGGCACAGCGCCTGCCTGGTAAGTGCAGGGTCGTTTGTTCAATTCCTGGTACCAGAAAAAAAACCAAAAAGAAAAAATTAATATCCCAGACACTATGCTAACATTCAGGTATAAAAGCATCAGATAAATTCAATACTGCCAATTTAATTTCAGCAAAATAATATTCTATGTGACACTGGATCTGTGTTTTTCAACCGGGGTAATTTTGCTTCTTGTTGGCTGTCAAACTGGATGGGTGCTACTGGCACCTAGTGGGCAGAGGCCACACATGCTGCCTACCATCCTACAGTGCACAGGGCAGACACGATAAAAGACTTATGCAGACCAAACTGCCATCAGTGCCAAAGCAGAGAAATTTTGCATTGTAGTAGTATTAATTCAAGTTTATTAATCTGATAGTTTTGTTTACATTTAATTTGTAAAATAAGTTGTTTTTATAGTTAAAAGCATCATGCTTGAGTTTATACATAGCTTTATATGGACATACAATACGTGACCATACAACAGTACGATGAAAATAATTTTCGTAAACATTAGGCATTCATGATAATTTTTCCCTTTAATCAAATGTGAAAAACACTGCTCGTGAAAGTATGCAATATTTGCTGTTTTTGTCTTTTCTTCCACAAGTACTCGCACACCTATTATATGGCAGGAACTGAGGTAGGTGCTGCGAGTACATATATGAAGATCACACTGTGGTCTTTACCACCATGGGCAATCTATTTAGGAAAAAGACCGTAAACAGGTAACCACAGTAAATAATTACTAATTGTGATAGTAATAGAAACAAATAAGTTGCTGTGATAGACAGTAATGGCATAACAGAAAGATAATTTAAAGATATGGTCAGGAAACTTTCTGAGGTAACTTTAAAGCTGAGACCTTAGGAATGAAAAGGAGGAAAATACCTGCATGAGGCTTTTTTTTAAAAGAAAGAATGGAAGAAGGAAGATGATTTACCTGTAGCTCTCTCTTCAGCCTCCCCAACTATCTATCTTATATTGTTATCTCTTTTAACTTAAAACAGGCCAGCACCCACAAATACTTCCTGAACATTTCCTCCTATGTAAACATCATTGTGATAAATTCTGGGGGGAAAAGTGATACGCCAATTCAGTCTTCAAAGATCTATATGCCAAAAGCAATAATTTGAAAAACTCATCTAAGTTCCCAAAACCCAGATTCACATTCATAAGAAACAAGAGGAATCTGTTTGATATATAGGTTTTATATAGTAACAATGTAATTCTTCTCTTCACAGCCTATATGGGCAGCTCTCCTAGGAACATGTGCTCAGACAGACCTAGATTCCTAATTTTTTTTAAAGACAGGGTCTTGTTTTGTAGTTCAGGTTGGCCTTGAACTCACTACTTGGCCCAGGCTGGCCTCGAACTCCCGATAATCCTCCTGCCTTAGCCTCCCTGAGTGCTGGGTTTACAGGTGAGCACCACCACACCCAGCTTTAGTTTCTGTATCTTGCTGCTGCTAGGATTAGCAGGCATAAAATGATCTGGGCTTCAGATGTGCTCATTTGCAAAACAAGGCTAACAATACCCAAATTACTAGGTTATGAGAACATTAGGTGACATTTGTATATGTACTAAATACTTTTTTTTAGTATATGTGCTATATACTCTGGTTTTCCTTCAGATCGTATACATCTTTCGTCTTTAGTATATGTGCTGCCAAAGCCAGCACTAGGTGACATTACTGGAAGCAGAATTAGACAAGAATAGCTCAGATACTACAGCCAGACACAACTTGGTTCAAAACTAACATTCTGCGCCTAGGTTAATCTGTAAAATGAATATAGGTGGTTGTGAGGATACAGTGAGATACTGCACGTGTGCAGTATCTATCACATATACATTTACATTTCTGTTTACAGGAAGGCCCGAGACATTCTACACCTTGTGCTGAAACCTCCCAGGAAAGGAGTAATGGGGGAAACATTACATGCTCTCGAACTCTTTGACCAAAAACCGACGAAGGTTGGCGTGTTGAGCGCTGTGTGTTTGGACAAGCCCCACGCAGGCTTCCTCCCTCAGTTGAATGCCCAGTTCCCCAGCAACTCCTGCTAAGGCACCCAGAGCACAGGCGGAGCATCTGGGGTCTGCCTCCGTTTCTCATCTAGTCCCGGCTGGCTCAGGTGTCCACGTCCCTTCTGGCGCCGGGGCACTGTCCTCCAGTCAGCTGGCCAGGCCCCGGAGTTCCCCGGACGCCGGCTCCCGGGTTTCCCAGCTCCGCGCCCACCAGTACCTGCAGGCCACTGCGCTTGTTCCAGGTGAAAATGGACCCCGGGTACCCGCTCAGAGCCAGGAGCAGTTCGTGGATCATCCCCCAGCGGACTTGGGAGTCCCTAGATACGACACCCTCTCCTCCAGCACCTCTCCAGCAGACAGCCCGGCGGAGCGCTCTTCCTTCTACAGGAACCCGCGTGAGCCAGTCAGTCTCAGCGCGCAGGGACCCTCGGCGGTAGGAGCG
Organism: Chinchilla lanigera; assembly: GCF_000276665.1. Classification (NCBI taxonomy): domain Eukaryota; kingdom Metazoa; phylum Chordata; class Mammalia; order Rodentia; family Chinchillidae; genus Chinchilla; species Chinchilla lanigera. Next base: position 9,933,758 of record NW_004955416.1, on the reverse strand, counting down.
GGCGCACGGACGCGCGGAGCGGGCGGGGCCGGCGTCGCGTCCCGGAAGTGCGCGGGCTCGGGGGGACCCACTCTCTCATCCCGGCGCGCGGAGAGGTAGGCGCGAGAGTTGCCATTGCGCATGCGCTCTCGGGGTCCCGCGGCGCCCGGACTTCCGGTTTGGGAGCCGGACCCGGCAGTTGGAGAGCTGGCTGGGCTGGACCCCGAGGGGGTGAGGCTGGCCCGGGCGCAGGGATGCAAGTGGGCCAAAGGGCAGCTCGAGAGGGACACGCGCCTGGGCGTGGGCCTAGGTGCCTTCAGGGTGCCTCGGCCAGGTCTGAGGCCTCTGGGGAAACTGCTGCCCTGCGCATCTGAGTGACCCGGCCGGAGGGCGCGAAGACAAAGAGGCCGGAGCGCCTCAGCCGCTGCTCCCGCAGCCTACAGCCCTCGGGGCCCCGCTACGGCTGCGCTCGCCCCAGGAGACCCGTTCTTACTGCCCTTCGGGCCCGTCCCTCCACGACTCAGTGTGACTTTCACAAGCCCGGTACCGGGTCTCGCTCCAGGAGCTGGCCAGCTTCTTCCGACGCGCGAGGCTGCCCATCATTAGTCCTACACCCTCGCTGGTCACTCCAGCTGCGAGGGAAAAACACGCCCGGCGTTCAGCCCTCGAGTTTGTGCGGGGCGGAAATTGATAGTTCGGAGCCCAAGGAGCGGGGCACATGAAGAGGGCGGGAGGGGAGACCGCGGAGGTCCAGGGGGCTTCTGCTGCGACCCCGGGGTTCCCGCATAACGACGTCACCCTCAGATGCTCTCGCGCTCTAGGTGTCCCGCATCATTCAAACTCACTGCAGCTGATCCGGGGAGTTCAGTGTGCTCATCTGGGGAAGGCGAGATAGGAGCATTTTGTCTTCCAGCAGCTTCTTGAGACTGCCTTAAGTGTGGCCCAGAAATACAGCTTTTGGAAGGTCCTTCTTGCTCATTGTTGACTTGCCTCGAAGATGATGCTACCTCTGATCGCCTCTTGGAGCACGTGGGAGGTCACGCCAGCTCCGGCAAGACTTAGACTTGTGAATATATTGATGGTACCATCTCTCTCTACCCTAGGAAGCAACTCCCCTTACAGAGAGAGCCTCATCTGCAGTTGATTCTCCAAGGACATGGGAAGATAGGTGACAGCCCTGGAACCCAGACCCTTAACGTGGAAGCAAGCTGCTTTGTGCTGTGAAGGATGGCCAAACCCACTCTGAGAGAGAATGGCACCAACTCTGAAGCCTTCCGCCAGCGCTTCAGGAGGTTCCATTACCAGGAAGTGGCTGGACCCCGGGAGGCTTTCAGTCAACTCTGGGAACTTTGCTGTTCCTGGCTAAGGCCAGAAGTGCGCACCAAGGAGCAGATTGTAGAATTGTTAGTGCTAGAGCAGTTCTTGACCATCTTACCTGGGGAGATCCAGAATTGGGTACAGGAACAATGTCCAGAGAGTGGAGAGGAGGCAGTGACTCTGGTGGAAGATTTAGAAAGAGAACCTGGAAGACCTGGATGTTCGGTGAGAAGGGAGAGGGAATTTAGAAGTATGAAACTGGGAAGGGGCAAGGTATCAATTTAAAGTATAAAAGTCTCCCTTATGCTTCTGATCTAGTGATCTTTTTCTGGTCTGGAACAGGTAACTTTTTCAGATAGTGCATATCTGGAGGTGCTACCTGGATGTGTCTTTATCTACCCTTTAATTTTAGTTTCCTATTTACTAGAGAAAGGATTTTTACAGCCTATAGTCAGGTTTACTATTTTGACTTTTTCCTTCTGTAGTTCTAGCTGCTGTAAGCTGATGGTAATGGAGTAAGGACCTTCTTTGTTGTAACCTCCTCACCTCTGTAATTCTGGCTGTGCTGTAGACCACTTTTGGGTATTAAATAATCTCTGAGATTGTTCCTCGTGACCTTGCAGTGACAATAAGTGGGGTTGTTTCCAGGTCACAGTCCCTGTGAAGGGGGAGGAAGTATGCCTGGAGAAGATGACACCCCTGAAATCATCACGAGAGTTATTAAGTGTTCAGCAGGAATCAGTGGAACCCCAGCCCAGCGGCGGACTCAAGAAAGAGAGGGCAAGAAGCCCAGATCTGGGACTACAGGAGCAGATGAACTCAAAGGAGAATCTCAGACACTTTCAAAGGAGCGGTGAGAAGTAGTCTCCTATGAGAAGATAGAAAGCCATTCCAAGTTGGGAAGTAGGGTTGGAAATAGTGAGTGGGAAAGGGATTTTAGGGATAAGTGGAAATTGTAGAATACGTGGCGGTTGTTGGGAACCCTCTGAAGACATGTACTTTAGCCATCTGGTATAGTAAGTATTCTGGTATGTCCTCTTTTGATAAGTGTTAGAGAATGTCCCTAGTTTTTATCAGAACCTAGAACTATTTTATTTCTTCTTGGTAACGATGATAGTAGGTCACTGCTTTCTAGATAGAAATTCTTTTCTATACCTAAGAGCACCTTTCTTTTAGCTCCAAATTATATTTGTCTCTTTAAAATTTCCCCTGGATGTGGTGGTACACACCTGTAATTCCAGCATGAGGGAGGCTGAGGCAGGAGGATCAGTTTGAGTTTGAAGTCAGCCTGGGCTGCTCAAGGCCAGCCTGAACTACAGAGTGAGACCCTGTTTCAAAAAAAAAAAAAAAATTCCCCCATAAATCTCCATTCTTTAGACATAAGTTTTTGTTACTTTCAACTTTGGAATTTTTAAATTTTCCAAGTATTAATTGTGGGGAACTAAGTTACACATATTATTTCAGTGAGGGTCTGTTAGGTAGAGGCTTAGTAAGAATTTTAGTTTGGAATCTCAGCATCTTGAAATATAGCCCAATTTATGATTATGAGATCATTTATGTTCATCTGGTAACTCCTAGGACTCTTACAGCTTTCCCTGATGTCTTTGCATCTAGTCATTTATCCTTGTACTTGATTTTGTAGAACTTGTTTTTCTTCTTTATACTGTTAAACTCCATTTTTTATGTTTTTTTCTTTGATCATTTCATATGAAACTTGTTGAAGCTGTTTTGAATTCTGATTTTTATCATCCAAGATGATAGCCTTCTTGACCCGTTTGAGAATGGTCTGTATTTAGTTAACCAGATGAAATTCCTTAATTGCACATACAGACTTACAGAATTAATCGTTCAGCCTCACATGCATGAACTCACAACCTTGCATGTGCTCAACATTCTGCAGTAAGAAAAGGGACTAACCTCAGAGAGCTTGGAATGTGATTGAGAACACAACGGCAGTCTGTAGAGACGTTCTAAACTGAACCATATTGAAAGGATCATGAACAATGACTTGTTTGATTGCAGGGATTTGGAATAGTGGAGATGAGTGAGGGATGCAAGCACAGGTTCTGGAAGGATGGGTTGAATTTGGCTAGGAAGAAGGGATTAAAGGAAAGGCACAGAGTGGTGAATAAAAGTATACTATGTTTGGGCTGGGGATATAGCTCAGTAGCACAGCACCTGCCTGGCAAACGCAAGGTCCTGAGTTTGATTCCTGGTACCCCTCAAAAAAGTGTACTGTGTTCTAGAGAGAAGAGCATAATAGGAATAGGTAGTGCATGCCAGGCACTAATGTTAAAGTTCAGCGGAATAGCATGTGAGCTGAGGAAGCTAGAACTTGGGAGTTCAGGAGCACAGTGGCTGTTGCAGTTATCTGGGAGGACCAGGGGTCTTGATTTGGATGGTGGTAGTAGGAATATAGAGAAAGCCTATACCAAGGAAAACATCTTTAGAATCTGGTACTGAGTATGAAGGAAAGAGAAGAGTCGAAGACAGTCTTCTCTCCCCTCATTCTTGAAGTCACTGAGTTTAATTCTCTAATCCCAAGTGAAAAAAACAGGACAGGAAGTGACTGTTCCCAGCAGCACTGTGACCTGCAGACAAATAGTCTGCAAGGCAAGGGAACAACTTGGAATAGAATTATCTGCTTTGAACACACAGCAGAACCTCTTCCTTTCTTGTCACCCTGTTCTGGAAAATAAAATATTTTTCATTTTTTGAGGTTTCCTGTATTTTCTTTCTTTAACCCAGTGAACTTCCTGAAAACATTATCTTAGATAGTTTATGTTCTCTTTGATAAAAATGGCACGACTGAATTCAGAGATGTTCGTATGATCATTCCAGACTATGATACCTTTTGTTTGCTTCCTTGCAAGCAGGATTTCCATTTCCTAAATCTGGTGTGGTCTCCATGTTGGAGCAAGGTAAGCCGTGGATTCCAGATCTGGGCTCCAGGGAGAAAGAAGTCCCAAGAGGCAGCCACACAGGAGATAGACGAGTGCATGCTGACCTACTGCCCTCCAAGAGAGAGAGGAGAAACTGGATGGAACAGGATCACTGGGGCTTTGAGGATGAGAAGGTGGCTGGTGTGCACTGGGGCTATGAAGAGACCAGAACTCTCCTTGCAATTCTGAGCCAGACTGAACTTTATGAGGCTCTCCGAAACTGTCACAGAAACAGCCAAGTGTATGGGGCTGTGGCCGAGAGACTGCGGGAGTATGGCTTCCTCCGGACCCTGGAACAGTGTCGGACCAAGTTTAAAGGCCTTCAGAAGAGCTACAGGAAAGTCAAAAGTGGCCACCCACCTGAGACCTGCCCCTTCTTTGAAGAGATGGAAGCTCTGATGAGTGCTCAGGTCATTGCCCTGCCCAGTAATGGCCTGGAAGAAGCAGCCTGTCACTCTGGTCAGGTGGGCAATGATGAGCCTGAAGAACCCCAACAGGGAGGTTGGCAGCATGAGGAGGAAGCAGAAGAGGCTCAGGCTGAGGAGTCTGACAGTGACGAAATGGACCTAGAGACCACCTCCCAGGACCCTGGTAACTCAGCTGCACCTGTCGTGTTCCGTAGTCCAAGTGGTAAGAAGCTTTCCTTCTTGGGGTTTTGGGATTAGACAGCAATCAGACTGGTTGAGGAGTCATGAGGTGATTACCTGCCAGCTTGGCTAATCAATAGGAAACATACATTGGTCAGTTCTATATGTATGTCATTTTTTTGTGGGAAAATCAGTGAGATAATAGTAAGGAATAGATTGATTTTTGAAAGAAATATACCGAGAAAATTCAAGAGTGTCTTGAAAAAGAATCATACTATTTTTTTTTATAATATTTTTTCTCAATTATAGAATCATTGCAAGCTGAGAAAATGTGCCACTTAATTGTCTTTTTCATTCTTTTTCCCTTCACTGATATAAATAAGTTTAGGTAAATCATAAATGTGGCTCATGTGCTAAATGGTATTATTTTTGTTCTTTTCATCTTTTCCACCACTTTTTCTGTTTTCCAATTCTTTCCTATTCTTTACTCACAGTGAGTAGAAGATAATGGAAATAAACATCCAACTGACTCTCAAGTGCAAGACTAAGTGAATCCTCTTTCCTTCCACTCTGAGTACCTTCAGGGAGCAAGGACTATACTCATCCTGGTAGCACCACTGTCATGTGTCCAGCCCGGGAGATAGTGTGCTCATTTCCTTCCTCGTTGTGGCTCCTGTCAGTCTTTCACTCCATGGATTATGTGTGTGATTAGATGCCCTTGTTTGGTACCCTTCAAGTCTTTACTATTGCTGGCCTGCTTAATTGAGATCATGGCAAATGAAAGGCCGTAATACAGATTTGGCAGTAGTAGCGTGATTCTGAAAGAGGCAGTTTTCTGAGTTTTAAGTCATTCTGTGGGAAACTGAATTCATCAGGAATTCAGTGATCAGAGAAGTTAGGTATGACACATTGTGGCTAACAGCAACTAGTTGTGGGTTTTCTTCTTCTTACTAATAGTATTATAATAAGATTCAGAATTCCATAAAAACTAATAGAATAATAGAGAAATGCATTTTATACATTTGACTCTATATATAATACATAATTATGTTTTAGTGATTGGGTGAAAAGGCTTTTTTTTTTAGTAGCAAAATAGAATTTACAAATGAAGTTCTCTGTGCAATTGCTAAAGGATAGAGAGAAGTATAATGTTCTATAATGAGTTTGTATAGATGGGAGCCTTAGGTTAGGTACTTTTCCTTTTTTCCTTTTTGGTGCTGGAATTGAACCCAAGGCCTTGTGCATGCCAGGCACACACACTTCTAGCTTTACCTGCAACCTTAGTGACCTACCTTCCTTCCTCCCTCCCTTTTTTCCTACAGCTATATTTCTAGTCCTTTTTTATTTTGAGACAGGGTCTTGCTAAGTTGCCCACACTGGCCTTGAACTTGAGATCCTCCTCCCTTTGTCTCCTGAGTAAGGGAAGAGCCACTACATCTGGCTTTTTTCCTGTTTTGTTTCTGGTTTGTTTGTTTGCTTATGACAAGGTCTTGCTATGTAGGCCAGAATGGCCTTGAACTTACTGTTGAGCCCACGCTGGCCTTAAACTCAGGATTCTCCTGCTTTAGCCTCCTGAATGCTGCTATTATTGGCAGGTGCTTAGCTTTTTCTCTCGATGCAGGTGATGAAATTGGGAATTGAGGCTCTAAAGCTGTGGATTAAGTGATGCTGAAATTCTTTCCCGGTGGCAGGTGTACACTGGGGCTATGAAGAGACCAAGACTTACCTTGCAATTCTTAGTGAGACTCAATTTTATGAAGCCCTCCAGAACTGTCACCGAAACAGCCAGTTATATGGAGCAGTGGCTGAGAGGTTATGGGAATATGGCTTCTTCAGGACACCAGAGCAGTGTCGGACCAAGTTTAAAAGCCTACAAACCAGCTACCGGAAGGTCAAAAATGGCCAAGCACAAGAGATCTGCCCCTTTTTTGAAGAAATGGATGCTCTGGTGAGTGCCCAGGTTGCTGCTCCATCTATTGATGGCAAAGAAGAGGAAACAGCTTCTTGCCCTATCCAGGGGACCAGTGATGCTGAAGCTGAGAAGCAAGCTGTGGACACAGAAGAGGCCATAGAGGAAGATTCTGATGACAATGACAAGGATATTGAGATACCCCCAGGGGCTGTCTTGACCCATGCTCCAGTATTATTCCAAAGCCCCAGTGGTAAGATTCTTTCCTTTTTATGGGATAAGATAAGCAAAAGGGAGGAAATGGGATTTAGGAGAAAACCATTAGATTGAGAATGGGCCTCTATACCCAGCTTCCATGGGTTCTTGCTTACCTTATCCCTTCCCCATGTTTCCTTTCTATCAAAGCAGGTCAGTGAGGGGTAATGTTATTCATGTGACTTTTGGCTTCCTCACACTACAGCATCAATCTAAGATAGCGATAAACTGTAAATTCATTGTCATTGATGTGTGAACTACTACAATTCCACTTTACCTAATAGGAAATCTGAAAGCTAACTTTTCCCAAGTAGCATGTCATGTACCCATGACAGGGGTTAATTTTAAAAGTTCATTTTCATTTTCTTCTGATTTCACCTTGTATACCAGCTATATATAAACTTTATTCACATTATGAAGGCCTGACAACCCTTTTTTTCAGACACACTTTTGCAGAAGTCTGAGGTTTCTGTGGGAATTAATTATATAAATATTAACTGCTACCTAAGAAAAAATACTTCAGCATGGCTTCCCTCCTTGTAGAAAGAAGAGTTCTGATTTTGCAATCATACACATATATGTGTGTGAATCTGGGCTGTGTTAACTGAGTACCCCCAGGTTTGCTTATATATTAAGACCTTTGGCTGGAGATGGAGCTCAGTGATAGAGTGCTTTCCTAACATGTGCAAGGTGCTGAGTTTGATCCCTAGCACTGCAAAAAGAAAAGAAAAAAAACTTGAGTCACAGAATTGATGTATATGAGGCACTGTATGAAGCACCTGTTGCAGTGCCTGGACATACAGTAGGTATTTAGTAAATAAGTTTTGACTTCAGTAAGTCTTTTAAGTCAGTATGCTTTAAGGATGTTACATGGAGAATCACTTACATGGGATATTAATATGTTGTACTAAAAAATTACTTTTAGGTTTGAGAAATTCTAAATAGCTCTTTTGGAGGCTCATAATACATATTCACATAACAGTAATACCTCAGTTTACAAACACTTCCGTTCGTGAACAATTCATTTCACAAATGGAAGTGTTTGCCAAAATTTTGCTTCCATTCGAGAATTCTGCATTGGGTGACGAACATGACTGTGCCATCTTCCCTGCATAAACACGAATGCAGCCATCTTCCCTGCTCTGACATGTGGTCATGGCTTCCTCTAGTCAAGACTGTGGTCATAGACAGACCTGTGCACACTTGCTGTGAAGCTTTTTTGTTTGCTTTTTAGCACATACAGTACTGTACAGTATTATTCAATCCAGCATGGCTCCAAAGAAAGTACAGAGCAAGCATGGTGGTAAAAAGAAAGTGCAGAGCAGTGATGAAGGTAACAAGAACACGCAGAGCAAGAATGACGGTAACAAAAAAGTGCAGAGCAAGAGCGGTAAGAAGGTTTTGAAGAAGATAACCATTGAATTGAAGAAGGAAATTGTAGAAAAGCATGAGCGTGGTGTTCGTGTGACTGATCTGGCCTCAGAGTACAAGATGGCGAAGTCAACAATCTCGACTATCTTGAAGAATAGAGATGCAATCAAAGGAGCTGATGTGGCAAAAGGAGTAACAACATTAACCAAGCAGAGGACACAAGTGCTGGAAGAGGTGGAAAAACTTCTGTTGGTGTGGCTGAATGAGAAACAGCTGGCAGGTGATAGAGTTAGTGAAGCTATGATCTGTGAAAAAGCCAGGAAACTGCATAGTGATTTACTGCAAGAAAATCCCTCTACGAGTACAACAAATAATGAATTTAAAGCCAGTAGAGGGTGGTTTGATAAATTCCGCAAGAGAAGTGGCATCCACAGTATGATGAGACATGGTGAGGCTTCCAGTTCTGCCAAGGCAAGAAGCCTACAGTAAGAAATGAATGAATTTTGCGGAATTCATGAAGCCAGGACACATTGCTCAACAAGTGTTCAACTGTAATAAAACAGGGCTGTTCTGGAAGATGCCAAACAGAACCTATATAAAGCAAGAGGAAAAGGCACTGCCCAGGCACAAGCTCATGAAGGACAGATTGACACTTTTGCTGTGTGTGAACACAAGTGCCAATTTGAAGATTAAGCCTCCACTAATATACCATTCCTAGACCCCTTGTGTATTTAAAGAACAGAATATGAACATGACCAGACTGTCTATCATGTGGAGGGCCAATACAATTGGGTCACAAGGCAATTGTTCATGCGATAGCTGCATGAGGTGTTTGTACCCACCATTAAGAAATATCTTTCTGAAGTCAGTTGCCTGAAAGGTATCTTCTGAGGGACACTGTCCTGGCATATCTTCCAGCATTGGTGGATGATATGGATGTTGTGTATTAACTTTACCAATACAACATGTCCCCCTAACACAACACCTTTCTTGCAGCCCATGGGCCATCAAGTGATCTGAAACTTTAAGAAGCTGTATACAAAGGTGCTCTTCATTGGATGTTTTAATGTCACTGAAAAGATGTCGTTGACTCTGAAAGAGTTCTGGAAGAAACATGTTTATGTCCTCCACTGCATCAACATCATTGACAAAGCCTGGGAAGATGTCATGTATTGGATCTTAAACTCAGCCTGGAGGAAACTGGCCAGAATGTGTCACTGAACATGACTTTGAAGGGTCTGATACACAGGTGGTGGAGGAGATTGTGTCCATGGGCAAGAGTATGGGTCTGGACGTCGATGGTGCAGATATAGAAGAGCTCTTTGAAGACCATAAGGAGGAGGTGATGATGGAAGACAGCAGAAGGCACTTGTTGAGGAGCATTCTACTGAGGAAGCGGAAGACAGGGAGGAGGTTAGCAGTGACTGATGTGATAAAATCCATTGTGGAAAAGTGAAATGAGTCCCAGGATTTATTTGAGAAACACCATCCCAACATTACCATAACGAATAGAGTGCTGAATCTGATCAAGAATAACGTGGCCTCTCATTTCTGGAAGGTTACCAACACAGGAAAAAAACAAGTGACAATAGATTTTTCATCAAAAGTTGACCATGCAGCTAGAGACAAAGAGAGGAAACCTCTACAGGAGATCTCCCTGATGTTCTTATGGAGGAGGACTTTCCCTCCAAACAATAACCTCCTCCCCACCCACCTTCCTGTCCTCCATGACAGAAGTTACCTCAAGCAAGGTTAGTGCTGTCTCTCTTCATACTGTACTGTTCTGTATTTTGTTTCATGTTTTTGTGGTTAAAAAAATATATATGGTTCAGCATGGGTTAACCTTATTTACAAGGAACCTTATGGGAAAATTGATTCGGTTCGCGACCACATTTGTAGGGATCAGAACAGATTAATTTTATTTACCTTATGGGGAAATTTGATTTGGTTCACAACCAGTTTGATTCTTGACCAGAATTGTAGAATGAATTAAGTTCGTCAACTGAGGTACCACTGTATTTAAGGTCCTGTTAATTTAATGAGAATTTCATCTAATAAGACTTAGGCTTCTGTGTAGAGATACTGCTTTAAGGGTATATACACAGGCTGGACACTTAGCATTCTTTTGCTCCTAGATTTAGTTCAGGGAATTTGGAATCCAAAAATTTATCTGAAACATCTTAAGTGCAAATTCTTATAGCATAGGTCCAGAGAAGCTAATATTTGTCACCCCTTCCCCCTTGATTAGCAGTGCCTATTTCTTTTACAAAATGTTTGGTTTCAATGGTACAGTATATTTTGATCATAGAAGCCTGGCATTTGGTTCTTAGGATATTAAAAAGTTGTCTTAGCAGAACACTTGGGCATTACATAACATGCTTTTGGAACACAGTGAGTATTTTGAGAGCAAAGAAAATATTTTAGAGGGGACGTGGCTCAGTGGTATAGCACTTGCCTTGCATGCACCAAGGCCCTAGGTTCAATCCCTAGCACCACCCAAAGAAACTGTTTTAGAGAGATACTTCCTAGCAAAGTTTTTCTCTCTGAAGACTTTTTATTCTTTGAAAGATGCTAAATATTTTTCTAGTCTTGTTTTTGTTTCCAGCATATATAGAATTTGAGGGAAAGGAAACTAAATAAAAATTCTTTCTGGATATAGAAGTTTCCCAAAAAGTCTTCCTAGGCAATTTTCTTCTAATTCCTTTAGAACATGAACATGGCAAAGAACATGAACAAGAATGCCATGACCAGCCTGGGATATAGCAAAATACATTGCAAAGTGGTTTTTCTGTATAAACATAGTGTTCTTTAAAACCTAGTGCTGGCCAGGCGTGGTGGTACACGCCTGTAATCCCAGCACTCCAGAGGCTGAGGCAGGAGGATCTTTGCAAGTTCAAGTCCAGCCTGGGCTACAAAGTGAGCTCAAGGCCAGCCTGAACTGCATAGGGAGACCCTGTCTCAAAAAGACCAAGAAAACAAAAACAAAAAACCTAGTGCTGCACTGAAAGGATTTAATGATCTTGTAATGTTTGAAAGAATTTATCAGCTGGCTCTTACATAATTATGGTGATGAGAAGCACGTGACAGGCTACTAAATAGGGAATAAAACATTGAAATTTTAATAATGGCAGTAATTTGGTATCAAAATTAAACATTTAATATAATACTTGTTTTTCCCATGTTTGCTTGTCCTGGCACTGTTAATTAAGGAAATGGGTAACTTTATAAATTCTATTCTTAATGTCAGGTTTTGAGGCTGGATTTAAGAATGAAGAGAATCCAAAACGGGATATTTCTGAGGAAATGCAGCTCCACAGGACATTAATTGCAAGATCTAAAAGGAAAATTCCCTGTCATCTTAATCAAAGTAAAGGCAATGAGAGTGACTATAGATCGGGAAGACAGTGGGAAAAGACCCCAGGGGAGAAAAGAGGAAAACTGGCCCTCTTACAAGAGAGTTTAGGTAAAGTCCTAAGTCATCAGAGACCATACTTGGGAGAGAGACCCTACAAATACCTCATATGTGGCAAAAGCTTCCGCCCAAACTCCTGTCTTATGAGTCAGATAGCCCATCAGGTAGAAAATCCATACATATGTGCCGATTGTGGAAAAAGCTTCAGTAGGAGTGAACGCCTGATTAGACACCGAAGAATCCACACTGGAGAGAAGCCTTACAAGTGCCTTGACTGTGGGAAAAGTTTTCGTGATAGCTCAAATTTCATCACTCATAGAAGAATCCACACAGGAGAGAAACCTTATCAGTGTGGTGAGTGCGGGAAACGGTTCAATCAGAGCTCAAGCCTTATAATTCATCAGCGAACCCACACAGGAGAAAAACCCTATCAGTGTGAAGAGTGTGGAAAAAGATTCAATAACAGTTCTCACTTCAGTGCACATCGGCGGATACACACAGGAGAGAGACCCCATGTGTGTCCTAACTGTGGAAAGAGTTTCAGTAGGAGTTCTGACTTACGTGCACATCATAGAACCCACACTGGAGAGAAACTCTATGGCTGTCATGATTGTGGCAAGTGCTTTAGTAAAAGCTCTGCCCTTAATAAGCACCGGGAAATCCATACACGAGAAAAGCTTCTGTCACAGCCAGTGCCTAAGTAAGCCCCCAAAGGAAAGAGCCTCTTTTTTTATGTATTGTTTGGAATGTTCCAATAGTGACAGTCATCTCCTGTTCTGTACCAAACTGGCTTAGGAAGAACTCCTTAGAATTTACAGCAATGTTTGTTTCTTATGCTTTTCCCAAGACAGTCGTTTTAGTAATGAAAAGATTAGCTGGGCATGGTGATGCATGCCTGTAATCTCGGCACTCAGGAGGCTGAGACAGGAGAACTGTCACAAATTTGAGGCCAGCCTTGACTACACAGTGAGACCATCTCAAAAAAAAATGAAAGAAAGAAAGAAAAGAGAAAAATTTTAGTCCTTCTCTGTCTGCATCTGAACTGAGGGGGGCATCTTTTCCTTCTCAGTATTAGTGGTTCCCTTAATAGACAACATAGTAGTATATCCTGTGAATTTACTTATCCTGTCAGTCAGTTGTATTTCAATCAGAAAAACCCTTTGCAGCATTTCAGGGAGAAGCTGAGACTTGGCTCCTTAAGCAGATCTCATTCTTCCTCAGTATAGTAATGGAAATGTTGAACGGAATGACCCTTTCTGTTTACTTAAGCCTATGCTCAGAATGACATATTTGTCATGCATATTTTTTATTTACCATAAAGAAACAGAGTTTTAGCTGGGCGTGGTAGCACCCTTCGGCAATCCTAGCACTCAGGAGGCTGAGGCAGGAGGACCATTGCAAGTTTGAGACCAGCCTGGCCTACAAAGTGAGCTGAAGGCCAGCCTGAACTGCATAGTGAGACCCCGTCTGAAGAAGACAATAAATAAATGAATAAATAAATAAACCAAAGAAACAGATGTCCATGTTGGTTCTAGCCTATGAATCATCTTGTTAAGAACCAGGTGTTTCAAATGGGGAAACAATATAATGTGTAAATACTGGATTTCTTAGTTTTTTCCAAATCCTAGAAAGGTTGGAATAGAATAATACTACATTTATAACATCTAGTTTGATTTTTCTTTTTGTCCTGAATTTCATCTGACAAGCCAGCTGGATATGGTATTACGGAAAGAAATTTAAGCTGTCATCAGGGAATCATCCATTTTCACCATACTCTAAACTCCTAGTATAGTGTTATGCACCCCATGAGTGCTCAGTGCTAACATTCAAGGAGTAGAAGACACTGCCATGTTCCCAAGTGTGGGAAAAATGGGCCAGTTTGTGTCAACAACCCTCTACCAGAATGGCAGGGAGGATGAGAATATCTTTGATCAGTGGACTTGCCAATCTACACACACTTAGCTGTGTACAATTAAAAGCAGCTCTTCAAATATAACTGTGATCACTAATCTTTTTAATACAGTACTGAATTAGCTGTTCATTGTAATATGATACGAACCCATGTAGTACAAGTTCAACAGACTCTTACAATCAAAAATAGATTATACGTAGAGAAGTTCAAGTGTATAGCTGTAACAGTTGTAGAGAAATCTAGAAAGCTAGGTAGTAACACTGCATAGATGTTAAGGTCCAATGCATTAGAGTTTGCTGAAAGAAAAATCTGGGAATTTTTTTCAGGAAGTAAAAAGTATACAAAAGAGGGAACATTACTGAATAAATCAGGGTAGAAGGAACTTTTACCTAGTTGCAAAGTTGAGCACTGGGTGAGTGAAAAATGAAGTACCAAAGGACAAAATTAGACTATAAGGAAAGTCAGGTAAAGTCTGAAACAGCAAAAACTTGGTAAACAATGCGATTTGAGCTCTGCAGGGGGCAGAGAATCACCTTTGCAGAAACATGGAGTACTAGATGCAGACCAGGAAATGGTCCACGTGTCTACGTTAACCAAGTACTCTTGTACTTACTGGTAAAAAAACCAGCTGGCAGGCCCTGAGGGAAAATGGACAGTTTTAGAAGACTAGCTGTTTTGGGAGAGAAGAAGTCAGAAACTAGTATCTACTAAAGACATAGTACTTTGATGGGCAGGTCAAAGGAAAGGTGAATATGACCAGATGGCCAACACTTGGGATAAATAACTTCCACATACATATTTGTAGTTGGAATAAGATCTGGGAGAGCACTAAGGAGATGGAGTTCTATAATTCATAGCTGTGTTAGATGAGATTATAATTTGAATTCTTGTGAAGAGTCCTAGTAATATAAGAAACCACTTAACGTTTGTTAGCAGTTAAGGGAAAATCTTAAGAAACACCAGTCTGAAGAAATGCCTGAGGATCTGAGATAGTTTAGGAAGTGTGTTGTCAAGAAAACTAGTATCAGGGCCTGCCTGGTAAGGACAAGGTCCTGAGTTTGAATCCCAGTACCAGAAAAAAATACTAATGTCAAGAAAAATGAAATTATCTTTAGTACATCTGCATATAGTCTTGTGGAAAAAGTACTCGTTGGGTATCAGCAGATACAAATTCAGGTTTCAGATGTCTTATATGTAAGTCAACCTGCCTGTTTTCCTTTCTGCATAGCAGACTAATGTTTACACCTAATCTGCCTCTCAGGGATACTATGTTAATAAAAATCATGTCTATGAAGTGCTGGGTGTTTCTTTGGGTCTTTTTATATATATGCAAATTATTGTGATCAAGTTGTTCACAGAAGAAAAAGATAAATGTCCATCTGCTTTTTTTGGCTTCCTGCGCAGTGTTAATTAGAAATATGCCTGTGTGAATCTTTGTTCTAGCAAGAGGAACAAATTACAATGTAGTAGAAGAAAAATTAGAATGAAAATCCTTTCTTTTTGAATCCATAATCACAGTCCATTAGGACCCCTGTTATTTGAAAATATCCAGGTCCAGCCCTTCAATCCTCAGACGAAGAGAATATGCAAAAAGAATAGGACAACAGCAAACTCTTACCAGAGGAAGACCCAGTTCATCTCAAACTAGCTCAACAAGCCATTAAACGGCACCCCACCTGCCATTCATGAGGATGGAAAGAAGCAAGATATACTGTCATCAAACATTCTAGGAAAGAGAAACCAATGCCACAACTGAGGGAGCAAAAAACATAGGCACCCTTAATCTTTTAATATCCATAAAACCATTGTGGGAAGAAAGAGGGACATGTGTAGCAAATAGTCATATTTCTTTTCATTAGATGTTTCCTTGTGCTGCTACTCATTTTTCAGTTTCCCCATACTACCCTTTGTCCTTTTACTGCTTGTCCTCTAGAGCTAACATTATAGAGCCTAACATTTATATGTATTCCTTGTGTTTTTACCATTTCTCATCTGTTTTTTTTTTTCTCATCTGTTGTAATCTGAGTGTAGAGGCAGAGTCCTATCAACTTTGTAATAGCTGTTTTAGGGGCGTGTGTGTGTGTGTGTGTGTGTGTGTGTGTGTGTGTGTGAATATATATAGGTGACCACGTAGGGAAGGGAAGATAAAGTCAGAGTGTAAAGATGGATCGATTCTCACTTAAATCTAAAATGAAAACTTTAGTCCTATATACTCAAATAGCTATCTAATGACACACATCTCAAAAGTTTTAACATACGTTAGAGTATTCACTGAAGCAACAGTGCTTAAAAAGTATTATGTTTTGTAATGTATTTACAATAAATTTTAGAAACGTAAAATTTCTCTTTTACTATACCCACCATGTGGCTCTTTCAGAAACAACTTTGGAACAACTGGCAGTCAGGTTAAAGGCCTGAAACAAAAGGCCGGAACGTACTAGCACTCAAGAAGGGTCTGGCCAACATAGCTCCTCTGTGGTCAATAAAGATAGAATAAGATGTGAACACTGAAATATGTGTGTGCATTTGTTTGTGCTTGCCCTGATTTGGGGTGGGCAGTTATTCATTCAGTAAAAAATTAAAGTAAAAAATTACTTTCCAAATAGGAAAGTAATTTTAGTCTTGCATAGTGAGATCCTCAAATTACTTAAGTAGCATTCAGTTTACACGTTTTATTGACATTTACTCTAAACACAGTACAGCTAAAGGATATTCACTTCATTCTACAGTGAGGTCTATATTCCAGTAACTCATGCTATGGGCCACGAAGCACTTTGATGTTTCTTAGATCACACAAATCTCTGGTTGCCCAAAGTTGACATTTGAGAATTTTTAACATGTAAGGAAGTGACATTTAATAGATTAGGGTCAAGTTCCAGTTAACTCAGTGGTAGTGGTTTTAATGTGGAACTAGTATAGGCAGAATTAAGCTGCATTTTGTTCAGCCCCACGCAACTCTTGGCTTCTGGGTTCATTTGTTGTGTAGATAAGAGACAAGTTATATATGCTCTTAGCAATGGGGAAATTCCACTTTTTGGATTCTCATCCTGGAGAACATTCCTTGATTTTCCTTATTTCCAATAAAAAAAAAAACCTCCTAATTTCAAAAACAAAACAACAAAAGGGAAGTAGCCACTACAGTGGGGAGAGGGGCTTTGATGATTAGAAGGGGATGTGTGCAAAGGGGATGTATTCATCTAATAGAATGAATAGAAGGTGAGAATGTTTTTCAAAATGCCAGACCACTGAAAGAATCCAGGAAATAAAGTACCAGAAGGCCTATTCCAATTATCATATATGTAGTTTTTATTTGTAACTTTTTATCTTGATGAAATTTTAAATGTACAGAAAAAGTTCCAAGGGTACAAGAAAGTCCTGTATGCCTAGAGTCACCATTTTGTTCATTTGATTTTCATTGTGTATATATTTATATGTACATCTATATACACACAATATATACACATATATACCTATATGTCTATATACACATACCTATATATATATATCTTTTTTCTTTTTGAGACAGGATCTAGTTCAGGCTGGCCTTGAACTTACGTCGATCCTTCTGCCTCAGCCTCTTGAGTGCTGGGATTACAAGTGTGCATCACCATGCCTGGCTACCAATGTATATTTTTTTATACAATCACTTGAGAGGCAGTTGGAAACACAATGCCCTTTTCTCCTAAATACTTTATATTGTGTATTTCTTAAGGAACAAGAACATTCTTTTCAACAACCTCAGTGAGGAAAATTTAAAAAGTGAGGAAATTTAAAATTGATACAATACTATATATACTCAATTTTATTGTTTTGTGGTTTTTTTGGTCTTTTTGAGACAGGTTCTCACTATACAGTTCAGGGTGGCCCTGAGCTCACTTTGTAGCCCAGGCTGATCTCAAACTCGCAGTGATCCTCCTGCCTCAGCCTCCCGAGTGCTGGGATTACAGGTGTGCGCCATCACGCCCAGCTTGAACCCTGTGTTTTTTTTGACCAACACTTTTTTTTCAGTACTGGTGATAGAGCCCAGGGCTGCATGTACGTACTCTTACAACTGAGCTACTTTCTCACTTCAGGCTGGTCTCAAACTTGGAATCCTCTTGCCTCTCAGTAGCTAGGATTACAGTTGTGCACCACTGCAATCAGCTCCTTTACATTTTTAAAGAGTATTATGTTAGTATGTATATATGTCTTACACAGGTGTACACCACCATGCTCGGCTATGACTGCATTTTTGGCATAGATACAATAAAAGGGATGTTGTGTCTCCGTTCCTGCATCATTCAGAAGGCACATGTTTGTCCCAATATTGATGTTGACTTTATTCCTTGGCTATGGTATGTTTGCCTGGTTTCTTCATTGTAGTTATATTTTCCCCTTTTATAATTAATAATATATGGGGAGTACTTTTAGACAATAAAGTACTGTTCCTCATTAAGCTTTTATCCATTAGTTTAGCATCCATTAGATAATTAAACTCAGGACCTTTACACTAAATTATGTTCCCAGCTCTTATTTTTTAAGATGAGGACTCCCTAAGTTGCTAAGTTGTCCATGCTGGGCTCAAACTTGGGATCCTCCTGCCTCAGCCTCCAGAGTGACAGGACTACAGACAGCAGGCACCACCATGCCTGGCTATCTGTTAGATTTTCTAACTCCTTTTTCTTATAATATATGCTAGTCTGTTATAAGGAACAGCATTATCTTCTTTCCTATCTACTTTTATTAGTATGAACTCATGGATTCTAATTTTAATGAGTTAAAAATCCTATTGCTATCACTTTGATACTCAAACTGTCTGTCAGAGCCTCCTCAAATTAGCTCTTCTGTTCTTCTGTCCTTCGTGCACTTCTTTATTTTCTGATCCAACAAGGTACTATAGCTTCACCTTGTCCTTTCTCTGCCATTTTACCAGCCTTTTCTTCAGTTAATTTTTGTATACTGATCCCATATCCTGTGATCTTGCTAATTCACTTCTTAGTTCTAATATTTTTTGTTGATTCCTTAGAACTTTCTATTTAAATCATCATGTACCTGTGAACAGAGACACATTTTCTTCTTTTCTAATCTTTTCTTCTTTTACTGCTTTTCTAATCTTATTACACTAGCTAGGAGTACTAGTTCAATACTCGAGCAGTGGGTAGAGTAGATGTCATTTTTCTTATTACAGTTTTTTTTTGGAAAACATTTAATACTTTATCAATTTTATTTATTTATTTATTTTTGAGACAGGGTCTCACTATGTAGTTTAGGCTGGCCTTGAACTCACTATGTAGCCCAGGCTGGCCTCAAACTTGAGGCAATCCTCCTGCCCCAACTTCCCAAGTGCTGGAATTACAGGCATGTAGCACTATGCCTGGCGCTTCATTAAATTTTATGTCAGCTGTAATTTGTCACAAATTCTCTTTATCAATGAATCCACATAATTTAAATTCTGGAAACTCAAACAGGAAACTTTTTTTTTTGGTACTGGGAATCGAACTCAGGACCTTGCACTTGCCAGGCAGGTGCTTGTGCCACTGAGCTATATCTCCAACCCACAAAGAGAAGACTTTATACCTTCTTCACCTTCCCAACCTCACGTAGGCTAGCATGACTTTTATAATGTGAAAACAAAGCTAATAAATTAAAACTGCCCTCCTTACTAGCTTTGGTATATATGAAACAAAATAAGCGACCATAAATTTCTTTGTAACCACATTTTTCACTGAACAGGTTATCATATACACTTCCATGTCATTAAATTTTATTCTACTTTTCTTTTTGTGTATGGTACTGGGATTAAACTCAAGGCCTCACATATGCTAGGAAGTGCTCTACCACTGAGTTACATTCCAAGCCCTTTTTAAATTTTAAATTTCAAGACAGGGTCTCACTGCATTGCTAGGCTTGCCTTGAACTTGTGATCTCTCTCTGAGTCTCTTGAGAAGCTGGGATTCCAGGCATATGCCACCAGCTTCCATTTTTAACTCAGCTTCTATCACTTTAACTTTTTTTTTCCTCTTTAAAGCTGTTGTAATTCCACAGCAGTATTCACTTTGTCATCACCCAAGAGATCCTTCTAGTAATGGCAACATCATAGTTACTAGCGTTTTTTGGGTTGCATATAACCCCACTATGGACCACTGGCACAGGCTTACATAAACTCTCATACATACTACAGCTACTTTGGCTGAAGGGACAAAATAAGATCATTTCTCAAGAGTTAGAATTTATTAGGTATCAAGATATGCTTTCATTGCTTTGCTCCAGAGAACAGACACAACCACAAAAAGTATAGAGCTGTTGTCAAAACCTAGTAGGTTTAAAGGTCTTTGCAACAATCTGTTTTCCCCTTTTTTCTTTACCTTAAACTAGTAATTTGAAAACTTTTCCTGATAAGCAACTGCTGATTTCCCTGACATTTTATGATCACTAATGAGGAAAGATCACTAAGTTAAAAAACACCTAGTGGAATGGGGAAACCAGTTTCTTCCAGTGAGCAGCAGAGAAGTAAAGCAATGTAAGACCTCAGGGCCTGCTAGTCAGTTTAAGACACATTTACCAAGCACCTGCCATGTGTACAGTGTAGTATTTGGCTGCTGTGTTTCAAAGGAAGTGCTGGACAGTTTACTGAGAAGGATATGGCAGGAAAATCTTGCAACATATACTCAACAGTAGTTCACCTTACTATAGTTTAAAAGTGTAACACTCTGGGCTTTAGATGATTCCACTTCTTCCTCAGTTCAGATCTGGTGCTGTCAGAAGCAAAGATGTAGCTGATAGACTCATAAGACAGATCCCACACCTGAGACTGGGTCAATTTAAATGTTTCAGCTGCCAGCTGGTACTCTTGAGAAAGGGATGTTGCAAAAACACCCTTATCATCAGTCTGCAAATACAAATAAGAATGTTTCAAAATAAGGAAATGATTTTTTTTAAACTAACTTTTTTTGTTTAGAATATATTTTGTTTGGAATATATTTTCCAGGGGCTGGGGAGCACAAGGGCCTGGCAAGCACAAGGTCGTGAGTTCGATTCCCGGTACCAGAAAAAAACAAAAAAAACAGAAACAAAAACAAACAGAATATATTTCCCCACTTACCATGCTTCTCTTTAAGAGTCTTAATGGAGGCTATAAAATATGGGTCTATGCATATCTATAACTAGGGACTTTTTTAATACTTAAAAAAATACCAGAGCAGTGTTTCAACCTTAGATGCATATTAAAGTCACCCAGAAAGCTTTTAAAACACCCATGCTCAGGGCTCACCCTAGGTCAAATAAAGCAGAATCTCATGGGATGGAAGGTGAGCATCAAATTGCCCATATAATGTCCAGAACCCCTTCCCACAGAGCCACGCCAAAATTGCCCTGATCCTCTGCAGCCTCCAATGGTCCCATACTCTGTAATTCCTCTTCCTGGGCATTACCCTCAGGTACTCTAGGCAGTCAGCTAGTAGTGAAAGTGTGACCCCTTCCAATGCAGCAAATAAAAAGGAGCAAAATAGTTCACATAAAACACCTTACACAGATCACAGATGGATGAGCAATGCTGTACCAGAATCCAAAGTGATGCTGGTCGTAAGATGGAACTGTCTGACTTTTGATGTTTGAAGTCAAGCAGAGTTCTAGATGAAAGTGGAAAAAAATCTCGTAGTAAACTCAGGTAAGTGAACTCATTCAATGTTCATCAAGCAGACTCATGAGAAATCTTTCCAAACCAAGCTGATTTGCACTATTATTGCTTTTACAAACTTGATCATTTCCTTATATGTGATGTGAAAAGCTGTGGTTCAGTTAATGTAGTTGTCCAGGAAGAATGTGCCTCTCAACTGTGGCAGCATCTGTACCAGCAAGGAATTAATATGGTCTTCCCAGCCAGATGCTTCCCTGTCTTTTACCACAGTGGAGAGGGATGTTGCAAGCCAGTCATGATTAAGGCAGGGAATTATCATGAAAGGAAAGCAGAAGCAGGTATTTTTGTTTTTATTTTTTACCATACTGGGGATTGAGCTTCATCCCTAGCCCTATTTATTTATTTACTTAGGCATTTATTTATATAGTTATTTTGTTTTTTGAAACAAGGTTTCACTTTGTAGTGAAAGTTGTTCAGGCTGGCCTTGAACTCACTAAGTAGCCCAGGTTGGCCTCAAACTTGCAGTGATCCTCCTGCCTCAGCTTCCCAAGTGCTGGGACTATAGGCATGCACATGAAGCCCAGCTTATTTTTTATTTGAAACAGGATTTTACTAAATCACTGTCTTAGTTACTTTTTTCTTGTTGCTGAGACAAAATACCCAATACCCAAAGTTAAAAGAGGAAAGGTTTATTTAGCTCACAGTTTAAAGAGGTTTCAGTTCATTCTTAGCTGGCTCCAAGGCACATAGCAGAGGGGCCACAGTTCATGGCAGCAGAATACAACAATGGCAGTGGGCTCAAAACAAGCCTTTCTGTCCCTTATATTGTATCCAGTCTACTGGGATTAGGATGACGCCAATCCAGTGAGTGTCCTGATTCAGCAATCACCCACCCTTAAGCCCAGTACTGCACTTCGAATCAATCACAAACTCTACATTCAGCCACCTCCGAAAAAACTCTATGACCTCGTGAGGCCTTGGGGGAACATCTACACACAACCGTTAACAGTCACTAAGTTGTCCAGACTGGGTTTGAACTTGTGGTGCTGCCTCAGCCTCCCAGAGTCCTGGGATTACAGGTGTGTACCACCATGCCCAGCAGTAAAGGGTTTTTGAAGACCTACTGCAATTCCTCCTAGTCTTACCCTGGAGACCAAAACAAGGTAAGAAAATGGTAGTACTGCTTGAAACTCACAGCACTGCGAAGAGCAAAGAATGGGCATGGACTTTCCCACAGCTTCTAAGAAAACCCTCCGTTCCCTGTTGCTTCTAGGTAAGTCTAGTTTAAGAATGACTTTTACTACTAACAAACTCCTACCTGAAACACTATGCATGTCTCCACAGTAAAATGCTTCAATAACTTAACCAATACTCTCTGCTCACTTAGGCAAGGCAGCCTTAACACAGGCCACTCAGTCCAAGTGGTGCCCTTCACTCTGTTGGGAGCAGGGCTGGGCCACCACACCACATTAAGATCACTATGAAAGAGCTCTGTGTTCCCTCTCCTTTTGTAAATGTTTAAAAATCTTAGTAAAAAATTTTGCACTAATGAATTGCTAAAAACCTCTACAAGTAGTTAAAAACATATAGTCACACAAATATTTTCATAAATTAGTGAGTTTATAAATTTAGCAAATTGACCATTCAGTAAAATGGTTTGCAGCCAATCACTTCTTTCCCTCTTACGGAAAAACTTTCCCTTTCATTCATGGGAAGTGGTTATCTGATCACTCCTGTGTTAGCCTGTTTAATTTTCTTCCCAGAATTCAACACTGATATTTTCTTGTGTATTTATTTATTGTCTTTCCTCTGCTAGACTATGAGTTCCTGAGAAAGAAACCCTGTTTGTTCACTGCCTTATTCCCAGCAATTAGAGCAGTGATTTTAACAGTAGGTACTTCATAAACATGTAATGATCAATGGATATGTAAAAATGTATTTGGAATTTTCTGTAATTCTAAATTTTAAAATAAGTATTACATATTTTCACAACATATGTTAATTTCATTAAAGTCAACTTCAAAATTTTCGATAACCCTTATTTCTTCAGAAAAGAACTACTGAGTTCTAAGCACTGGAGATTGTAGCAAGAAAAGGCACACAGGCAGCCTGCTCTCAGGGAGCTCATATTCTAATGGGAGCTGAAATTTTACTTAAATGAGGCTCAGAAAGCACATACACCATGTCTTTGACTTTCTGAATGATACTTATAATTTTAACAGCACTTCTTCACTTCCAGCTTGCCACCTAGGGCTGGGTAGCAAGGCTTAGGGGCTGCTGTCTAGGAGACCTGAAACCCTTACCCAGAGGTATCCGATGCTGCCCCACAAAGTTCACCAGATCCAGGGATCCTCTCTCAGAGGAGTTGAGAAATGTTCCATGCCCAATCCTGTCAGGAAGGAGATCCAGGAGCATCTGGGTTTCTTCTTTTTGATTTGGAATCTTCAGAAAAGTGAGAAGTGGGACATCAATGAACTCTTATAGTGGTTCTTGAAGTACTGTTTTCTGTAGTGGTCCCCTATCCCTCTGAGTAGTTAATGCAGACATTTTTGTGCGTGTATTTTGTTCTGAGATAAGGTCTTACTACATAGCTCACATTAGCCTTGAACTCATGGCCTTCCTCCTGCCTCAGCCTCCCAAATGCTGGGATTACAGGGATGAGCTACCATGCCTGGCTTGACATTTTTAAACTACTCATACTGCTTTCCCAGCTTTTGTCTTTGCCTCTGCTTTGTTCTTTGCTTTTATTTTATTTTTTACGCTTTCTTTGTTGGTGCTGGGATTGAACTCAGGGCCTCCCACATACCAAGCATAAACTCTACCACTGAGCTATACCTTCAGCCCCTTCTGCCTTTTATCTTCTCATTCATTCCCCAACACTCTTCTAAATTCATGTTAGTAACAATAAAAACTTACCAAGTACTTATTTTGTTTCTTTTTCACATCTATTCCTTAAGGCCGCACAAGAATCTTATCAGGTGTTAAGATGACAAAATTAAAGCTCAAAGAAAGTTATTTTCAAAAATAAAAACAAAATCCTACAACTCTGTGTGTTCTGCATTGTATGCATGTGTTCATATATATTAGAAAAAGGTCTAGAAAAACAGACAAAACTGTCAACAGTATTAACTCGGGGGTAAACAGGAAGGGAACATCACATTTTAAAAAAAAATTCTGTATTATACTTCCTTACAGTTATGATTTAGATCAAGACCCCTTAAAGGTCTCATGCACTCATAGACGGGGCTTTTGGAAGGTGACTGGATTATGGGGACACTATACCAACTTGTTGCTAGGAAGTGACTAGGATTAGAGGCAGGTCATCTGGGACACAACTCAGAAGGGTACATCTACCTCCTCAGGCCTCCCTTCTCTCTCTGCTTGCAAGCCCACATGATGTTAGAAGCTCTTCCTCTGTTAGGCCCTTCTGCCAGGTTGTTTTCTGCCTTGGAGCCAGCCAACCATGGGCCATAACCATGAGCCAAAACAAACCTCTTCTAAATTGTGTGTGTCAAGTATTGTGTCTCAGTGACAAGACAGTGACCAAGACACCTACACTTGAGATTTCTTCAGGTACATAAAGTATTTTTTAAAAAATTGTCCAAGGTCATAGGACTAGTGAATAGTAGAGATGGGGTAAGATTTAACTCCATCTGACTCCAAAGCCCAGACACTTCCCACACCATACTCATGTTTTATCTTGACAAGGCTAGCTACAGACATACCACAGTTGCCATGAAAATGTCTAGCTGTGCTCTTTTTCTCTTACACAGCCCCAAAACAAATGCTTAGAACATCTTGAAATGCGATTATTTTATATCTGATGGATCAAACAAGCAAAGCAACAGAAACTAAGGTAAATGGGTTCCAATGCTGTTCACAGGCCAGAGATAACTTGTCACAGTAACACATGCTGTTCCACTGTACTGACTGGTGGCTTCTATGCGGCATCACCTAGGTCAGCTAGAACATGTCCTATGAGTCTGTTTTATTACACTGTGGAAACATGGACTGTAGATTTTAAGTTCTGTCACTAGATTAGAGATTACTGACCTGCTTACAGGCGTGAAACAAGTACTGGCAAGAGGTTCGAATTTCTTGCTTAATCTATGCCATGATGGTACTCAGCCCTTTCACATTACCCCATTTCATATTCACAATAACTTTATGAAAGTACAGTAACTCTTATTTTCTGCATATAAGGAATAGCTAAAAATACTGAGGTAGAAAAAATTAATCTATAAATAAAAGGAAAAAAGCAACAGAGGTCCTTGTTTGCCTCACAGGGATGTGCTTAAGAAAATGTGTGTTTCTAGCTGTTATCCAGATGCTCTCACTGTCCCCTTGGTGCCCTGGAGCTGGGAAACAATGAAGAACACTAGATTTCCTTTCTAAGCTCCCTACTCCCAACACTAGGCCATATTAGGTTTTATTTTATGATGATTAGCTATCTTATTGCCAGTGTATGTGACATATTTAGGTCTGTCCCACTATGAGGACAGGTGAGGTGAATTGGTGCTTTTCTTAAGAGTCAGCTTGTGAATGACAAGGCTGACGGTGAAAATTCATGCAGCTTCTATAGCAAGATGTCAGGAAGCTGTTTGTAATGACACAGCTGGAATTCAAGTCAACAGCCACTCCAAGGAACCACAAAAAGTTAAAAACAGTAACATGAGACACTAAAGTAAGTAATGTATTATCATTTTAATTTACATTTAAAAATAATTTTGTTCTTGCCCTTTAAAAATGTTTTCCCAAGCCAGGTTTATTTCTAGTTACTTGAAAACAACCCTCTTGTTTTCTGTCGTAGTCTGCCCTCTCCAGCCTAAGACAGCACTGCTTACCTCTGAAAGATGCAACGCCAACTTTAGGCCTGCTTTTTTAGCTTCTAAAAGTGGTTCCACAAAGTCTTTTGCTTGTCCTATCTTGAAAAGTTAAAATGAAAATGCATGAGAATTCCGGGCAAACTGAGGTACTAGGTATTCTGCTCCAACAAACAAAGGAGTAAAGTAACAGCAGAAACAAATAAAGAGACTGATTTATTTATTTTGTTTACGTAGCACCTACAAGGTGCTAGCTACTTTGGAGAATAAAATGCTGGCAAAGGCAGAGTCCCTGCCCTTAAGAATCTTTAAAGTCCATTATCAGTGGACCTTAGGTCCATCACCTAAGCTCAATACAGTTGTCACCAAATTTTATTTCTGGAAAGACACGTAGATATTTAGTGCTCAAGACACCTCATTCGATTCAGGAACCTTACATAAGCACTAAAAACTATTAAATAGGTAGATGAAACAGGAGCAGAACAGTTTAGGTTTGGATGATGCCATCAACACCAGCTTCATGGGCTTCTCTCACCCAGTGGTTTTCAACCAGGAACAATTCTGTGATCCAGGGGACATTTGTCAAGGTCTGAAGACATTTTTGGGTATCTTACTGGGAGAGTGCTACTGGCACCTAGTGGGCAGAGACTACAGATGCTGCTAAATATCCTGTAATGCACAGGGCTGCCCACAATATAAAAAATTGTCTGACCAGGAATATCAAGACTTCCTTTTCTTTTTTTTTTTTTTTGGTTTTTCTCCAGTACCGGGAACCGAACTCATGACCTTGCGCTTGCCAGGCAGGCGCTTTTGCCACTGAGCTAAATTCCCAGCCCCAAGACTTCCTTTTCAAACTTTCATTCAACAAGCTCCAGCCAACTTTTCTGAATTGGGGCTCCTATGAAATAATTCCTCTATTGTATATAATGAATTAACTTCTCTTTTGTACATTCACACTGGGATTACTTGTATACTATCTTTAACAGAATGGAGAAAATGGCCACATACAGTCAGGAAAATTTTTTTTAAGGTGCTTTATTCTTTCATAGAATCTTGGTTAAGAACAGCTGCTCTAAACATTCAGTTCATCCAAGGCAGAAAAGCATCTACTGGACCTTCTAGAGAATCAGGATGTTCTAAGTTAAGCCTCACCTCACTGATTTGACCTTTAAGAAATAAAATATTATTTAGGAAAAATAACTTACAGTAGGGTCTCCACTGAGGTCAAGGCCAAGAACTGTATCCTCGGCAGAAAGGAAGAACTCTTTAGCAAGTTTAACAGTCTCCTTGGCTACCGAAGAGCCACCTCTTCTGTCAATTGCTATCAAATACCTTTAATACAAGAAAATCAAAGTTGAAAACTATTATGTAGATGAAAAAGACAATTCTGAGTGTTGCTAGAGAGACATCAGAGCCTGCATGTAATATAGGTTACCAGGTAAAGTACAGCCTGAGTAGATAGCACATTTTATTTGCCAGACAGAATGAGACATGAATTCCTAAATACTAGTGACAAGTATCTAGCCACCGTTCAAATTTCCAGTTGTCTCATATTTGTTTTAGCGTGTCTTTTCCCAGTTTGAATCAGGATTCTAATAAGGCCCCATCTTGTGTTAGTCAACATACCTCTTAGGTCTCTTCTAACCTACAGTCACTCATTCTTTCCTGCCCTATCCTCTTTTCTTAGAATTTATTTGTAGCAAAAAAATAA
This sequence comes from Chinchilla lanigera, assembly GCF_000276665.1. NCBI lineage: Eukaryota > Metazoa > Chordata > Mammalia > Rodentia > Chinchillidae > Chinchilla > Chinchilla lanigera. Next base: position 9,905,925 of record NW_004955416.1, on the reverse strand, counting down.
GTTTGTCTGTCCTATAAACTTTCTCACAGTTTAGACTTGGTTGATTGTATCCCTGTACTAACATATTTCTTGTGCCTCTTATTATTCCAATAAATTGATCCAACTTAGACCTAGTCTGGAGGCTTAATCAGATCAGATTTAATTTTTTGACAAGAATAGGTAGTAGTACATTCTCATATGGCTCAGATTATTTCATTAGGGGTTACAAAATTGGTAATATTTTAATTCTAAAATAAATATCTCATACAAATTCATTCTCATATATTAACTACAATTTTATAGAACTCAGATACCACCCCTTCCCCCAAAAAACCCCTACTATTTTTGTGTGATTTTTCTCTAGCATTTATTAGTTTGGTTATTTATTCACAAAATAAATTCCTCCAGCATTTATTTACTTATTTACAAAATCTGGATCAACTATAGAGAAAAATCTTTCTTTTTTCATTCCATTTCCCATGCATTAAGTAGCATTACAAAATGGTATAAATCATATGAACATACCATAATGTAATTGTCCTCTGACTGATGGACATTTTAGGATTTTTAAATTTTTTGTTATAAACAATACTACAGTAGGAGTCTTATGTTGAAATCAATTCATTTTCTTGGGGTCCATTTGTAGACGAGAATTACTGATTTGGAAGAAAAAACTTGAAAACTTTGAAACATTCCTCTTTAGAAAGGTTTTATTAATTATACATGGCATGTTACAAATCAGCAGTGTATAATTTCACAAACTTGCACAAATTTTTATTTGTTTATTTGTTTTGTTTTGTTTGTACTGGGAATCAAATTCAGGACCTTGCACTTGCCAGGCAGGCACTTGTGCCACTGAGCTATATCCCTGGCCCTACAGATTTTTAAACTACTGAAACACTATAATATCTCCTTTTTAAGTCATCTGATTAATGAGGCTAAATATTTATTGACCATTTGTATATCTTCTTTTTTGCATTGTATTCTTGATTCTGACTTGGTTTTTATTGGGATATTAATCTAGTTAGGCCTAATTTTTAGATGTTCTTACAGCATAAAACTATACAGCTAGCTTCCTTGCTTGCTTTACTCAAAGTCTTACTAAGTCCTACTATGTGCCAGCTAAGTTCTATGTATTGGAAATAAAGTGGTGAATGAAAGATGAGGTTTCTGGCCTCTCTGAACCTAGTCTAGTAGGTGAGCATGTATAAAAATATAACACAAGACAATCCTTTATTCTGTTATAAATGAACACTACAAAAGAAGCGACATGGGTGGCCAGACACAATGTCCCAGCTACTCAAGAGGCTACGGTAGGAGGATTACTACCAAGTTTGATGCCAGTCTGGGCAACTTAGCAAGACTCTGTCTCAAAATAAAAGATGAAAAGGGATGTAGCTCAGCAGGAGAGCACTGCATAGCATGTGTGAGACCCTTACTTCTATCCTTAGTACCCATAAAAAAAGAGAGACAGAGATGGTGGGGGAGAGGAGAGACAGACATAGACACAAAGAAAGCAAGCAATGAGAAGCTATACTCCACTCAAAAAAACCAAAAACTTCAGGACTTTACTACCAGATGAATAAATTTACAATTCTCATCTTAAACAATAGAGTTCTTCACTTTTTGTATTGTAAGCAGAAATCAGTTACTGGTGATTTTTTAAACCCCATTCCATATACCTATAATCAAAACAATAAAAGTCCATGTTCTCATTTTTAAAATGCTAACTGTTAAGGTACAATCTTCTTACCTAACATCAATGTCCAGATTTTCTTGTTTGGACTGTTTTATACCCTCAAGTATGGATTCCACATAAGTCTTTTCAGTCATTCCTGGAAAAAACATAGAAACATGTCATGAGACCATCAACTATTTTATCCTCCAATTTTAGTATATAAGAAACCCTATATAAACATTTACTTTTTTACTTTATGTGACAAAGCATGATTTTAAGATGAGTAAAAACATGACCCTGAAGGGTACATTTTAGTAAATGAAATTGTACTTTTAATACAATAGAAAAAAGGAAATTTAAAAAACCCCACAGAATACAAACCCATTTTAAAATTACTCTTAATTCGACAGATGAAATTATTTTCACAAACTGCTCTAAAAATTTTATATGCTCATTTTAACAAAACCAGAACAACCATAAATCCTTTGCTAAGTCTTGCCCTTTAAGAGAAAAAGATAGATTTTTCTCTAGTACCAGGATGTTTGTTTGTTTGTTTACTGCTGGGAAAAAACAGTCTTACTGTGGGTTCCTTTCCCCTCAGCCCTGCTTAGGCTATTTCTCATCCAGAGGATCTGAGCTATTCTTCCGAGTTCAAGAGTTCAAGTCCTTTTCTGGAAGGCTCTGCAAGAACGCTCTCCAGAACAGCCTCCTGGAGCATACCCTCTTATATGACTACAATATGCTGATGCAGGATAGAAAACCTCTAGTAAAACACTGAAAATTATAAAGAAAAACAAAAATAACCTGTAATCTCTCACAGATAACCACAACTGTTTTTGTAAGTATACATATATGCACTTTAAATAGATGAGGTGGATACTAGATCTATATGGACCCTGTTCAGTAATTCAACACTGGTGCAGTATTTCTACATGCCATGAAAGTGTCTTTGCAAGTATTTTTAATAGTTGCAGAATATCCCATTAGCCTTTACTTAACTATTCCCCTATTGTGGCATACCCTTGTGAATCTCTATTTGAAAAGAAATGTAGCTTTACTAATTGGCAGGTTTCTTGTCTTTTGCTATCCTCACCAGCATAACTTGGAACTGATTTTGTAGTTCAAAAATGCAAGATAAGAATCTTGTCATTGTCTCATTTCAACAGTTACTGTAATAGTTTCAAGACATTAGCCTTCCCCTCAGTGATTACTGGGTTACACACAGTAGGGTTCAAGATGACTTAGGTTTCTTCAGGTCAACAGGGACCTGGTGATCCTTCATAGTATCTCCTCATGCTGCTCTTATGGAAGCATAAGCCTATGAAATTCTTCCAGACAACATACAGATCTGCTCATGTCCATCCAGACACTGTACAGCTTGCTCCTGTCCTAATAAACCACCAGTCCCCAAGGACTGAATGGCTGAATAAATTACACTTCAGTTGCCACAAAATATCATTCTGCACCCACCAATGGCAATGTCACACAAGTGCCCTTGATGTAGGTTGGCCTCTGCTTGAAACAATGCAACTATATGGAGCAAGTGTCCTTTTCTCAAAGTGACAAAACTAAACAAGGAAGAACAAAAGAAAAATTTGCAGGCCCTTATTCCCCCTTAGATAGATAGCTTTTTCTACATTTTACTTCAGAACTCACTTGTTAATAATGCACATCACTGATATATATCATAGGTTTTTTTCTGTTGACCAACAGTCTCCGTGAAAGTAGAGAACCACACAAGTATATGAAGTTAGTGCTTCATACTCCCAACTGACAAACACATAAGAGATCCAAGTACACAAAGAAAGGAACAGCAATTCACTGAGATGTAATTAGATTCTACCAGTAGTGTTCTCTTTTCTGGGTGTGCTCCTCAGTTCCAGGTACTTGACACCATCAGCAGCAAATTCTTTAATGACATCTTTTGTGACCTGAAAACAGAGGCAATTGTACGTAACATTGATAGTATCTGGGCAAGGGTCCCAGTGAAAACAGCAAGTGTTATAGCTTCATTAAATTTGATTTTCAAGGGATGCTGCAAGTCTCCCATGGGAGTACAGAGTGCTCACTTTGTCACACCCCTGATGGAGCCTATTACAGAGCTGCAACATTTCCGAACAACTCTCATCATCTGCCTCGTTTCCACATTTAATTGAAATCTGCATATCAACCATACCTTCCTGACCCCACCCTTTTGTTTAATCTTATTTTTTAAAGGTTGGCTATATTTCTTTTTATTTAAAAAAAAAATTTTTTTTTTGTCTTTTTGAGACAGAGTCTTGCTTTGCAGTCAGGCTGGCCTTAAGCTCACTTTGTAGCCCAGGCTAGTCTCAAACTCACAATGATCCTCCTGCTTCAGCCTCTCAAGTCCTGAGATTACAGACATGTGTTACCATGCCTGGCAATAGCAAATATTATTCCAGCCACAATCCAATTCTGTCTTTTTGCTATTATATCTAGGTCACCTTGACTACAGTTTCAAGTCATCTCAAACAGACTCAGAGGACACTAACAAGCAAGTAATCTTTTATACCTTATTCTCACAGATGTTTCATGTATCATATGGGGCACCTGTCATTCTCCAAACCAGTAGCACTAAGTCATACATACATAATCCTTACTGCTCACCTCATTTAAGACCTTTTCACCAACTTCTGTTTTGAAATCGATGAAGTGGTAAGGCTAGCGTTATTACAACCATGGTGTTGTAAAATTTCATCATTTTTCCCTGTAACACTCATCAACAAAGTGAGACCAAAGGCCCTGTTGTGTTTAATAGTTTCTATTGAGGGACTGATCCGAGACTACCCTTTCGGGTTTCTGAAAGTCACTGTGCACATCTCTAACATAATATTTGTTTTTTGGTTTTTTTTTTCCAGTACCAGGAATCGATCTCATGACCTTGCACTTGCCAGGCAGGCACTGTGCTGCTGAGCTAAATCCCCAGCCCATCTAACATAGCAGTTTACCAATTATGTTAAAGTTATCTGCTGACTGGTATGTGTGACAGTTAATTGTGTCAACTTGAGTAAGAAACAGCCAACTAAATTGGATCAGCATGGTTCTAGGTGTGGAAGACCCACCTTAGGGAGGGTTGTCACTAGAATGTTACAAAAGGGAAATGAAGAAGGCAGGCTCGCTTCTGTTTCCTCAGAGGAGCTCCAGTCCTCATCTTCACCTTGGAGGGCATCTGGCTTCCAGCATAGACCCTTCAGCCTCCTCTTACAGACTCACATGGGACACTACACTGAGCTCCAGGCCTTCGACTGGATCCTTTGGATCTCCAGTGCGCAGACAGACCTTTTGAGCTCTTCCACACCTTACTCTATGTGTAGCCACTGTAAGCCCATCTTATAAATTCTTATATGTTAGTATATCTTGCATTAAATCCATTTCTCTAGGAAGCATTGATCGATACAGTATGTCTCTATAACCTGACTATAAACTCCCCAGGAACAGGAACTATGTCTATCTCTCTTTATATCTAGAAGTTTTTGGCACAGTGTCTGGAACACTCTGACCACTCAGTCAGCCTTTGCTGAACTAAATAACTAGGGTGCTCTCCTCTAAAGATAATTAATATACTACTACTTATCACGAAGATCAGTCTTGGCCAAGGAGGAAAATTTTTATTGACCAGTCCAAAGTTAGTTCTCCAGAAACACAGGTTATACTTTTTTTTTTCCTAACAGTTAAGTATGGACAAAGTTTACTTCCTTCCACTTACAAAGACAGCATTGTAAAATGCCATCTTGAGGCTGAGTAAAGCACTTGCCTAGCACATGCAAGCTCTTGGGTTTGGTCCACAGCACTGGAAAAATGAGTAAGTAAAATAAAATAAAATAAAATAAAATAAAATAAAATACCACCCTGGTCAGATCAATGATACAGAAGTCAGTATTCAATGTCAGATTCTAGAATCATGGAGCTTCAGATAACATAGTGATGTCCTCCAGTCCCCAGAGGGAAAGCACAATTTTCCTAGGGATTAGCTACTCAATTTATAAGTACTTCATGAATTTCATTCTCTCCAATGCCCACTCAAAAGTTTCCTAAGGGACACAGATAAAGTCTTATCAAGGACGTGCCCATTTGATATCAAATATTTCATATGCTATGTCAGATACAGAAAACAGGACCAAACTTTTTCCTCCATATCATCCTCTTCCCATCTTGGTTCCTCTGCCTATCTTGGTTCCTTCTTCATATCTTTTACAATGAATATATATATAATTTTTTTTGTATTTTACCTCTTAGGCAATTGTTTCACAATGGTTTTGAAAAGAGGTGCCACAACAAAGAAGAAAACATTTTTCATCAGACTCCTGATGGAAGCAAAAGGTCACACATAACAGGAGAAGGGCAGCAGGGCATGGCAGCATATGCCTATAATCCTAGCATTGAGGAGGCCAGGGCAGGAGGATCACCATTCAAGTCCAACTTAGGCTACACAGTGAGTTCAAGGCCAACCTGAATACTACATAGAGACCTGTCTCAAAAATCCAAAACCAAAACCAAATCAAACCAAACAAAAAAACCCAGAAGGGCATAAATGACTTCATAATCTTTAAACCACTCTTAAATTTCTTTCATGTCTCACCATTAGAATATCTTCAGGGCAAGTAGTCAGCTGATGAATAATTTGAAACATCTGGAAACATCTGTAACATGAATAAAAAGTTTCAATATAATCCATTCATCAAAAACTTGTCACTTGGGCTGGGGATTTAGCTCAGCGGCAAAAGCGCCTGCCTGGCAAGTGCAAGGTCGTGAGTTCAGTTCCCGGTACCGGAGAAAAACCAAAAAAAAAAAAAAAAAACTTGTCACTTGAGAAACTCCCTAAACTGAATTAACTATTAAATTTCAGGCTAACAGGAGGTATATATTAAGATTTACAAAACCTTATCAGATGTTTTTTAAACCTTTTTTTCTGTTGTTTAGAATGGTAATCAAATGACTGAAAATTAAATGTTATTTATATTTTTAAGTGAGAAATAACAGTTCCCATTTTTCTGACCTCACCCTTGCAGTTTCCTCTGCCTGGGGAAAGTTAATATGCCTGTAGTTTCAAGTCTAGAAGAAACCAGTAACTTTGCCAACAGTATAATCATTAAAAATATGGTCAGTGGGCTGGGGATTTAGCTCAGCAGCAAAAGCGCCTGCCTGGCAAGCGCAAGGCCGTGAGTTCGGTTCCCGGTACCGGAGAAAAACCAAAAAAAAAAAAAAAATATGGTCAGTGTTCTGACAGTTAGAAAAAATCCTCTATGTTAAGTTATATTCTCACTGCAAGATATGGATTCTATTCCTTTTACCTACTAAAACCTGAATTTTTATATATTACTTACTATAATCTCAAAATACTAACAGACAAAAAAAAAAAAGTATTTCCTTAACTTCCTCAAACTCACTCTTCTAAAGTTCTTTTTTTTCCTTTGTCAATCATAGTCATTTGATTGTTGATGTTAAGATCTGGCTTCTTGGCTATTAATTTCTTCATGGTATTCGAACTGATGGATCCATTCAAGTGGGCATGAAGTTCCTAAAACAAGAGACTACAGTCAATAAAACTTACCCAATATCTGGCAGACTCACAGCATCATACCATGTACTTGATGTTTTTAGTTTGCACTAGGCAAACTGCCTATACATTTGAGCTATATAATTTGTGAAGTTTGTAAATCCTACTCATAAAATGTACTTTTCTTTTGTGAAAGAAACAACATAAGGCTGGGGATGTAGCTCAGTGGTAAAGCACTTATCTAACAGGCTCAAGGGCCGATCTCCAGTACTGCAAAAACAAGTAAACAAAAAAAACCATAAAGGCCATTATAATTAGCAACTCTTCAAGAATTTGGTAGTTGATGTCTCACCACTTTGGGCAATTTCGAGTAAAAGTCTGTCATCCATGGCTTCTGCTCTTCCACCTCCATCATGACTTTACCAGAGGAAAAAATGGTCCTTTTCCACTTTTACCTGTGGTTTGAATACCACAATGTATTTCAGTAAATTCTGTGTTCCTGGATTTTCTTCAGATTCCTTCCACACATTTTCATAAAACTGGTTGTATATACAGCTCTGCATTCATTCTCACCTATTTTAACAAATGTGAATATGTTCAGATGCTGACATACAAGCAGGAAAACAAAATGAAACAAAACCCCAGAATTTTGCTAATTTATTCTTTAATTTTAGGGGGGATGGTACTGGGGATTGAACATGGGGCATCTGCACCAAGCTACATCCCCGACCCTTTTTCTTTTGAGACATGGTCGTGCTCAAACTTATGACTCTTGCCTCAACCTCTAGAGCTCTGGAATTACAGGTTTGCACCTGCATGCCCAGCTTCCAAAGCTAACTTAAATGTGTCTGAGGTAGGGAAATGATTAGTAAGCAATATGAATAAAAAATAAGGAAAGGCCTCAAGCTCCTATGAGATGTATTAAGACCTGAAATTTGGTAGTGTATCCCTTGCCTATTAGCACTTTTTATAAACAAGTTTAAATACTAGACATTTTGTTAAGTCCTACTTTGGGTAAAAATATATTAAACTTACATTTTGACTAATTAGAATATATAAAGGAAGAGCAGAAACACCGAGTCATATGGACCTAGGTTTGCCCTTTTAACAGTTCTGCATTCCTGAGGCTTTGTGGCCTGAATCAGTTACCCTCATGGCTTCAGTCTCCTTGTTTGTAATAATGGGATAGAAATGCAGAGTAGCTATGAGATTAATAAAGTAATTGAAATTCTTCCATGTTCTCATATAATCCAGTGACAAACTTTAACTCCTCTAAGATTTTGAGAACACAGACTTTTGCTTATTCTATCACCTTGCTATCTAGCACAGTGCTGATACACTGCAGGTGATAAATCATTGCTTACTTCTCTTTACCTCTGAAATATTCCAAACAAAATTTAGTGATTTTTGAAGTAGCCACCGTGACCCTCTGGGTTTACACATATTAAAGCTGATGATGTTAAGAAGAATAGCAGTTTCTATGTATTCAAAAGCCACCAGATTTGTGGCAAACACATTTAATAATATTATCTTTAATTTTCATAATAACTTTAAAATATGATTACCACAACAAAATTAATAAATCATACTGAGCAGGGCTAAATAAGTTACCCAGATATAAAAATGTGCAATAAAGAAAACAGTTTAGCCAGGGATGATGGTGCACACCTGCAATCCTAGCTACTGGGGAGGCTGATGCAGGAGGATCACAAGTTCAAGCCCAGCCTAAGCAACTTAACAAGACCCTGTCTCAAAATTAAAAATAAAACAAAAATACAGGGCCAGGGATGAAGCTCAGTACTCCGTAGGTTCAATCTCCAGTAGTGCAGAAGTAAATAGCTTGTGCAGGACCAAACAGGAGATAGAACGCCACAGAAAAACCAAATCAGTATGAGATGAAAGTGACATTTCAATGTACTGCTAAAGTTAGTACTCCATAAAGAGTAACAAATGGAAAAGATGCACTATTTAATCAGTGATGTTTAATATCTCTACTGAAAAAGCATAAAAAACTTCACTAAAGTGGGAAAACAGACCTACCTTTACCATCATTTTTCTTCCCCACAGTTTTAGGGACTGAGCCTCAGTCCTTTACCAATGAGCTACATCCTCAGTCTTTTGTTTAAAATTTTGTGAGGCGGGTAGTTGCAGATATAGTTCAGTGGCACAGTGCCTGCTTGGCAAGTGCAAGGTCATGAGCTCGATTCCCAGTACCAAAATAAAATAAAATTTTGTGACAGGGTATCCCAGAGTTTCCCAGGCTGGCCTCAAATATGCAATACTCCTGCCTCAACTTCTCAAGTAGTAGGGATTACAGGCGCGTGTCATCATGCTTGGTAATCTATCACAAATTGATTTACAGGTTGAGCATCTCATAGCCTAAATGCTTGCAACCAGTAATGTTTCATATTTTGGAATATCTATATACAAATGAGATGTCTTGGGAATTGGAACCAAACCTAAGTATGAAATTCATCTGTTTCATATACACATTTTACATATGGCCTGAAAGAAAGGTATTTATTTATTTATCTTTTGAGACAAGGTCTTTGTATGTAGTCCAGGCTGGTCTTGAACTCACTGTGTAGGTCATGCTGGCTAGAACTCAAGATCCTTCTGCCTCAGCCTCCAAGTGTGGGGATTATAAGCATATGCCACCATGTCCAGCTTAGAAGCAATTGTATACAATATGTTAACAATTTTGTGCATGAAAAAAAGTTTCATAGTATGGAATTTTCCACTCACAGCATTATGTCGTGCTCAAAAAGTTTCAGATATTGGGCATTTCAAATTTCAGCCAGGTGTGGTGGTGCATGCTATAATCCTAGCACTCTGGGAAGTTGAGGCAGGCAAGTCACAAGTTCAAAGCTCACTCTGGGCAATTTAACAGCTTAGCAAGACCCTGACTCAAAGAGAAAAAAAGGGGGAGGGCTAGAGAAGTAACTCAGTGCAAAGGTCCTAGGTTAAGTCCCCAATTTCAAACATATGTACGCGCGCGCACACACACACACACACACACACACACACACAGATTTTCAGATTAAGAATGCTTAACCTATATAAAATAAATGTTAGACCGGGCATCATGGCACGTGCCTATAATCCCAGCACTTGGGAGGCTGAGGCAGGAGGATCATTGCAAGTTCAAGGCCAGCCTGGGCTACAAAGTGAGCTCAAAGCCAGCCTGAACTGCATAGTGAGACCCTGTCTCAAAAAAGACACAAAAACTAAATAAATAAATAAATAAAGTTTTAAGAAAAGGAAATATGGAGTGATGAACAAAGACAAGTCAAGCAAAATAAATATCAGACAA